>NC_057868.1:19922370-20246934 GCF_019740435.1 Gambusia affinis | reverse complement strand
AAGTTTACTCAAGAGTCCAAAAAAAAATTGGGTCATTTCAGTGCCGTACGGCTGACTAGCTTCTGTGTACCTGCTGGTACAATCCTCTCTTTACTTGTTGAGAATAAATAATTATGTCTTTTCCTCTATCTCTTTTAGCATGCTCGTATACACATGCACAAATATAGAACACGCGGGCAAAGCTAACGCTAAAGGAAATGACACACTAGGGAACCTCATCTTTAGAGCGTAGTTTAGATAGAGGCTAACAAAGGGAATTACAAACTGTTGTTTGATGTCATTTTGCTCTCTTAGCCCATAAGGATAGCATGAACAAATGGACTAGCTTATTTTAGTGTTAATAAATGGAATTCATGAGTTCAACTCACTGACTCTTCTTCAACCTCATACATCAAGAACCTAACAGAGAAAGGATAACTCTCCACAAACTCCATATAGTATTTTGCAAATAGAGAAAGACTTTTTTCAGATTTTTATTTGTAAAAAACTGAAAACCATATGTCAGATTCCTCTCTATTTCACAATGATGCACTATTTTGACTTGTCTGTCACAAAGCTATCAGTGTCCCAAATATTTATCTCAATCAAAGAGATGTTTCACTATCACGCTTCAGCTGAACCTTTACACACTAAAACATGGAGCTCTTAAAGACTGGACACTCCTGGCCAGCAAAAACAACTTAAATAACTACTTGTACTATGACAGTTTTGCAAGAGACTAAATTATTCATATTTCCAAGAAAATCAAAGTGATTTACAAACAAATCAGCCAGATTGATATAATACTACATGCTATTAAAGTCAGAGTGGTGAAAGACTGCTGTTGCATTTCCATATTTTAATGAAAATAATAATTAAAAAAATAAAAATTGTAGATGATGAGTGCTGAGTTTTAGAGAGCAGAAAGTGAATCTGTAGTCTTGGCATGTACTGTTGGTGCAACATTAAAATGACAGTGCAGTGTTTAGTGAGTCAGGATCATTTATCTATTTATATGAATCCCAGAGGGATAAAACACACTGGATGTCTTAGATTGTAGAATCACATGTGTAGGATATTTGTATTTCTCTTTCAAGAAAAATCTTTTTCTTTACAATCTTATTAGTGAAGTTAGAAGAGCAGCCATTTATAGAAACCAGTTTATAGGACATCAGATGTTCAGGTGCCTTCAGGTTAGCTGATTACACATTTTTATGCTTTCAAGCCTTAAATTAACAGTGAAAGACTTCTGACTTTGATTAATGATTGAGTAGATCCAAGCATTCACTACGAGTCAGTTATACTGGTAATAACCAATATTTTGTTTTCCATTCTCCACAAATATCCTTTAGTGCAAAATTTCAGTTACCAGCAGCAAAATGACCGAAAAAAGCATGCAGATTCGCATAATGTAAAATCTAATTAAAAATAAGAAGAAGTGAGATTATACAGTGCAAATTTACAAGATAACATAACATATATTATACTTCTGTAATATATAAATAGAATATGTTCATCTGAGCCAGATAATTACAAAAATTTACTGCTTCACATAAATATAAATATAAACTGCTTCATATATATTGGTTCATAAAAAATATCAAACTATTTATAGTTTATATTTATAGTTATAGTTTCATAGAATGATAGCAGTCTTAATTAAAGAACACTTTTATCATGTTCAACTAACAGAATATAATTTTCTGCTTTTTTTTACTAAGAAAATAGAAATGTACAGATCTGATATTAATGTCTGATATTCTGAAAAAAAATTCTGGATCAGATATCGGTGACAGTTTTCTCAATCCATAAGGCCAGATCTATTCAGTCTAGTTCTATGCTTTGTGCTCTTTATTATGTATTTTACATTATATTTAAAATTCCTCATTATATTTTTTTAACCACACATAGTCAACCTATCATTTTGCTAGTTTCAGCTTGTTTACTATTTATTTTTACATTGGCTGTTCTGCTCCTAAATGCACTGACTGAACAAATTAAACTTGTGTTGTTTTTTGACTACGCTAAGAAACATTATAAGTGAGTTCAGCTGATTTTCTGTATTGGCCAATATTTAACTTCAGACATTGGTATCAATATTGGAAGTGAAAAAAGTGGATCGGTGCATCCCTGTTAGAAACAATCCTGTTAAAATATGCATGAATGAAAAGAGTATATTGCAATACTTAGAATGTAAGAATAGTAACAAAAATGTTGCTTGATTTCTCTCAAATCTGAGATGCAGAGGCCCCCAAGTTTAAGTGCACTCTTATTGAAAGAAGCATATGCAAACAAAAAGCAGCAGATGTGGAAAAGCTTGACTCTTAAGTCCAGAGACAACCAGGCTGTTTGTGGAGAAGAAAAGAAGCAGCTACTTTAATAATTTCCTTCCCTAGCGCCGTTTATCACAGGCTGCCCTCCAGCACTTGTCTTCTCAGTGAGGAGTATATAGTGAGGTCAGGACCTAAATACATCGGCTCTACCTACCGCTGAGCGCCAACAAGCTCTAAACCTGTCATCCTGTCCCTCTCTCCCAACGCATCCTTCCTGTCTGCTCTGACAGTCACCTTCTTCCTCTATTTACGGACGCCAAGAGTCAGTCAGAGCAGGACAGATGGAGTAAATCACTGAAAGACATTTAGACTGGCGCTCAAATTGGAAACACCATTTAGAAAATGCGGTTTTATTGACTTTGTAATGTGGAATGTGGAATTGCTATCGGCTTCTAATTGAGGATGCAATAAGATTTTTATCACAAACACCTCAGGAGTTTGAATAAAACTTTAAATTATATTCTTCTTTAGGCAAATAATGAGTTTTCTCACAAGTATTCAAAACATGGTGATAATTTTCTTATGAGGAATGGGATTAAAAAGTGAACAATAATTTTAGGGTAAACTTTTTTTTGCAGCTACTTCTTTGCCAGTGGAAAATAAGCAGCTGGCCAATAATCAAGCAAAACACACATGTTGTCTCACTTCATTTATTCTAACTCAACTAATGGTTATTGCCCTAATAAATCACTAATGGATGTTTAATGCAGTTAAAGCACTTTTTAAAGGCAAAATTAAGTTGCTAAAATACGTTAAACTCTTTTGTGTTTGAAAACTCAGTTAATCAAAACTACAAGTAACAATTCTTCCTTGGTTATAAGTAAAACAACAGATGTTACTTTAGACATTCATGCTAAAATGTCTAAAATCATCTTAGGATAAAATAAATAGATCCACATCTTTAGGTACTTGGATGATAAGAGTTCATTTCCTTTTGGGATAAAAGTATTTTTGAATTGAACTGAATCACCTTTTTACCCTAAACTGTAGCGTCACAAGGCAGAGAAATACTGAGTTTGATTCTAGCTTAAGTGGCTACGTGCTAATGTGGGTTAACATTGAACACATCACCCTCATAGCTTCAGGCATTTGCTCTTTTAGATTTACTACATAAAAACCCACACAGTCATATGTTCTGTTCAGTAGAACTGGCGCTTTCTTAGAAGTCTTATCATAAATCAACATACTGATAAGTTACTTCAATTCTATATCACAAAGACTCTTCAAATACAAGCTCTGAACAAACCAGTCTAATTTAAGAAAATAGCTAAAAACTGTATGCAATATAGTTTGTGTATTTTTTGTAGTGGTATGCTAAACACAATAAAAGCTACCAACAGCCACTGATTAGCTTAGTGTAGGGTGGATGAAAATATGTGTATTTCATAATCTATCAGTGGTGAAAGTGTTGACGAAAATAAAGTATTCAGGTGAAAGAAGGCTGTAGCTGCTGTAATTCTGGAACTGTAATATGTTAAATTTAGAGTAATTTTTTGTTGTTTGTTTTGTTTAGCTGAATCAAAGAACATGGCTGTGCTCTTCCATGTTGGACGTCACCCGGATGAGCATGAGTATTTACATCTACAGTGATGAAGAGAGATGGCGTGGCGCGGCCGGAGTTTATTTTTCACTGAGGTCACCAAACCAGTGGGACTTTTTACAGTTCCAGTAGTATAGTTTGCCTCTATAAATCAGGCAGCATTCAGTAATAACTGTTTAAATCTCATTTAAAGTCACATTTCTACTTTGACTTTCTTCCTAAACTGAGTCATTTTATTGGTATCCTGCCCCAGTTTTAATCTTTGTGTTTGTTTCTGTTCATTTCTGCTACTGTAATCCTTTGCTATATACAACGCTGCTTCATAAATAAATCTGATTGTTTTGATTTTAAAAATTTCCTTATGCTGTTTGAATCATTGTTCATCATCAAATATGTTTCGGACGGTGTTCCTTTTTGAGTTTTCCATGGCTGTAGCTCCTGGTGGAAGCATTGATGTGATAATGTACAGAAGCCCACTGTCATGTCAGCACATCGCCCACCATCACACACGATGAACTGTAAGCGAGTGGGAGGAGAAGAGCAGCAGACAGCCACATTTGGTGTTTAATTCAGCAGAAGACACGAGTAAACTCCACAAGCTGCTTCATCTGCCAGTCTGACAGCAATCCTGCATTGGCCATTGTTAAATATTTAATAGTCTAATAGGAGGATTATCCTACTGCCTCGTGGTTCTGTTTAATTGTCTCCCCCTGCCTTCTCCAGATTGCACACCAGTTTTTAAGTGGATAGAGATGGGGCTTAGAATGAGCTTAACCACAGCAGACTGTAGCTGTATCTGTGCCAGATTTAAACTCAGACATCCATCTACTCAAGCCCTCTCAAATAGCGCTACAGTGTGAAGGAGCAGCCATGCTTGAAGCCTTTAAAGCGGCTGAGGCAGTCAGTAAGGATTCGCTGAATGAGTAAATTATAAAAAATGGTTCAAATCCAATCCAACCCGGGAGCTGGGGCGCTGCTGGTTTTTCTGGTGATGGGGATCAAAAGAAGGCGAGGATATAAAACTCAGGCTTTGGTTTATTTGGCAGTAATGTCTTTTTTCAATATATGTTTGAGAAATTTGTGATAGAAATTGATTAACAGAACCTTCAATAATGCTACAGTAAGATGTGTACTAAAGTGTTTAAGAAAACTGCTATGAACATTATGTGAGATTTTGTTTTTCAGATTTGTTAAGTCCTCCAATGATGGATATCCAGGATAAACTGGACATCCATCATTGGAGGAGAGAGCAATTAACCAACAGTCAGGATTTTGGATTGTGGAAGGAAAGACAAAGACCAACACATGCACATGGAGAATATGCAAACTCCATGCAGAAATAAATCATAATCTATTTATTCTCTTCAATTATTATCTTTTCAGATTGGAAGCCGTTCCAAAGCAAAGACAGATAATTCATCACTGCTGTGTACTGACATGCATTTAAATAATAACTTTTTTAATGTTTGTGTTTCACAAAACATCCTCACTGCCCAAAGTGTTCGATAAATATGGCGGCTCATAAAAGTTCCTTAAAATTACAACTGCATTTGCGATTTCAGCAGTGACCTTTGCAGACTTGTTTGTCACCCTCACCATCTCGCTCATTCTGCATGTTGGGATTTGATTGGCTATAACATTCTGAGTGCAGATCTCTGCAGGTCAAGGCTACTTTTTCACAAGACTGCTGTCTGGAAACTGATGGTGTTTTTAGATGTCAGTTGGAGAAAAGCTCCATGTTTAGAAGACACCCTGAGCCAGCTGTAGTTGTCATGCCAGGCCAATGGATGGCGCTGTAATTTTAGTATGAAATGAGCATATGATTTTGACTTTTAGCTTCCACCTCATTTAGAAAACAGGAATTCGTCTCCACTGAGCCAAATGCTAATGTAACATATATTCTGTAAAAGATGTTGTATTAAACTGAACATGTAAAGTAGCACAACGCAGCACAGTGCAATCTGCCATTGTTTCAAATCCTAACATGCTGCCATGTTCGCTTTCATACCTGTGGAGTTGTAAACAGCCCTAGATGTTTCACTCTGAGACCGGGTTACAGAAAGACTCTGATCACTGGAGACAATCTGAATTAAATGATATGGTTTGACTGAAAACCTTTGGTGGAAATTCTTTATCATCGCCATTTTCTGAGTTATGGAGAACAACAAGCATATTTTCTAATTGAATATTATGCCCCCCATCTGTCCTTTTTTGGAGACTAGTAACAGGCCTTGTATTACATATTTATGTTTCGGGAAAAACAGGAAATCATGGACAGATAAAAATGTTGAAACCAATGCAAAAATGTGCTCCAGTTTTGCCCCTTATTTTTGGCACAGGTGGTTCTGTTTAAAACAATGATTTCTTAATGTTTTTTATGAAGTAAATTTAAGGTTGAATTTTTTTCAACATTTTTCTGTGTTATTTTCTGTCCTTTACCAGGAATAGTAGATGTGGTTGTAGTTTTTAGTTTTTTTCTTACAAACTTTGGGCTTTCTGCTGGTAAAATGTGTAACAGTTATGGGCTAGGCAGCTAACTGCGGCTACTAAAGCAGCATCAGAAGAGTGTTCTTTTAGGAGCCCGAGGTGTGGAGAAAACAGGAGGCAGTGTTTTTAGTTTTGGTGAATATATATTAAGTGATTTGAATAAAACAACAATTACAACAACACAATGAGACAAGACAATTGACCCAGAATAAATTAATTGCAAAATCATTAAGTTCAGAGTTCTTTTCCTTAGCTCGCCATCTTCAAATCCTGATGAGGATCTGATCCAACCGGAAAAAAAAAACCCGACCTAAAAGGTCAGAAAATCCATTAAGTATTTTATCAAAATAACAATTATGTACAAACATAATACAAAAAAAATAATTAAATTTAAGCATTTAGTTTGTACAAATTAAACGTAACAATTAGATTTCTAATAATTAAACAAACATTTCAATAATTAGGTTAAATTAACCATAATTTAAATAAAGTAAAACAAAAAATATCAATCATAATTCAAGTTAATCAATTCAAAGTTAAAGTCAAAGTCAAAGTCAAAGTCAAAGTGCACTTCCAAAATATCAATCAAGGAAAATAATAAATTACTTCTCAAATACTCAAGCAGAGTGAGGGAAAGAAAAAAAATAAGTAAATACCTAAGTTTATTGCGCAATATCATATTTAAGTGTAGCTACATTCTGTTCTGATAAATTTTATTTTAAACTTCATTGCCTCAGCATCAATATAAATGTGTCAGAACATACACAAAATTCAGCAACAGATTACCTTATCAAGAGAGTGGCCCAGCCACAATCAGCTGTGCCAGAACCCCGGCGACATCCAGGTAACACCGCCAATAATTCTAATAAAACAACGCTCCAATGAGCAATCAAACCAAAGTTTCACATGTAAAAGCAACACTGCTTTCAGATAATAAACTCACCAGGCAATCAAATCAGTGGGCTTAAAGATTTTGATGACTCCGTGAAGAAGACGCCAACAACAAGCCACAGCCACAGTGGAAACAGGTGAGGATCTTTAAACTGCGCGCTGGAGGCGTGGCTTTAAATAAGCTAGCGGAGTTTGGGGCAAACAGGAAGTGGGCCCGCAAAAATAAAAGTCCATTACTAATTGCAGGTTACAGGTTCCCCCCCTAAACTCATGTGCGGCCTCGTACATGCAACCGGCTGGTGACACACCACACTGTCACATGATGTAGAGGTCACAGAGGTCTCATCCAGTTCCAGAGCAGATGTAAAGACTGTACTGAGTCCTTGAAACAGGGTTTGGATGCTCTGCAGAAGTGGATGCCCAAGTGTTGAATACTGCAGACGAGTTGGTGGGTGACGTGTTCTGGTAGAGCGTCTGACAGATGGTTCAGGATCTGGGCTGGAGAGTTTTACAGCAGAAGAATCACTTAACATGCTGGATTGTCCTGGATAGGATGCAGATTCTGGGTGAGGAGAGACAGGTCCTGATTGAGAGGAGGAGTTGTCCCCAAGAGGCTCTGAGTCAGCAGAATCTGTTTCATCTTCAGCCGTTCGTTCCAGGTCGAGTTCAGCAATAGGTTCAGGTCCAGACTCCACTTCCTTTTCCTCACCAACCTTCTCTTCTAAAGAGCTCTGGGGATGCTGGCCAGGCGAATCCACAGGTATAGGAGCGATGGTAGATGCAGGAGCAGGTAAGTCAACCTCAGTTGTAACTCTGGTGACATAGGAGCTGGAGTAATCAGATAAATCAGGTAAGAACAGTTCTTCATTTTCAGGGTCTAAAAGATCTACATTTTCTGAAGTCACGGGTGCAATCGCTGTTTTCTTCCTCTGTTCTGGTTTAGAGGCTGGGGACAGGTAGCCACAAGGCAACAGCAGATCACGGTGGAGAGTCCTGATGGGACGATCTTTGCCTTCTGGTTTAACGGTGTATACTGGAAGAGTGCCGGCTTTCTTCTGAATAATATACACGCGTCTGATTCCCACCGGTCTGCGAGCTTGTGCTTGCCTCGTGGTTTACGTTTCTAACCAGAACTCTATCTCCAACTGAGAGTTCTGCAGCTGTGACTTGCTTGTCAAATCTGAGTTTGTTCTTCCACATGACTTTCTCAGAGTTTTCAGTTGCAATTTTATAACTTTCTTTGAGGTGTGACTTGAGCTTTTCAACATACTGTGAATGAGATGTAGATGGTGTTTCAGACACAGGCAGTCCAAAAGCTAAGTCAACAGGAAGGCGGGGTTGCCGACCAAACATCAGTTCATATGGGGAGTATCCAGTGACATCATTTCGGTACAGTTGTAGCGTGTACCAATGGCTTCACAAAATCTTTCCAGTGAATTTTATCTTCTTCTTGCAGAGTACCCAACATGTTTAAAAGGGTTCGGTTGAATCGCTCCACAGGATTTCCACGGGGATGATAAGGTGTGGTCCTAATCTTTTTGATTCCTGTGATCTGACAGAGCTCTTTGATTGTGTGTGATTCAAAATCAGTCCCTTGGTCACTATGGAGACGCTCTGGCATTCCATAATGGACAAGAAAATTCTCCCATAACACTTTTGCTACAGTTTTAGCTCTTTGGTTTGGGGTTGGCACTGCAACAGCATATTTTGTGAAATGATCGGTTATCACTAGAATATTTTTTGTGTTGCTCCGGTCTGGTTCTATTGAAAGAAAGTCCATGCAGACAAGTTCGAGTGGTCTTGAAGTTTTAATATTGACAAGTGGTGCAGCTTTCTCAGGTTGTGCTTTTCTTCGAATGCATCTTTCACAGTTCTTGAGTTTGCTACAAACATCACTTGCCATTCGTGGCCAGAAGAACCGTGATCTGATGAGGTCCAGAGTTCTTTCTGTGCCCAAATGGCCCATCTGGTCATGCAGCTGGTTGAGGACCTCAGCCCGCCATTCCTCTGGAAGTACAAGTTGGTAAGTAAGCTCACCTCCAATATTCCTTCTCCTGACGAGAACATTATTATGGAGCTCCAAGCGTGTAAGCTCTCGCAGAAGTAGTGGCAGATCGGGGAGCTGTTCCCTCAGAAATGGCGGTGGGTTTTCCCCTCGTTCCATTTGAGCGATGATGTGCTGAATGACTGGATCGGCTCTTTGTTTATCAGCAATTTCACCTTCAGAGAAAGATGGCACAACAAGTGAAGAGAACTGTACATCATTAACAAAACTGTCTGGTAAACTGTCAGTGTTAATGGAGAGGGTTTGCAAAGAGCAACAACCTGGTCCAGGTTGGGTGAGCTGTACACCAGTTGTCTGTCACATATTGCTTGGACTGAGTGCTGGTCAATGGAAATACAGGATGGATGTTCCAGATGTTGTTCAGTAAACTTCAATATTCTTTCTTTCTCCTTAACGGATAAAGGATCAGCCACCTGTTCAGCATGAGGTCGACGAGACAGACCATCAGCATCTGCATTTAACCTGCCAGCCCGATAAATGATCTTAAAAGTAAAAGTTGAAAGAGCAGAAAGCCATCTATAGCTTGTAGCATCCAATTTAGCAGAAGTTAGCAGATATGTCAATGGGTTGCTATCGGTAACCACAGTGAAATCAGATCCATACAGGTAGTCATAGAATTTTTCCGTCACTGCCCATTTGAGGGCTAAAAACTCAAGTTTATGGGCAGGATATCGACTTTCACTGCGGGACAGACCTCTGCTAGCATATGCAATCACCCTGTTCCGCCCATCATGTTCTTGGTACAAGACTGCACCAAGGCCAGTAGAGCTAGCATCTGTGTGTAATATGTAGGGTTTACCTGGGTCTGCAAATGCAAGAACTGGTGCTGTACTAAGCTTCTGGATTACTTCTTCAAAGGCCTGCTGGCAAGCAGTTGTCCAACGAGAAGCAAATGGTTCTTTGGGGTCAAGGTAATGTTGCGACTTCATCTGTTTTGAATTTTTCCGACAGGGTGGATATCCAGCTGTTAACTCGTTGAGAGGTTTGACCACTGATGAGAACCCTTCCACAAACCGGCGATAATACCCTGCGAAACCAAGGAATGATCTGAGCTCTTTTAAATTCTGAGGAACTGGCCAAGATGTTAATGTGGAAATCTTGTCTGGATCCGTCTCCACTCCGTCCCTTGAAACTACATGTCCAAGGTAGCGAACAGATGTCTGAAAGAAAACACACTTTTCAACTGACAGCTTCAATCCAAATTCTCTCAAGCGTTGAAGAACTTTCTTCAACCGGAATTCGTGCTCCTCTAGAGTTGGTGCAAACACTATTAAATCGTCAATGAAAACAAGCACTTCTTTTAAATTCATGTCTCCCATGCACCGCTCCATGAGGCGTTGAAAGGTGCTAGGAGCATTGGTTACACCTTGAGGCATGCGGTTAAATTCATAAAATCCAAGTGGACAGACAAATGCAGTTTTATTTTTGTCTGATTCATTCATCTCAATTTGGTAGTAACCAGATTTTAAATCCAAAGTGGAGAACCATGTTGAGCCAGACAGTGCTGAAAATGTGTCCTCCAGCTTTGGCAAAGCATATGCATCCCTGATGGTCTGTGCATTCAACTTCCTGTAATCAATACAGAGCAAGACAGCACCATTTTTCTTCCGCACTACAACTATGGGGGAAGCAAAAGGTGAGTTGGATTCACGTATAACACCAGACTGCAACAGTTCTTGAATGTGTTTACGTACAGCATCCACATCTAGGGGGCGAATGGGTCTTGGTCGCTGTTTAAAAGCAGTGGGATCCGACAGCTTGATCTCATGCTTGACCTTATCTGTACGACCAAAATCAAGATCATGCTTTGAAAAAACATCTGACATACTGTCGAGCATGATTGTTATACGTTGCTTCCATTCAGTTGAGAGCGGAGAGTCTCCAAAATTATAGTTCAACTTAGTTGGATTTAGCTCTGAACTATGAGAAGGTTGATGCACACTTTGTTCTTTATAAAGTACAGTTTGGATTGTACTGACTTCAGCGATGGCG
The DNA here is from genome assembly GCF_019740435.1 of Gambusia affinis. NCBI lineage: Eukaryota > Metazoa > Chordata > Actinopteri > Cyprinodontiformes > Poeciliidae > Gambusia > Gambusia affinis. The sequence continues at coordinate 20,235,647 of NC_057868.1, read as the reverse complement.
GCTCTAGCTGGTATCACAATGTCATGGTCAGATTCATTAGTGATCACCACTGGCAGAGAAGCAGGCTGTACAGGAGGTAAATCAAAAAGGCTAGACTTTACCATTAAACCACCAGGTAGAGAAAAGGAGGTTGGATGCTGAATAATTACTTCTTTTTCACCTTGCAGTAATGGGCATATAAGAAGAGCATCCAACACAGCAGTTCTCTGAGCAGGAACAACCTGGGGGATAGATGACTGCATTTTTAGAATGCCATGATAGTCATCAGTTGTTAGTTTGTGCCTTATCTCCAAAATTTTATGCACTGCTCTATATCCAAAAGGCACAGGATGGAACTCAGACTGTGACTGACAGCACTGGTTATACACAACATCCAAGGTATTTGTGCCAATCAGAACAGGGGGTTGAGATGATCGCAGGTCTGGAACAACCAAGGCCAAGGTGTTTATGTCCATCTCTTCTCCTGTGAACTCAGAGGGAAATGTCAAACAGAGTTCCACATATCCAATATAAGGCACCCTCTGACCATTTGCACCTTCTACCTCCAAAAGATCATTTATGGGTTTTATTTTATGATCCGATAGATGGGTGTTATAGAAGGAATGTGAAATTGTGGTGACTTGGGAACCTGTGTCTAAGAGGCAATGAAAATTGATCCCTTTAATCTTCACCTCGCCAGTACTCCTTGTGCCCACTAACCCTTTAGGTAATGGAAAATAAGAAGATGAGTCTTGAATGGGGGGACATTCATTGGTTGCAGCTCCCACTTGTCCCTCAGTAAGAACTGCTTCTAGTTTGATGATTTACTTTTCTCCCAGGACTGCTGTTTGTGTTTAAGCTGGCGACGTTTTTCTTCAACCAAGCTGGAATTTGGCTGACTGGAACAGTTGGGAGCAATGTGACCATCCTGTCCACACTTAAAGCAGAACCAGGGCTTTGGCCTACTACTAGTTTGGCCAGATTTTAGTTTCTGTTTTTTCAGCTGATTTTCTGGTTTAACAGAATTAGAGTCCTTAGACAGCAAAGCTGACATTTGACTCTGCAGCTTCAGCATTTGCTTCTCAAGTCTTCAATAGCACCGAGTCTGATGGATGGCCACATGAACATGCACTAGTAGTGTGAGCTTGTACATTGACACGATGCTTGACTGATGGAATATGTTTTTTCATTAGCATCTCTTTTGCCAACTGCCTATCTTCTTCTGTTCTAAGTGTTAATAAAAGCTCTGAGAAGGGAGGTGGTTGATCTTTTTTCTTTTCTAGTCGCAGTTTGTTTATCATACTATTATCCCAGCAACCTCTACAAAATTGTTTTAACAAATATTTGTCCATTTCAGTGGCTGGAATCCCACCACGCTTCACCACTGTGCTGAGAGCCAATTGGAGTCTCTGCAGATAAGAAGAAGGTCGCTCCATGGTCCTGAAGTGTGTTTAAATTTTTGCAAACAATTCTTCTCCATCCTCAACAGTAGCATATGCAGAATCGAGTACCTGCAAAAATGTGGCAGGCAGGGCATCAGGCCCCAAACCCTTCACTAGGTCAGCAGCTGGAGGGAGTAAACCTTCCAAAATGCGCCTTGTAACATGTAAGGGTGCAAGACTTGGATCTGCATTTAAAAGTTCTATTTGAGACCTCCAGGATTCATAATCTGCCTCATGCTGAGGTTTTGGAAGTCTTCCTGAAAAGGTACGTAGTCTGAATGAAGACAGAGGTTGAAGATTTACATCATCTCTGCGCACAATGTGTTCCACAACAACCCTTTGGACCTCAGAAGGATTCAGATCATTCCCCGAAAGGAAAATTCTCGGCCCCACATTTGTAGTTGGATTTGGTTGAGTTTGTGGTCCTTGCTGGTAGGTGGTGGACTGATCTGATTGATTTGAGGGAAGAGTAGGTGGCGGAGTCTGACTAGACTCTCTTTCAGTGTTAAGTACTTCAACAATATCCTCCTCCTCATCATCCCCTTCATCATCTTTATCAGGCTTCCCTCCACTAGCTGCTATTCCTAAATGAGCACTTATTTGTTCAAAACTCCTTTCAAAACATCATCAAATGATTGTCCACTCTGCTGGGAAATACGTTTCAGTTCATGAAGGTAATCGGGAGGTAAGGTTGTGTCCACTGTGGCTGTGGCAGGGCACTCTCTTGAAAGTAATTTAACAACAAATATAACATCTTCTGTAACCTGAGATGGATAAACGTATGGCAAAAGCGATTTTAGCTTTTCCAAATCTGCAGAATTACTGAATTCAACGGCCAGGTTTTTATAAAATGGATTCTCACGTGCAGTAACAGTAAAAACCTTAATTCCACCATAACCACGTAAATAATTGATGATCTCATCATCTGCTTGAGTGTTCGTTACACCACTAATGATGACAGAATTTGCAACATTGATACCAATTTGGTCAAAGAAATCCATATTTCAATACAAACCACAAAACACATCCACCAAAACATTCACAGTATCAGGCTCCTGGCTAGCTCGCCAACAATGTAACAGTTATGGGCTAGGCAGCTAACTGCGGCTACTAAAGCAGCATCAGAAGAGTGTTCTTTTAGGAGCCCGAGGTGTGGAGAAAACAGGAGGCAGTGTTTTTAGTTTTGGTGAATATATATTAAGTGATTTGAATAAAACAACAATTACAACAACACAATGAGACAAGACAATTGACCCAGAATAAATTAATTGCAAAATCATTAAGTTCAGAGTTCTTTTCCTTAGCTCGCCATCTTCAAATCCTGATGAGGATCTGATCCAACCGGAAAAAAAAAACCCGACCTAAAAGGTCAGAAAATCCATTAAGTATTTTATCAAAATAACAATTATGTACAAACATAATACAAAAAAAATAATTCAATTTAAGCGTTTAGTTTGTGCAAATTAAATGTAACAATTAGATTTCTAATAATTAGACAAACATTTCAATAATTAGGTTAAATTAACCATAATTTAAATAAAGTAAAACAAAAAATATCAATCATAATTCAAGTTAATCAATTCAAAGTTAAAGTCAAAGTCAAAGTCAAAATCAAAGTGCACTTCCAAAATATCAATCAAGGAAAATAATAAATTACTTCTCAAATACTCAAGCAGAGTGAGAGAAAGAAAAAAATAAGTAAATACCTAAGTTTATTGCGCAATATCATATTTAAGTGTAGCTACATTCTGTTCTGATAAATTTTATTTTAAACTTCATTGCCTCAGCATCAATATAAATGTGTCAGAACATACACAAAATTCAGCAACAGATTACCTTATCAAGAGAGTGGGCACGCCCAGCCACAATCAGCTGTGCCAGAACCCCGGCGACATCCAGGTAACACCGCCAATAATTCTAATAAAACAACGCTCCAATGAGCAATCAAACCAAAGTTTCACATGTAAAAGCAACACTGCTTTCAGATAATAAACTCACCAGGCAATCAAATCAGTGGGCTTAAAGATTTTGATGACTCCGTGAAGAAGACGCCAACAACAAGCCACAGCCACAGTGGAAACAGGTGAGGATCTTTAAACTGCGCGCTGGAGGCGTGGCTTTAAATAAGCTAGCGGAGTTTGGGGCAAACAGGAAGTGGGCCCGCAAAAATAAAAGTCCATTACTAATTGCAGGTTACAAATGGCTCATTTACCCTTCACTGAATACTTAAAGCAATTGATTGGCTGGAATAATCGCCTCACTTGCTCCTAATTAGGAGTTAATTGAAAAGTATCAATGAGTAAAACAGCGCCAGAGCAGATGTAGATTGGAAACTCACACCAAGAATTTCTAATTGATATTCTTTTTATCTTATTTCTTTTCTTTTTGTTAGTCCTTTGCTGATTTCTGCTCCAGCTGGTGGAGTGACAGTGAAGAAAGAGGAAGATTAATTATGACCCTCAGGGACTTGGAAACAAGCAAGACTGGCCAGAATTGCAACACAGCTTTAGAAAAGCAGACAAGAGCTTCCCCATTTCTCAGCAAAGCCCTTAAATTCATGAGGGCGATGTGAGTCAGAGTGAGATCACCCACAGGTTGGATTCTTCTCATAACAGAAAGAAAAAATACAGAACAATTCTTCTGCAAATAATAAAGGTGTTACATGATTTCTTGAGCATCTGTCTTATCATCTCCACTCTGCAAGTTATTTAAGCAGAATCCATCAGAAAATCAGATTTGCCTTAATTCGACACAACACTAAAGTGCTCCATTCTTTGTTAATTAATGCAGCACAAGGCCATTTACTGTTTCAATTAAGAATTGGGAATTACACTACAGGAATCTGGTGAAGCACTTGAGTTTAAAATCTCTTGTTGCCCTCCACTTTTCTTGCTTTCTGCCCCGAGGACAATACAAAAACAAGTGTAGACGCACCAGCTCATTTCCATAAAAATCCCCCACAAGGCTCTAAAATATCTCCTCACACAGACAAACACATCATTCAGCTTGAAGAAAAAAAAAACACCACAGACGCAAATCCTTTATGTCACAGATGCAACGACATGCTGCGAGATATTATTCATATGGATCCACGTACAAGCAGCATTATGAATACTCCATTTTTTAAAAGTGAAAGAAAGAGAAATCAAGAAACAATTCATCACTGGGAAGAAGGAAAGATGTAAAGAATGCTGGGATCATCAAGGATTTGGTCAGACTTTGTTCTGTCAGACTGACGCTGAAATGTACAGAGTGACCATCAGATTTATGGAGATAAAGATGATGTTCAAAGCCTTTTAATGTCTGCTGCAATAAGCTGAAAAGCCTGATGAACAGACAGGAAACATCAGAACGAAGGCAGGACGTCCAAAAGAAGACAACTGTAAGAATACTTCAGCTCCCAGTTTAAGGTAACTGGATCATTTCCTCTCCAGCTGAGCAAACTGGGAAACATACTAGCTTACTTGTTCACTTTTTGAGCCCAGCTGGTTTTAGGAAGGGAAACAATGTTGGAAGATAGTCTGAATGTATTAATAATACATTCAATTCAGTTCAAATAAAAAAATACTATTGATCCCAAAGGGGAATTAAATGTTCTTCTAAGTCCTTAATTCAGATTCTTCAGAGTTATTGTAGATGGTGATGGCTGTTGGCAGGAATGATCTCCTGTAGCTGTCTGTATTACAGCAAATCTAAAGAAGCCTCTGACAGAAGACAGTTTTTCCAAAACAGTCTCATGTAGAGGATGGTCAGGGTTGGCCATAACTTTATTGATTTAGTGAAGAATTCTTCTTTGCATCAATAAAGAACAGAACCAGCCTTCTTCATCCCTGGTTCTGATGCTGCTGCCCCAACAGCCGATACCATACACTGTATTTATAAAGCACTAAAAGCCACTATAAACCTGAGCAGAATGCTGTACAGTGTTAAAATAATGAATTAATACAACAAATGGTGGGCTCTGGTAGAGCTGGATAATAAAGTAATTACAGTATTTTATTGGGCAACAAATAATAATAAAGATAGGCTTTAAAATTTAATAACAAATGATACATGTGGCCTATTAGGCCGGCCTCCATTAGTTGAGTGATTTTACCAGATGGATCTTGTAGTGAAACATATTTGCAATTCTAGGCCTGCAGAAAGCAGCTGAAACACCAGTCATCAGATTGTATGACGTCAAAGCAAAGCGCTACATTAAATTTTTCTGTTAACTTTATCTTCACACAGAAATTGAAACAATTTACAAAACTGGAATTATCAAATTATCTCATCAAAATGAAAACAAGCTAGCGTTAGCAAAGGTCAGCAACAGCATGACGACAGTTTACTGCCGCTGTGTGTGTAGAGTCAAACATTTTTAGGAAAATCTGCAGAAACATTCCTACTGGAGATTTGAAATGTTTGAGTTTATTAAGCTCTTATTCCACTTTCAATCTTTCCTAAAAATAAATAAAATCAACTTCCTGCTGTTCCAGAAGATCTCTTCCTCTGCTGTTTTAAGTTCTTTTAATGACATGAAAAAATAACATCTGGTTGGTATGATTTTCATTAAATACAATATAATTTTTACAGTTAATCATATAAACCAACTTAAAGCTCCCCGTTGTGCATCATCGTCCTATTCCACAAATTCACTCCCCCTCCTGCTACTTACTTACACACTAAAACTTATCTCCATTTTTACATTTGTGTCAGTTTGAAACTTGCCCTCGTTGCCACCCTGAAGCAAAGAGAAGCCAGAGGGTTTGTACATTTACTCGGCCTGCCTCTCCGCTGTGTCCAAGAACAACACCAGAGGCCATTTAGGAAAAGCTCCTGGCTGGGGAGAAGGAGGCAGATTAGAACAGGATACAGATTTCTGTGGAAGCACTAATACAGAATATTATAACATCAGTCCATCAGCCACTGATAGGACAGGAAGGAGAAAACAAATCATGTCCATGCCAACTGCATCAGGATGGACAACAAGAACAAACCTCAGGAGGGTGAAATCCGCTGGGACTTACAGGTTGCTGCAGTCCCTCCGTAAAAAAAATTTTAATGAATAAAAACTTACTTCCTGTATGCATGATATAAAACATTTCCTTTTAGTTTCAGTAATAGAGACAGAAAAACACTCATTTGCATCAGTTGGATGTAATCAGCAGCAACCTTTGAAGCCTGTGCTCTTTGTCTGCCTCCTCCGCCGGTGAGCAGATGGCAGTACCTGTGCCAGTCTTTCCTCTCTGCTCTCACAGGGAAAGAGTGGGGAGAGAGATGTAACACATACCATTCCCAGAGATGCGGTTCTCCAGGTCTCGGTGTCCAGCCTGTCTTGTGGAGCCACCAAGTTGCAGATAGAGTCCCAGGTAATGTAAACTCCCCAGCAGCAGCCTGAACGCTCCCATTTCTCCGCTGTTTTCTCTTCTTTTCAGCCTTTTTTCTCTTCACATTGGGTAGAGTGCTTGGCGCAGATTTTTTTTTCTTTTATGTTTTGTTTATTTATCTTTTTAATTCCAAGTGATCGGTTCCTTCTGAGCAGTGCTGGGAGAATGAAGAGAAACGAAAAAAGTCTGCGTGATGTTCTCTGCCAGCTGCCCGACTAAACTGACTCACTGCCTCTGTCCTGTCGGTTCTACATGCGGCGGAGGGAGACCTCTCCCTATACGGGAAGTGCCGCGGCTTGCAGCGGGGATTATCAATTATGAGAGGAGGGATATTCTTTAGTTTGAAACTTAATCTTTTATTTTGGGGATGTGCTTTTATGAGAAAGAAAGGATTCCACTTTATTACTTTATTATGTTTTGATTAATAAAAAGTTATTATTGCGTTCCAGGTATCTCGTAATTCGGAAAGTGTTCGACGTCAAACCGGCGTGGTAGTTAACATAGTTGGGGAAATCGCGGTTTCAACATGGCGAAGCCCATAAACATTGTTCGTACGTACCTCTAACAAACATAATTTCAGGCATTAATCCAAAACCATTTTAATTTTGTTCAGCTTAGTGATGCAGGAGCTACGTGTCGCACTGTAACTCTCACTTGTGTCATTTGATGCCAGGAGCAGCCATGTTGAAGTCCGCCTTATAAGTCTTAACTGGGAGTGGTCAGAGTTGCCAAAAAACAAATATACATTTGTTTGTTGACAAACAGACTTGCTTATTTTATTGCTGTTAAAGATAGCCTGCAGTATCTAACTTTTATGACAAAATTTTTTTTTTTTTTTATATTTGTTAAAACTGTCACCAAATTGTAACATTTTGCTATGAGACAAATAATTTGAAAAGATGGAGCTCCTCCTCTCAGTGCTAATATTACAAGTCATAGGAATAACATTCAGAAACAACCCTTCTCCTGGCATTGAGAGCAAAGGGGAGGGTCTTAGCGCTCTCTATCAATCTCATGTTCATGCTGATGCTCATTGTGCTAATCGCTGCTTCGGAGAAACAATTTACCCTTAAAGAAAAACTGTTTATCCGTCGTCACTGGCGTGCTAACTAACCTGCTCACTGACATTGGAAAGAAGCTGTAGCCTGGTGCAGAACAAGGGTTACAAGACTGCTTACTTTTCTTGTAAACTCATCAGGATGTTTCTCTGTCCTTGGTGCTGAAAATCAGACCAGGTGACTCTGAGAAACGTAGGATTTAATTTAAGAAACAACTTCTGTCACAACCAGTATTGAATGCCATATTTGTGACAAAACACATCTATGTGTTGAGCAGCAGAGCATAAGGTTTGCATATCTTGCTATTGAATATTGATTCATGTCTTTACTGACAAATGCTAAAAGTTTGAAGAGGCAAGAATATTCACAGTTTATTAACTTAACATTTAGGTCTCGGTGGTGCAACAACCATAGTCTGGCACATCCTGTTTAGACACCCCCACACACATGCACACACACACACACACCTGTAAATCAGCTAGCTAGTCTGGATCACCAGCAGTTGCAGATGTTTGGCACCAAACCAAATGTGAATGATTTAAAGAGAGAATAAATATTTTCCAGCGGTATGAGATCCATTCCCAATTCTCATGATGGGTGTAAAATATAACAGAAAAAGCTCTCAGGACTTATTTCATGCTGCAAATGAACAGGATGAATGTTGAAGGAAACCTTTACACAGCTAAGAGCCAAGTGTAGATTAATGAAAGCAAAAGCATTGAGATAACAATATGCAAACTCTTCTCGAGCCTTTGTCTAATTAAAACAATCTGTAAAGACTCTGGTTATGGAGAGCCTTTTTGCAGACAAAGGAAAGATCAATCTGTGGGAGAACGATGGAGGCAGCCTGACATCATCCAATCACTCTGATTCACCACCTTATTGATGACGAGGTTGAAGAGAAAAAAGGGAAAAAAATTCAAAGTGAAATTTGATCAATACAGAAAACTGCAGACAGACCCGTCTCTCCATCCATGCCTGGTGAATTATCAGAAGCAGTTCAGAGCTTTCTGTCTTCTAGGAGGTTTCAACAAACAGGTAAACATTTCCTCCATGTTGCGAGCATGTTGCAGTAAACAATCAACTCCAAGTGAGGCGTTGTCCAAATGTCGCTGGTTCCAACTGTAAGCTGTTGCTCTCTGCATATTTAACTGAGTTAAAATGACTCTGTCTGTGTTGGCGCCAAACAATTCAGGATCAGCCTTCTGTGTGTGGAGTGTTTGGGTCCTGTGATGGCCAAACCCATGGCCACATTCTAAAGTCGCTAACTCTTTTTATGCACAATTTCTCTTTTAATACACACAACACCTTTGCTTCAATAAAGCATTAGTTGATTTGGATGCATTTGTTCTATTTGTTACACACACATTTAGTTAGCATATGTATTTATATAAACTTAAAGTTTATTTTGTTTGCTTAAGATTACCTCTTGTTTCTTGCCAGTACTTACCTTACCTGACATGGAGTTGCCAGACAGAAGATGGACCAGGGGTCAGCAGGCATAAATGATTGGACTCCATCACTAGTTCCTGCTGGCAGTGTATTTTCTTTGTTTAGATACGTTTTTGTATTTAAGTAAATATTTGCATTTAGAGTCTAACATTTTTGATTTCATTTTTGGGTGTTTAGTCGAACTAGCTGTACTGTTTGTTAGTAATTGTATTTTGTTTAGTTATCCATGTGGTGTCTTAATTGGTCTGATCAGCCAGTATATAAACCCCTGTGTGTAATTTCTTTGTTTGTTTGCATTTTTGCTCAAGTTCAGTTTTGTTTCTTTTATGATCTCAGATGATATTGTGTCATTTATAAATCTTTGGGTTAAAATTAAATAAAAAACAAAAATTTTTGTAATATTGCCTGTGACTCCTCCTGTTTCTCAACTCGGTCCATCACAGTTACAGTAGCTCTGTAAAAAACAAAAAAACATACAATTTCAGAAGTTTGCTGAAGTCTGACATTCCCAAGACATCCTCCAGTTTAATACAGGAAGTACAGAGAGAACTAAAATCAAAATGTGAAACCATCACCACTCAAAATCCCATTGATTTTCATAATCAGAAATGGTTTCTCCTCTTGGAAACGAAGCGAAAGGATGCAGAACGGAAAGAACAAATGACCGGCATATGATAGTTATCCTTCTATTTCAAGATGATTAACAAATGATGGTTCATTTGCCCCTGCAGTGGTCATTAGAGCCGCGTTCTCCAGGACAATCAGTGGAGACGGATGCGTCACTCCAGCAGAGCCAGAGCGAGTCTGCAGCAGCTGAGCTCTGCAGCTGGACAGCTGTGCAGCAGCTACCAACAGCTGCTCCAGGCTGATCATCATTTACTATGTCTGTGTGTTTAAATTAATTTTAGGATGCAATCATGGCTGGAAGAAATTAAGTTTGTCAGAGCTTGAACTCTGCTGTTTTGGTTTCAGGGAAGAGAAAACTCCTGAAAAGGACTTTAGAGCTAAAAATAAACTAACAAATAATCTAATATTCCATTATTTGGTTATAGATCAATGCTACTCTAACTTCACGTAAAACATGTTTATACAGGACGACAGATGTTTTCTTTTAAGCTGTTTTATAATTTGATCTTATTAACACTTAAGTTGCTAATCAGCAATAAACACAAATTAGTCTAATACTAAGGCTGTTCATTTACATCTAAGGAACCAATATTCAGCATCCTTAGCTTCATCCTTCAATGTTTATTTATGCATTTTATTAAGAAAAAAAGTGGCAAAACACCTGAATCAAGATCATAGGTGTTAATTACACAGATGTGTACTATGTTGGTAAAACAAATTCACTGTTGCAGCTTCAAAACAACCTTACTTTGCAAAATGCAACATTTAATTACATTATATTTGCTTTGTATGCCTATCTTAAACAGGATTGCTCTCAGAAATGAGACCTTATTTTGTCTCAGTGAGATTTAGCTGCAAATAAGTACAATACAATAAAACTGCAATGAAATAAGGAGAAAAAACATATTAAGAGGGGTTTTTTTTATTAGATTCCCTGTGACACAGTTCATAGCCCCCTGTAATTCTCCCTTTTGCAGTAGCATAAAAATTAACATTCGTCAGCTCACATGATGAGAGTAAAGTTGGTTCAGATTTGGGGACATTGAATCCCATCAGTGTTTTTAACCCTGTGACGTTTCGAAATGGTCACCTCACATTAACAGTAGAAGTTTATGTTTAACATAAATAAACACAAACAAAACACAGAAGTCTAAAATTAATGTCACACAAAGTACCTGCAACTCTAAACTGAAGAAATTAAACATGGTTTAAGTTTATTGAATTTAAAGCTTAAAACTATATTCAGAATAAAGTATTGTGTTTTATGCTTATGGGCGTCGCCATGTTGAAATCTTCTCCAACTTAAAAGAAGTCCACTTTAAAGATACACCAAATAATTTTTTAAAAGAAATGTCTTTTTTTTTTTTTTTTTTTTTTTACATGTTTGTTAAAACTCACTATTTTGTAAGAATATATGGCAGATAATCTGTGGGAAAAAAATGCAATGGGCTGCTGTTTCATGCTTACCCTTTAATTCAATAAAAATCCAAATAGATTTATTTTTTTCTGAAAAGCTCCAGCAGTTTAAGAAATTTCACGCTTACAGTTTTATCACTTAAACTGATATCAAAACTTTATTTTGATACCAGTGCTAAGCAAAGTTAGCATGACCACTGGTGATGGTGGCTCAATGGTTTTCCGGTAATAGTGAGTTGTTTCTTCACCAATGATTGGTTGTTTTTGGTTGGACGATGCATCTCTTCAGAAGGCAGTAACAGCAGGGAGGATTTCGAAGACATTAATGTTTTCACAGATTATCTGTCTCCTAATGAACGGTCAGGACATGGTGAAAGTTTTAACAAACATGTTCTATACTACAGCTTTAACATGGGTTTTATGTACTCACTGAATAATGAGTAAATAATGATTTATTTACTCATTATTATAATTGCGATTATAAGTCGCGAGCATTTAGTTGACGTTAAATATGATGACACTATAAATTACTTTAAACAGATATGAGTTTTATTTACTCATTAATTGATGAGTAAATAAATCTACTCAAGACAAAAGTTTTTTTCAGAGGTAGATTGTGATTGTACAATAAAAAATAATTATTTGAAGGCTTTTTTAACAACTTCTAACAACTTTGTGGGTCTATAGATGCGTGAAATACAGAAGAAAAATTGAAAAAGCTGAACTTCAGATTCTGCAAAACCCAAACCTCTGATTTGTACACCCTCCCTGTCCTCACCAGCAGCTCTAACACACTGTCTCCTCGTCCCGACCAGAGAGACGAGCCCAGCAGCACAGTGGTGCACTGTTTGCACTCAGTCATTTGGAAAATACAATTATTCCCCTTCCCCTCGGCTGTGAAATTGCTGTACGACCGCTGTTAAACACGCTGCAGTCATAATCACTGATAAGAGATGTGCAGGGCCGCGCCTCCGCCGCTGATACGGTACGCAGCTGCCCCCCCGTCACTCTCACATCTTGTTACTGAGCGATATTAGAGTTGCTGAAGACACTTAGGAGAGGAAGCAGATGTGACATCTGTCGATGGGTCGCCCTCTGTTCCTCCCAGCTCCACCGCTTCCTGCCAGGAATTATGGTCTGCAGAGGACATCATGCTAAATGAACGCTTAATACAGATGAGGCATAAAAAAAGGTTTGGTTTCACTACAGTTTTAAGAAGTTTAGTGTAAAGAGCCACAAAATGAGGCTTTGAATGGTCAACTTAGGGCAACTTCCTGAACCATTACCTCCCACAGTGAGGGCATCTGCTCCGTTATGCTGCTGGGGTCAGTCTGTCTGGTTTCACACCGGCTCGTCCTCTGAAACGACAGGTCGCTCAAAATTTGCCTGGACCGATCACCTTCGTCCTGAGGTAACATTTCCGAGGCCTTATCCAGTCCGCAGCTGTTCAGGGAACATGAAGGGGAACCAACTCTTCGATAAGCGAGAAAATGAAACATAGCTATGTTCCAATCTGAGGGGTGAAATGATTCTAGCAAAACTATGTCCACTAAAACAAGAAGGGATTTTTAAGATTATTTTTTGAAAGAATTGGATTTCTTAAGAGACGCACCAAGAAATCAGCGGGTGAAATCAGTTTGACCGTGTGTTGGCAAAGCTTTCAGATCAGTCAAAGCGCTGTAACCGAGACCCACTGATGTGGCATAACAACACTCTTCAATGTGAACGGTGTTACTGTGGAAGGCACAAACTGAGTTATTTTTGGTCAGAGGCAACACAGAACATGAGAAATTATTTTAAAGGGCCTGTCTGTGTTTTCCAGACACATAGTATCATTTTACAGTACAATCAAGCAACTTTGTCTTCTTCAGTATATATAAAATATGACTTAAAAGAAATTTGACTTTGTAATTTAATGCCTGTAAATTGGGCCTCTGTTTCATTACAACATGACTCCTCTATAAACCCTTTAGCAACGTTTTTATCATTTTACTGAGCAGCAGCTCCTATAATGAGCTCAGCAGTTCCACCAGCTGTTTGCTAACTGCTGCTGGCTAGTCTGAAGGAGCTGAGTGGGGGAGTCAGGGGAGAGCTTCATCCTTAAAGGCGAAGTTAGGTCCACTCATGCGTTCTCCACAGCTGAATGGTTGGCATGGAGAATAAAGTATTTCTCAAACATGCATGAAAGAATCATTTTTAATTTGCAAACAGGACAGCCAATAACTTTAGAAAACTGAGAAAAGGAAACTCTATACATTAAGAGAGCAGAAACCTGAACTCTCCCACTTTCAGTGCAGGTATTTGCATCCAAATGGGGATAAATATTAACATCTTTGGTCTTGTTTTGCCTTTATGACAAACACAAAAACAAAAAAATCCAATGCCTTTAAAATCTCCTGTTATTACAGTGTTATGTGAAAAGCTTAGCGTCTACAGAGATGAACTATTCCATCCAGATCCTCCTTTCCGGTTGTGGTAATGAGCCTTTCTCTGCTGTGCCGGGTCAGGAAGTCAAGCATCAGATGAGGAGCTGCAGCATTGGCTGCTTATTTGTGTCAGCAGGGAAGCAGCAGCACTCTGCACTCTGATCAAATCAAATCAAATCTCATCTTTATATATTTAGTAAAATGCCTTTTACAATCTTTCTGGCACTAAAAATAAATGGTAAAACAAGTGAGTCACATCTATATAATTATTCTGATTCTATTGATTTCTAATGAAAAACTAATTAAAATGTTTTTTGTTTTCTTTTTTTGTTTCAAAGCATAAAAATAGGACTGATCTAATAGAATCTGGTACATAAAATGGAGAAAATAACTGGATTTGTTTGAATGCAGCTGTACTGTAACACCTCCACTGCTGAGATCCATCTGTGGGTTCTTGGGGGAGGGGGGGGAATAAAAAATAATAAAAAATCAGCACAAGCAGGTTGGATTTCGGAGAGGATTCTCAAGCTGCCACTTCCTGTGCAACAGTAATCAACAGGGGAGGGGTGAGGGTGTAATGAGATTGGTGCGCGCAGCAGACCGCCATCAGGACGCCACGCACGTCTCAGTCTGTAAACCGTGACATTAACGAAACAAGCTGCACAAAACGAGGCAGGGGGTTTAATACCAAAATGTTTTATTAGAAAATAGTTTACAGCTAAATTCCAAAACACACAGAGCAGAGCAGGTTAAATGGGATTTAATTTATCTGTTGCAATCTCCTGCTGGATTTCTGTTCCAGCAAACCAATTTAACCGAATAAACCTTTAAATTATTATTTACTAGAGCGGATGGACTGGGTTTGCCTTACCTGGACAGTGGAAGTAAATGATTCATGTAAGAATACAGAGGGAGTCTTAAGGTACTTCATTTCTCTACATTATCAAAACAAACCAGTATTTTTATTATTATTATTATTATTATTTGAAGTTTGTATTTTGGTTTCAGTAAAGTTTCAACTGGAATAAAACTGTTTCGGTTGTGGTGAAGGATTTCTGTGACTTTATGAGGAATAAAAGACTAAAAGTTGTCTGCTAGGTCCACGATCCTCTTCCTCTCTGCCTCTTTGAACTCGTCACTCTTTCCATCTCCGATGCTCTCTGCGTACTCTGCAAAAGACCAAAGAAAACCCAGGGATTAGTTGGTTTGACAGCACAGGCTCTGCTGGTTGACTTTTAATCAGAACATCTCTAAGACCAGAAAAACCAACGGACCCGCTCTGCGCGCCACGCTGAAGAACGGCCAGGATTTTAAAAATATGAAGACCCCAGACTTTGAGGTTAGACTTCTGCAGACAGATCTGTCGTGACTTGATTGTAAAACACAAGGAGGCTTTTATTTTTTTAACGTTCTAAGAAATCAGAGTTGAACAGCGGATAAATCGGGTTACGATTTGATAATAAAATGTTTATATAAAAAAACTAAAGAAATTCTTCACCTTTCTTCAATAACCAAGTAAAAAACAAATACTGTTTGGACTTTTCATTCCTGTAACTTTCTGAGTTACACCAATATAATCAACTCCAACATAATGAAGACACATAGCCCAGTTTCCTCTCTTCTCATGTGCAACACCATATTGAACAAAACACGATGAACTGAAGGAGATTTTGTGGAACATCAAATCCTGTCATGATTCTGAAGTGTGTGTCACTTTTAATGTATTTTTTTTATGAATAGTGTATGTGTAACGGGATGAAGGGTGAGGAATTCAGTGTTATACTTTATAGTATGAGTGTTGCTTTAGACGTGTTTCCATTCTGATTAGTGTCTAATGGTGTGAAATTCAGCGTCATACTGTATAACTATAACTCTGTCTGTGATGTCATATTATGTCTAATTTTATTCCATGTCTGAATGTGATGACATAAAGTCCTACCATTTACAAAGTACATTCCAAAAATGTTTAATATTATGAAAATATTCAATATTTTGGTCAGTAACCTCAGAAAGTACAACTCAGATTGTAGAATTAAAATGCAATGAGGCTCAAAGATAATCAAAGCCACTAATTAGTTTTTTGGAAACTTTATACTACAAACACCAATTTTATCAATTAAAAATACATTCTTAAAGAATAAACAAATAAATAAATCAGCTGATGACCTAGCAGATGTCCATTCACACAAAGCCTCAACAGGTCACTGCTGAAGAAGCTACTAGTTGAAAAAAGCAATTAGATCACATTTGTTGGATTAGTGCTAATGGATCATGGAAAGCTCTAAGGTCATTTCCAAGTGAGACTTCAGGTCTACAAAGGAAATTTATGTTTTAAAGTGTAAAGCCTTTGCTTAGATTTTGTTTTGAGAAAACAATCAATGAGAAATTGGACAGTAAACTAAAATACTAAATAATAAAGCATTTCTAAAAATAAAAAAGTCATTTTGTTTAACCAATTAAAATAATTAGGTGATCAAATTTGAAATATATGACAACTTATCAATATGACAAACAGCAAATAGTTTGGAATACAGCAGAAATGAATGGATAAAAATAACCAGTTGACTTAATATCTTATTTCACAGACGGAATACAAAGAAGAATCAAGGTCATGCACTATAAATCAGTCAGTTTTCAAACAGCTGATTAATTGAAAAATTGATATAGAGGTACAAAAAAAGTGTTTTTCAATTTGTGATCTTGTGTTTGTTTTGTCCCTCTGCCACTGACTTTGAACAAATTAATTCCGGACTGTGCTTGAAAGCAAACTTGAACTGACCACCGGGGGGTTTCCAAGGCAATTCCTCTATTTGACATCCCAAATTATCTTCAAATAAAGACAAATTTGTATTTTTAACACAGGTAGATCAGTTCTTGTAGCTTTAATTTGGGTAATTTAAGCACTTTCATATTTTGTGACACTAAGAAAAGGAGCAAAAGTAATACATAGCAGCTTTCTGTGAATATTTTGTCTGTTTATTGTTCTGCGTCTGAACCTTCTTCCCTGTTAGCATACCTTACCTCAGCATAACCACATCCTGACTGTCATTCTAAAACCCAGAAACAGGTCCTGCTATATTCTGCAGTGCTGCTGAACATTTCCACTGTTTTCTTCATTTTGTGTTTCTGCCTCCCACACAAGGCCTTTGAGACCGCTCGACGGTCGATTTGTGAGTCTAATGTGCAGAAAGAGGAAGTTGCAGCTGCCGCAGCCCCGGTGGAATCCGCGCATCCGCTCTGCCTCTGAAGGAGGGATTACACATTAAACCCAGAGACAGAGACATGGAAGAAGAAGAAAAAAACTGTTTTTCTCTGGGAGACACTGCAGAGACAATAGAATAAAGGGAGCTTTCCTGACTAAAGCCAGCAGGGTTTAGGAGAACGAGGAACGGCTGTCATTTTCTGCTTTTTTTTTTGCCTTGCAGGCAGAGATGCTTTTTCACATTGTAAGGCTGTAAATAAAAGATAATGGCAGATGAAATGGGACTAAGAAAAGACTTTCCAGATATTGGGAACAAATAATACTGTTTTTTTTTTTTATATATTAAGGAAAGCGGCATGAAATATTCACTGCAGTAACTGCATTTCAGACTATTTCAATGGTGGAGGAAATTCACTTTTCTACCAGTGATCTCGTTTGCTTGGTCACTACCCAGAGTTGGTGACCATAGATCAGGTTGAGGACATAGATCTAGTGGTTAATCTCTTTATCGATCAGATCGACCGACAAGAAACTATTTAAACTGCAGTTTTGGCCATGAAATAAATGACTGGCTAACTTCTTTTCAGTGTAATCATTTCAGAAAGTCCAGCTGAACTCACAAGGGTGATTGAAAAGGACACCTTCTGGATCATTGAGGATCTTAAGGTGTAAGATTCAGTTGCTCCAAAGTAGGGGTGAAACAATTCCTCAAGTGATTCGAGTACCTCGATTATTGAAATTCCTCAAGGAAAATTTACCTGCCTCAAAGCTACGTTAAATTATGTTTAATTATTTAACGCATCGTGTTCTGGCTGGACCAGTACTTGCGCTGCGTGTAGCTCTGACTTCCGCCTTTGAGTTATTGATGAAAGTGAAGTGTTAGTGGTGTAAGGTCCAATTTTCAAGTTTGGCCGGTGGGGATTTTATTGATTAATAATGCTTGGGTTTTCATAATTTTTGGGGGACCAGTAGGCATCCTTAAAATGACTGGCGCGATGCCTGGAGTACAGCAGTCTTTCTCCTCTGGGAGCTGCTGGTTCAGAGCGAACGGTGGGAAGAGCGCTGCAGGAATATTTATACAGGTAAGCAGATAGACTGAAAACGGCGGGCGGCTGAGTAGTTGATGGTTACTGTGTAAGTGTGGCTTTACGGACGAACGATACAATAAATTTCATCTCATCCCGGTCTGAACAAACGTGTGGCGGAAAGCAGTGTGGCGGTACATGGCTGATAAATGAGTTTCTGACTGTGACGAATGAAGGTGCCGTAAATATCGTCTGTCCTCTGGTCTATTTCCTCCTGTCCACCCCCACCTTACGTTCGTTCGTTCGCCTGCCCTCCACCCCTCCATGCCCCCACTCCAGGCGACATTTCCAGTGTTCTCAAACCCAAAGTTTGACAGCTATGGGGCAAGGTGAGAGTTCATCTATTAAATTGACTGAAGATGAATACATAAACTAAAGGCTGGAGCATAGACATTTTTCTAAGTGTATTTGTGAGCCCGCCTCTTTATTATGAAATTGAATATAATTTCAGATTTTTGTCTAACTTTTCTTCTGGTTAACTTAGAAAGTGAGCTATTATTATTACAGGTTAGTAAACTACAAAAAAGTAACCGCTAGGGACGCTCAAAAATGAAAAATTGGACTGATATTGATATCCAATAGTAAAACTGGTGTTATGCCAGATTTACCAACATTTCATCTTTTTTTTCTATCCAATTACTTGATTAATCATAAGAATAATCAATAGATTACTCGATTACTAAAATATTTATTTACAACAGTCCTACTCCAAAGACCCGCAACATCCCAAAACGTCTAACGAATACCAAGACGTCCCAATCCAGAAAGTTTTCAGTTAATTTTGCTGCTACTGACACAGAACTCACTGTATTGGACGCAACAAAAGCTGAGCATCAGCATGGTGAGTGAGGTGAACATTTTTAGGCAAAGAGAAATTCTGCAGGAACTACAGGAATGGACAGCACGAGATTGGTTCAATTGATTTCCTCTGATGAATCCCACTTTTGATCATTTGGACAAGGGAGAAAAGTCGAGTTGTGTCAAACTGCATCAACACTGAACATCCTGAATGATACACATAGAAAGGACTTAGTCAAAGTTCTGCCCCCAAACTCTGACACAAATAAAGTATGGAATCGAAATGTCGTCCGATAACCTAGAAGCAACTTGGTCATAAGGGAGCATTGTGTGAAAATGTAAAATGGCAACGATAAGTGTCTGTAATCTGTAGAGGTGCGGGTCAGAAAAGTCCTTAGAAAACCTGTGGTTACCTCCCAAAATGACCTGCTCCCAAACCAGCCCTGTTCAGTACGCTTTGATCAAACTCCGGTCCATTTACCTATGAAGTCCGGTACATGTGAATACGCAACCAAACTCTGATTCGAACCGAAACAGCGAACTCTGGTTCACCTGAGAACCTTGGTCTAGGATTAGTTTGAAATGAACTTTAGTGCGGTTCAGAAGAACGTGTTGATGTAAGTGAACTGGAGACTGCTCCAAAAGCAGTAAGAGGACTATATCGCAGAGCATTCTGAGTAAATACAACCAAAACAAATGGACATGTCTAGCACTAATGGCAGAAATGGTTCATGCAATATTTCACAACAGAGAAATCTTACAACCTCTAAAATCTGGAGCCACTCTATTTTTTTTACATTTCATGAAGAAGGAAGTTGAACTCAGTGTCTTCTTCTGAGGTTTTCAGGTTGTTTCATTTAGAGGCTCTTCGTGCAGCGCCCCTGCAGGCAAGGAGGGGAACAGTTTTTCAAACAATTTGGTTCCTTTCCACAATGCAGTGTGAAAGAAAACCACAGCAGCTGAAAATGGATCAAATGTTGCAATTTTGGTCCCCAACCGAACAGAGTCTACCATACTAACAGGTATGAATATCAGTCAGGATTTAATCCAGCATATGTGACTAAAATGACAGCTAGGACTTTTCAATGAATTGGACAAAGTTGCTAATAAACATTTCAAAACTGATACAAATCTGTCACTATACCAAGTGACCATATAAAAAAAGTCACAACAAACATTTCTGTCACTTCCTAAACATTTTTCCATAACTGTGAATAAAATTTAATCAAACCAAACTGTAAAACTGTTATCTTAACCTGTAGAACTCAGACCAATTCAATCACTGGCGACTGCTCATCATTATTGTCGACAAGAAGGAAGCAGCTCTACTAGCAGAATATCACTATTCTGTATGTCTAAAATAGGGCAAAAAACATACTTTTTTCTTTTTATGCATACATTTGTCTCCCACATAGGCAGTAAAATGACATTTAAAGAGTCAGGCTCCAATTGGAGTTATTGGAGATTTTAATTTCAAGGATAACCTTTAAAAAAGCAGCAAAGGGGAAAAAAAACAGGAAGCAGAGCTGCTGGGAATGTGATGGGCTTCGTGAGAAGTTCACAGGTCAGAAGGCAAACAGTGACAGCCACCAACGCCAGAAGACGGAGGTCTGTCCAGAGGAGAATTAAATTATGACCTGCCACCATCATCAAAACTAACTGATGAATGTGGAGGCAGCAGTACTTAAATGAACAGTCCTGAAGGGTTGGACTAAAGGGTTACTGGAAAAAATAAATCAGGTTTACATATCCTGAAGAAATAGTTATGTGATTACTTTTTAATATCAATCACATTTTGATTAATATGAACATGTTTTGTTAATGATTCTTGTATTAAATTTCTTCCAGTGTAGGCTGGCTTAGAGTAATGCTGGTCTTGTTCACATAAGCGTCACCATCGATGTAAGGGTTATAAATATCCATAATTATACATTAGTATTAGAAATAAATAGACTTGTGTCGGAGTGCTTTTTATTTTTAACTTATGGAAAACATTTTTTAACGTTTTTAACAACAACGCAGTTCAAAGTGCCACACAAACAAAATGTTCCCAAAAACTCATAGGGTCACCAATTTAAAAACAAACATGACATTTTATCGAGTGCAACCATCAATACACGTCATATGTGTTGGTCAATGTTCCATTAATTGTGTTTTAAAGGCATCTCTAAATAGGTGGGTTTTAGTCTTGGTTTTGGCTGTTGAATGCCAAAAACATAATTAACGTACACCTGAGGAATTTGTTATTGATTTGGATTTTGACGTAGATTTGACAGACTTAGAATCAGTCAGAATTAGTTTTTCTGTTTTTTTTTCAGTGGCCCTAATTCTCTTCTGTAAGGATTTGATCCCATGAACATGCAACACCAGCCTAAAAATGGCTGAACTTTAAGGCTGACTGAGCCCTAAATGCAGCTAGGGACAGAAGAAGAGAGTCGATAAAATCTTGAGGATCCACAGCATCTTGCAGGTGCCCGCCTGTCACTGTGAACCTGTTTCTCTGTCTCTGTGTCTATGAAAGGCTCTGCAGTCAGCCAGATGCACAGGAAGGTCAGAGACTCTACGACTCTTCAACTTTCCGCCAAGGCTTTTCTTTGATGCGCCGCTGCCCTCTCCCTGCTGTCACCACGGCAACACGGCTGAGGACAATGCAGCGCTGAGCGTTGCCATTACTCAGGTCAGTGACTAGGACTGATCCGCCACGAACACTAGCGGGATCACTTCCAGGAAGGGGGCGCGGTACGGGGGCTTTGACTGCAGCTGCAGGAGGAGCAACACAAGTCATTCAAAACACAGACATGCAAGAATGAAGCTGCACCAACACAGCTACAGCAGGGACAGTAACTAGAGACGATGGCGCGGGAGAGTGTTGAGTACTATGAGCTATGAAGTCATAAACTGTGGTCACCATCTCTACACAATGACGATAAAAGAAGACTGATAAATAGAAAGGAAAAACTTTAAGCAACTCAGTTGTAAGAAACTGTGAAGCTCTGCAGGGTGAAAAGAATCACATGCAACAAGTTTCTGGCACCTTCCTGTCAAAAGCTCAGCTCAGACTCTGAACTTCAGCATAAGTGATGTGTGAGATGAACTGCCTTCATTATGTTGTGCCATTAAAGCCCAACCTCACAAGATGTTATTCTCATCCTCAGAAGAAGAAACTCAGTGAAATTGAGTCTCATATGATATAAAAAGCCACAGTCGGGTTTCACGCCATCACCTGGAGCTGAGCCGTCTTCTTCCTGTGGTGCAGCTTTAAATTTGGTAAGCTGAAGGCATTAAGGGTCAAATCGGCTCGGGTGGTGGCACACTCTGCATGTGCTTAACCTTTTCCTGCAATTTCCAGTTGACCAGGTAGGTCACTTGAAATGGGAAAAGTCTGCGCACGTTGGCCTTCTGAAAAGGCTGAGAATTCACACTGCGAGCTGGAAAAGCAGAAATATATTCAAACAATCAGATGCTCTGGTTCTCAGCTGGTATAGATGCACAGACAGATTCACCTTTTTCACATCTGATACCGATATCTAAGGTTTAGTACCGATATCTGATACAGAAAAACAGCTGAACTGACTTAAAATGTTTCTTTTTAAGTGTGTTTTAGGACACACAAATAGAAAACTGACTTACAACCATACTTGATACTCTGCGCTAGTACAGTACACTGAAATAAACCATTAGCTTTATAAGCTAACATGTAAAAACAACTTTAATTTGATCAGTCAGTGTGATTAGGAGTAGAACAACCAAAATAAATAAGAAACAAATTGACAAAAACAATAGGTTGACTACCTTTGTAAAATGGTTCAAAAATAGCAATTAGGAATTCTAAATATAATGTAAAATAAATAAAGCATGACATCACTCAGAGAACAAAGGACAGAATTAGACTAATAGATCTGTCCTTATGGATCGGGCACATTGTCAACAATATCAGATCTAGAACTTCTTTCAATATCAGCACAGATATTAATATCTGATGGATGCATCAGAAATAAAATAAAATACCTGCACAACTGAACATGTCATCAGCGATATTCTTTATGACATCGGAAAGATTAGAATGACATCATAATTTCTTGATATTGGGCCAATCCCTCGTTTCAATGGTAAACGCCAACTGAATGAAATATCTACACTGAAAAAAAGGTCAGGAGTGAAAATATAAACATGTAATTAATATAATGAAAATCCATTTAGACACCCAAGTGAAAACATTGTGTGGACAAGCCAGGCACAAGTGTATGCAAATATGCAGATGAACACTGAATCGACGACAACAGGTTTCCTGTGTGTGTGCACAAACACGGCGGCGCTCTGAGGACTGGAGAGGCGCCACGCTCGCTGGCGAGTGTGACGGATGACTCCATCTACTGCGTTTACACGCCGCAAAAGCCGGAGGGTGTGTGTGAGCGGAGCGTTGTCCTCAAGCTGTACCCGGCGATTAAACAGGAAGGATGGATGTCGCGTGGGGACAAAAACAATACACCTGCTACTACATCTTTTCAAACGCAAACACAAACCGAATATGGCAGGACGGGGAATCTTAAAGCAGAAAGCCGTCTGTTTCACTCTCCCACAGAGCCAGTGATTACACTGCAGTGCAAATATATATGCCAGGAAGTGTCTGAGTGTGAAGTTTTATCATCTGAATGCCGGCAATGTGGATAAAAACCAATAAGCGCTCCAGCCTGGATGTATTTTACTGTGTTTACTAGCATTACATTTTTATTTTTCCATCTGTACCTTATATACTGTAGGCACTTCAGAACTGCCTCAGTGATACACTCCATCTGTGAGGTTTCTATTCACACACAAGACGTGTACTGCATGGCTACGATGAACATCTGAGTATAAAAATGTATACAGCACCCTAGGAACTTATTTTCATTCTTTAAAAAGTATGGCATGAATTTTAGGGCTGAAACATCTAATCAGATGTTTATTAGATGATTATTTGATTATACAGATTGTTAAGATTATCATCAACTAATGTATTAATCATTAAATTGAGTATAGAGGCAAAAAAGTCAATATCCCGAAAGAACACCACAATCAGAGCTGAAATAAGTCAAAATTTAACATTATAAACATTTTGGACTTAAGATAACAAACCTTCTTTGTCCATAAAGCTGTCCAAACCAGAACCTGATGTGTTTTGGCTGGATCAAATAATGAACAATTTTATTAGACACCTTTTATGGCCCAATTAGAGATTAGTTAATCAAAAATGATAGTCAATAGATCAGTTCTACACAGTATTGATGTTAAGTCAAGCAGAAAAGCTCATGAGCTTTTCACATCATGTTAAAAATTCATCCTTTGCTACAAATAATCAAACATACATTAAAGGCTTGTTTTTATTGGATTTTAGGCATTAAATGTTCTTATAAATGACTTGAACTATGTGTTTATTTTCATTTTATTTGTATATCTGTATACAAGAGTTTTCATCTGAGAATCACTTATTTGATTAAAGAAGTAATCAAGTAATGGATTAATCAAACCAATTTCTTGATTAATCAACTATTTGATTAATCAGTTATTTGATTAATCATCAGAATAGTTGATTACTAAAGTAATTGGTACCCACAGCCCTGAAATAAAGCAATTATAGATGTTGATATTATTGGTTATCAGTGCGAAGAAAGGAAATAGACTAACATTGTTCTGCGGCTAATCAGCAAACATCCAGAAGTTTCCATGACACCATAATTTTACATAATTTAATGCTAAAGGAAGGAAATCTTAAAAGGGTGAAGGGGTGAGGAACCCCACTTAGAGACAGTGTGATCATCACTGAGAAAAATACTGCATTGGAAGCATCTCTATGTCAGGGGTCACCAACCTTTTTGAGACTGGGAACTACTTCACGGATACAAATTAACACGAAGGGCTACATGTTTGATACAGACATAAATTTTCTTGGCTCGGCCTTTATAACAATAGTATATATACGTATATATATATGATTACATGCTGCCTGATCATATTAATGTTAGGAACTACTGACAACAGTTATCAGTACCTGCTACTACAGAAAAACAGCTGAACTGACCATGGCAGCTATGGTTAATTGCTATTATGTGATCAGAAGTTCTTAGTTCAGATTTTTAAGTTTGATTCCCTTCTGGAGCTTTACTGTGTGATTCTAAATTGCCCACAAGTGACTGAGGGTATGGATTGTTGCAGCTGTATGCACTGAGATTTTCCTTTAAATAAAAAAAAGAAAAGTTATTGTATTTTTTATTATCCAACCCTCTTTACTATTAACAAAATTGTGGAGAGAAGAATAAGTTCTTTTGTGCCAAAACATCTTGTAAGCAGCACATCAGTGCGAGTCTGTGGGGGTCAAAGGGCACACCAAATCCTAAATCTTATTGGTCAATTTGTTTTTTCTGTGAGCTGAAAATGAATTAATGGAGTTTGAATCTCCCATTGTTCAAAGATCCCGCCTGAGCTTTTTACACTGCGCGGTTTTGGTGTGTCACCGGTTTACTAGCTTTTTTTGTGGATTCACAAACTTAAAAGCTGACGGGTCAAAAGGCCCGACAGATCGGAAGGTATGTACAAAACTATTGCTGCACCTGACCTGCAAGAGCACAACCACCTCTCCAACGTGCATTATGTGCGCGTCGCACAAAAGCTGCACAAACCTAAACCACTAAATCAGCACATCTTTTTTTTTTTACACAAATGATGCTAAATTATAAAAACATGGACGCGAAGCCTACCCGGTAGATCCACGGAAAGAGGAGGATGATGATTCCCAGGTTCAGGTGATGTCAGACGTCCAAAGGAGGAGAATGTGAAGCAACAATGTTTGCTTAATTGGGGAACGTTTCGACTAGATTAAATTGTTTAACCCACAGTCTTAGTGCGATGCTCAGGAAGAGCGGCAGATGTCAGCTACCGGGTGACCCATTGGCTCTCCAGTTTGGGAAACGTCAAAGAAGCTCATAAACAGGCGATCTGCCAGAACCGCACACGGTAAAAAGCTCCGCCGGGATCCAAACCGCTCTTAGAACTATGGGCCATTCAAACTCTGCTCATTCATTTTTAGCTTACAGAAAAAGCGCCAAGCTGCCAAATAAACAAAAGCAAATTGACCAATAAAATTTAGGCTTTGGTGTGCGACCCCCACAGACTCAGACGTGCGCTACATACAAGATGTTTTAACACACAAGATCTTTTTTTTCTCCACAATTTTGTTAATTGTAAAGAGGGTTCGGTAATAAAAATTTTGGAAATTATACTTTTCTTTTTTTACTTTATGGAAAATCTTAAGGTAGGCAGAGTGTGTGCAGCTGTACAGCTGCAGGCGCTCCTGCCCTCCGATAATATCCTGCAGGCGTCTGTGCAGTTTTGAACTTTAACCATAGAAAAGAGTTTAATGCATAAAGCAATTTATCTTAAACATTTTTTGTATTTTACTTTTAAAAAATCTAAATATAAACAAATGTTATTAATTCAATATAAAAACATTAAATTAAATAATTTCTTTGGCAGTGCTCCTAAATGACAATGGCTATTTTTCGAACTTGCTCCGCGGGCGACTGACAAGGTCCCCTTGGGCGACCGGGTGCCCACGGGCACCGTGTTGGTGACCCCTGCTCTATGTGTTTGAGTGACTTTAGAAAACAGAGTGAAAACAGAATTAAATCACTGAAATAGTGAAAGAGACACTGTGAAACCCCTTCCAGAACTTGTTAGCAGACACTGAGCTGTACTCACCTCTCATGATGTGGCGGACTACTTTGACCGAACCTCCTCTTATATTAAGAATCTGATGAACCCGCTGCTGCAGCTAGAAGAAAGAAAAAACAAAAACAAGATCACTGTTTCTATTAATTTAAAAAAAAAAAATTCGTCTGTTTTCTAAGTTAAGCTGCTTTAGCTTTCGCAGCTCGCTTGGCACAAAAAAATTAACAGAAACTTCCTGGTGTGTCTGTTTATTATTCAGTGCCTTCAATGACTACCTGTTAGCATAAAAGCCAGTGTTGCTCACACTCCCACTTTCAATATCTGGTGAGGCGGAGCATCTCCCTTACTGGAAACCTTCAGAAACCATATCAAAACATTAACGTATTGACATGCAATACTGGTAATATAGAAATACTGGTTGTTTAGTTTTTATAAAAATATTCAGCTATAAAATGTCCCTGACATTCTGCATTTTGCTTACAGGCTTTAGTTTTAAAAGCACAGTTACAGTAAGGAAACAACTGACCAATCACAAATGTCCTTACATTTTTGTGTTAATTATATAATATTAATCCAGCTGACAATCAGTATTCAGTCAGTATTTTTTATTAAACATATTTTAAGTTCTCATTTCAGCTATTAATTGTTCCAATGGACCAGAATCTTGTTCCTTGAACAGATTAGGATAGGTCTATGTGCTATACAATACATGTTCAATACAATTTTTGTGTTGAACATTAGATGTCTTAGAAATTTAAGACATCATTCTTAGATTTAGGCAATATAGGAATGATTTTTCTTTTTGCATAAAATCATTCTTAGATAAATAGATTTCAGTTTGCTCAGTTCTGCCTATTTTGAACTCCTTTCAGATTGAGCCATTTTAGGGCCTCCTGTCACTTTAAATCCAAATAAGCTAGTGCTGGCCACCCCACCCCCAACTCACTGCTCACACTTCCCCCTGAAAATAGCTGCAAACAGATGTGCAACTATACAACTGTACATCTTTGAAAAGCAGAAGTGGAACCTCCTGCACAACCAATAAGTATACCTCAAGTGGTTTCTAGATGACAAGTCAACCACAAAACATTTGTCTTTCACGTTGTAAAGTGCAGTAAGTAGTGCAGCTGGGGTTGCTAGGCAACAGCACTCAACAATAGGGAAACTTTTGAAACTTTCAGAATTTTCAGACACCAATAAACATCAACTTATTGCTAAAAAACAGCAGGATATTTATTTGAAGCGCTGAGGTGTTTTTATAAGCAGTAGAGACTCAAATGGAAGAATACACTAAGGCTAAAAATAAATTCTGCATAATCGGCCCCCTTTAAAATAAAAATCTAAATATTTAAGCAATGTGTACTAGCTTTTTGAATGTGTGAAATATGCTGGATCGGTGTGATTTGCATCTCCTGACACAAAGTGAGCAGAACTGCTTCTTCAATTTCACTTCAATGACACACACCAACTGATCAATAGAACTAATAAAAATACAGAGGCTTGGTCAATATCAGACCAACTGTTGGTCTAATAAAGAAGAATTAAAGAACTTAATGATTTTTGCTTTACTTTGAAAAGCGTAAAATGAACAGGATCAACATAAAAAGAAAGTTTCATAAACAAAAGTAGCCATCAACGAATTCAGTTAGCCCTGATTAGGTGTGAGATGTGTGAGCTAATTGAGTAAAACAACCATACAAACAATCTGATGGCTGTCCGCTTCCACAGGCCGCGTGATCGAAAGCCTTAATGATAATTGATTAGTGAGAAAACTCATTTAAAAAGCCAGATAGTGTGTGTGTGTGTGTGTGCGTGTGTGTGTGTGTGTACCTGTGAGACCCCTGAGCTGCTGATCTCCACCATAATATAGCACAGCAGCTGCAGAACAAACAGTCCAGCATCTAGACGGCGAAGGTAGAACTCATCCTCCATGATGTCGTCCAGGATCTCCCCCCGACGGACCATCTCCTGCAAACGCAGCCGGTACAACAACACACATCATGGTGGAGATTTGTTGTTTTTTTTCCTTTCAAAAAGCTGTTAATAAATCTCCATTTGCTGTTCATTTGGTGATGGGACGTTTTAGCAAAAAGACAAATCTGGAGTAATTTAGATGTGGTTTACAAGCCTTTTCCACAAATCCATTTTTCACAGTTTAACAGATGCAGAATCAATAGATTTCACAGAAAAATACCAAAAAAAAGGACCTGACTAACGTGTATCGGCATCCTTGCATAGTTATTCATCTCAACAGTGCTGTCAGTATGCCAATAGCACAATGCTGCCAATAAGCGTGCAGTTCACATTAATCATCATTAGAGACTAAAAAGTAAATCTGAGAATGGAGAGGCTGAGACCTGCTGGAATGAAACACCAGCTGTCAGACGGCTAAAGCGTGGGTTTTCCAGACACACAGAATCCTTTCACAGCACATCCAACCAACTGCGTTACCTTCAGTTATAAAAATTTTAAGTAATAAAATATCACTGAAGAGACTTGTGTCTTCATTCAATTTATGGCTTGGAATTGGGTTTCTGTCTCTTTAAGAAGCTCCTGCTCTTTCTGAAACTCCTCTATTAGTTATTTAACAACATTTTTACCTGCGTTTTACTGAGAAGTACCTCATTAAATGAGGGTTTTGTGTTAATAGTTACAAAAATTTGGAGGTGCATAATGAGGCATCATCATTTGGAAATAACAGCGCGTAAAGCCAGTGGGGAGGAGAAGGGACGATGCAACTGGTGCAGACCCCCACAGTTCAATGAGTCAACTATAAACCTAGCTTGATCCATCTTTATTGTCACTGGTGTTTAAAAAGCTTATTTAAAATAAACAAACTGTGTCTAGCCTGCTGGAAATGATGTGGGAAACCCTGCATAATAATACACGGGTAAGTTCATTATTTAGAAAAAGTACCAGAACAAATAAAAATTCTCAATCCTCAAATATAAACTTGCTTAAATTAGGAATTTAATTTTGATTAATTACAACAAAAACACATCTCAATGAGTGTTTAAATTTTAGATGCCTGAGTACATGTGAATGCAGAGTGTTATGATGATTATCATCATGATGATGATCATTGCCTTTTGGTTATTCATGCAGCACAGAGCAAAAACACATTTTATGCAGTAGATTTAAAAATTGAATTTCCAGTCATTTTCAGTGCCAGTATAAAGTAATACAGAAAGAATTAGCACTTTAGTACTACAAGGCAGAACTTGCTGTCCAGTAAAAAACATACAAGTATTTCACTTTTTATTTTCCAAACTTAAGTGCAAGATTTTTATTATTGTTAACATGTATTTCTCGAGGAAGATCTATTTGAGATTAAATATCTCTTTTATAAAAGAATGCTAGCCAAGACTTAGAAGACTATGAGGTGTAAAACTGCTGACAAAAATGCAATTATCGTGTGTGTAAAACCTACAAAACAAATAATATTTTTCATCATATGTCATCAATAATTTGAACAATTGTAGATTTAAATCAGTGTGATTCCACAGATTGGTCCTTATTAAGGATCTTTCTTAATCTTGTGAATTATGTCAGAGTATGAATCAAACCAAAACAATCTCCTTTTTTCTTTTATTCTTTTTAAGTGTGTTCTTAGAGTAAACAAAGATCATGCAATTAAAATGCCAGTTCTCAAAGAAGTATCTCCATAGCCCATGATGTTTAGAATTATAATTACAATGATGCCACTAAACATAATCAAAAACATCAGAGGACTCCTTAATAAATAATGAATTCATTCTTAATCAGATCTCATGTTTTCACAATGGAGATGTTCTGGTACAAAAACTGCAATGATATTCTGGAGAAAAAAGATCCTTTCATCCATTCTTTGTGGTTCTTCTTTTCTCATGGGTTACTGAGACGCACTGATCCAATATCGATATCAATATCTGTATCGATCCTGGTGTTTTTTCCCAATAGCTTGTGAAGTTAGAGATTTATTTCAGTGAGTTGTACTGGTGCAGAGTTATCGCATAACTTTTAAAAAAGAAGCATTTGAAGTCAATTTTACTGATTTTCTGTATTGGACTGGTAATGACTGGTATTAAACCTCAGACATCGGTATCAAAAGAGAAAAATGTGGATTGTGCGTCGCTGTGACATACTGTATAATCCAGAACATTATGATCTTTGAGAGGACGATAATAGAAACAGTAAAACTCTGAGTGGAACACTCAGATGCATATTTGGGAGATGCATATTTTGTGGGGTTTGTTTTTTTAAAAAAAATTTTCTGAATCATTTTATTCTAACTAACCCACTCTGAACAACTTCGCAAAATAAAAATTTTGTGTCAGCTTCTTTTAATTATTAGCAAAACAATGGAAACAATTATAGCAAAAACTGTTAATAAGGCCAATAAATGAAAGACATTTATCTTGTTTTACTTCCTCTGGGTACAGCAGTGGCCTTGAGCTCTGTGTTATGACAAAGAGCACCGATATCGCTTTGTAAAATAGTTTCACATCTGTGCCTGGTTGCCTGATAAGGATGCACACAAAATAAATTAATGCCACATGTACATAAAATTGCTTTCTTTTCCCATTCATTAGAAACTCTCAAGTCCATCTCAGTAGTTTGTGGCAAAATTGTAAAACTGTAACACTGATTTAAAAGCAGTTAAGGAATAATGCATCCATGTAATCACAGAGAGAGATGGACAGACCAGACACAAACACATGCTCTGGTCAGTTTCTTTCAGCATTTCTCAGAAAGAAAATCTACATGAATGGATGCATTTTCTGATAATCACTTTGAATAATTTAACCTGCTTCCATTTTTATTTCACTCTCAGCTGCAAACAAATGGACATTGTATTAAGAACATAACATCAATGTTATGATTGATGTTATCATAACATCAATCATAATGGAAATTAATGGAAATTTCCATTAATTTCCATTAAATTAATGGAAATTTAATTAAATAAAATGGAAAAAAAATATTTTAAGAAACTTATGTTTTCTTTATCATATTTTGTTCTAATTTACTCCTAAAAATCTCTCATTTTTTCCAGACAGAGGTTACACACACCACAGGGATAACTTCTAAAATCAACTGGAAAACATGTTTTTTTTTTATTTAGAAAAAGTATCTGCCCTGAAAGCAATGAAAACATATTAAGTAGGCCTGTCACATTAAGAAAACTGCTAGATGATAAACTGCCTCTGATTATTGCAATAAATGATAATACTGTTTTTTTTCCCAGACTATTAACACATTGGTGAAGGAATAATAATGCAACATTCTCACAGATCAATAAAGTTTAAATACTAACATATATTTATCACTGGAACTGGAAGACACTTAAAATATCCAAAATAAACAATCAAAACAGAAACAACAAATAAACTGAATTATGAAGTCTTTCTAAACTACATTGTCCTTCAAAACGAGGAGTAATTGAGACCAAAACACCAGATTGAAGACTTTTGTCATCCAGTTTTGGTAGAAAGAGAGAAAAGAGATAAAAAGATAAATCCCACAAATGGAAACTGTTGAACTTGTTTTAATTAATTAATGAATTGATTTATTGCTTATTGCAACAGTTCTAGTATTTGCTAAAATTTTTTATAAAATGTTTCTGCCGGAGCTCCGTCATTGACTGAACCTCCAAATGAGCTTTTTGTTCCCCGGCTTCACGATACCATCAGCAGTCGATGCTGTAAATGATTCGGCCAATGGGACACATCTTAAAATAGCCAATCATCAGTGTGAATAATTGTTCAGCTGATAGGTGTGTGAAGCATGGATGATATGCCAGAAATGATAAGATGACATGGTGAAGGATTGAAAAGCACAGATTTGATGGCAATTAGAAGGCCTACTGAGGCTTTAGTAAGAGCAGCTGTCTGGACAAAAGGAGTCCGAGCTGCAGAATGAAGGAAAACGGCAAGATCCCCAACGCCGCCAATGGGATTCTGTCAAGCGCTTAGCTGTGTGTGCCTTATGTGCAGCAGATACAAGCTTAACCTAACAAAAGTATCCAATGCTTTTTTTAAACTACATTTGCCATATATTTTATTGGGATTTTATCAAAAGGACCAATAGAAAGAAGCACATTGTGAAATGTACAAATATATACTGTTTAACTTTGAGAAAAGTAACCCTTAAAATCCAGTGCAACCAAACGTCTCCAGAAGCCAAAATTCAGGTAGGAGAGTCTAATTAAAACATAATTGGACACTCAAATTCCAGCCTTTATGAAAGAATGGTGACAAAAAAAACCACGGTGAAAAAACCCATAAGTCCTGTTTGCCACAAGTCAAGGAGCTGAATACAAATGCGTGCCGCACTTATCGTTTCTGTAAAAATGTGAAAACCATGACCCATTTTAGCTCCACTTTTCTGCTTTGGCTTGGTCTATCAGATAAAACACCACAAAAATACACAGAAGGATGGAACATCTCATTTTATGTGTCGGACTGACAACCAGGAATTAAACTGTGACCCAAAACGCTCATAAGAGAGGCTGGCAGGAGCCGATGTTTCTGAATCTAACACACTGGGTTACCACAGAAACAGCTGCCCCCCTGTGACAGCTGTCCCTACTGTCACACCGAGACAGTAATGGTAATGGTATTCAGTTCTTCCTTAATATTATTTTAAATATTAATTAGTGATTAGTTAAATTTTTATCTTTAAAATTGTTTTCATTAGTCTAACTTTTTAGTTAACTATTTGGCGTGCACACATTTAGTTAACTTTATTTGTCAGTTCTTTGTATTTTTTGATAAAGACAACAAATTAATTTCTTCCTTTTGAGTTACCAGTTTCCTCTGGACTTGCTCCTGAAAATTACACAGATGAGCTCCAGCTGACGGATATCCATACATGGCTGTCAAACTTCCTCAGCAGGCCGTTCCATTTGTTCGCCAGGGGAAGGGAAAATTTGGTTTACAGTTTATTTTTACCATTTATTTAATGTTTCTTCTTTTTTAAAGTTAGTTCAATTCTGATATTTATTTAATTTACAGATTTAGTAATATTCTGGCCAGTATTTGTTTGGTTGTTGTGTGTTTAATTACTCCCTTGTAATTAAACACACAAGGGAGTGTGTGTTTAATCAGCCACTATTTAAGTTCCCCTCATATCTTGTTTGGGAGGTCAGTTTGTGCTTGAGTTCGTTGTGTTACCACCTGAGTTATACTTTGTTATGTTGACCTCAGTTTGGGACCAATTTATCATTTTTGAACTTTTTTGTAATAAATTAAGACAATATTTTGGAATTCTTCAACGTCGCTCTGGCTGGTTTATGCAAAACCTTCACACCCCCCGAGAAGGGTAACAGAGCAGTCCTCTGCTTTGTTCCTACTGTTCCAAGAAAGAAATGTAGGAAAAACATTTCCAAACAAGACAGCGTGACAAAGTGACTGCTGCGTCCTCCAGGGAGCCTTGCTCTAATAGAACGGAGACAAGATGTCCAACACAAGACGACTTGAGCCAGACCTTAAAATCTCCGTGCGGATGAGATTTCTTTGAGCGATGACAAGTGCATTAAATATTCATTATTATGAGCAAAGAGGAAGAAGATGTGTAGGATATTAAAACGGGAGCTGACGTCGCCGCGCTCGTTAAAGCCACAGAGTTTTGTCAACTCGTGAGTTCTGACACCGTGGCCAAATATCTTTTATGTGTCGGCTCGGCCCCTGGGGCCGACGCCGGACAGAGGAAGCGGAGAAAGAAAAACGTGTAGAAAAGAGGGATTGGACAAGTAAATTACTGCAACCTCGGGGGAGCCCTGCAGCCCTGCTACAGTACAGACAAAGTAATAAGCAGTGATTTTCAGTCTCAGTCCCTTTACTGTAACTCAACTGCACTCTGCTGCTGTGCTTGTGGGATGGAGTGTGTATGATTTATGGTGGGCTGTGTGTAACTTTTTAAGCCATTTATTAGAATATGTGCAGGTGTGCATGACATGTAAGCAACCAACATTTATTGGTTTATATTCCTCAGATTTCTTTGTGTTGCGATGCTTAAATGGGGATTTCTGTAAACATTTTTTGCTAAACCCACACACTGTGGGAGTGAGCATGAGTAAGATATATTGTCTTTGTAAGGCTTAAGCAAACGCAGGAAAGTGAAGCTGGATGGCCTTGTTATGAACCGGTGGCATGCAGGATGAAGCTGAAGTCAAGTTTAGAGAAAATAAGTGAAACTCTGAGACCCAGAGGCAACATACTGATTTCTTGTTGCGACAGAGAGAAAATGAACAGCCTCGCTCTCTTGGGAGAACATCAATTACGGTTTGTTCCACAAAGTGGGGCAAAGCAAAAAACAACAGGATTCTGGGAGGGGAGGAACTCAAATAAAAATCTGTCCAGATATTAACATGTTTTACAGTAGAAACAGTCTCATTAATCAGCAGTTTAGATAGGGCATAAATTAATCAGACCTGGTCCAAACACATAGGCATTGTGTCATGATCTGACCTGACTGAACTGTAACTATGAGCCCAAGCCCAAAGAAAACCCGACTATTATTTCAATTATGATTTACTGCTGACTTTCATTTCTACACTACCATCTAAGTAAGGAGTGTAATTTCTTCTGTTTTTAGCTTCCATTTAATGTCTTCCATTTTGTTGCTAGTTGTGACCACAGAGTGAGTCAAGGTCAAATCCTGTGGGATGTGTGACTGGTACCATCTCATTACTGTAGTGTACTGTGCTTGTTACAGTCTGATTAATTTCAGTAATCTCTTCATTTCCTCAATAGGGTAACCTTTCTACTCACCTATTTGTAGTAAATTAACACTACTTTGTCTTGTGAATTCTGGATAGGTTTTTCCTGTGCTGTATGTATTACAGGTTTATTAAACATGCCACAGAAACCTGAACTCGACCATCAAGCTAATAATTCTGACCCGACTCGGCCTGAGTTTCAACTTGGGTTCGGGCCATAAATCTAAATTCTAATCAGCAACATGTTGTTGTTGGTTTTAGATGGATTCTTTAAATGCACGTTTTGTTGCGTGTGTATGGCAAACCAGTTTATACTTTAATTCTGCCTGGATGAACACAGAACAACACTCCTTCCCTACTGCTTACGTGATCTTCCTGTTTTCCTCTTTCAGCTCCATCTTTTGACTAATCTATCCTCTGCACACACTGACACTATCTCTGCCTTGCATCTTCAGCTCCATCTCCAATAATCAACCTGACCTCCTCCTCCAATTACACATTACTAATCCTGTCCATTCTGGTACCTCACAATAAAATCATCTGCTCTGCCACTTGTTTTTTTGTTAGTGCCTCTATCCCCAATCCGTCACAGTTGTGGTAGTTACCATCCTGTAAACATTTTATTTCAGTAATACAAAAATTATTTTGTTATAAATCAGCCATAAGACTAATTCTGCCTTCCTATTCTCTGGTTTGAAAGATTGACCCCCAGGTCATTGTCCGTCCATACCTCTATGTCAAATCCAATTTATCAAACAAACTCAGGTTTGAACATTTTTACTGAAGCAGATTCATCATCATCATCTTATTTTTAAGCATGAAAACTTTTATTAAACATGCTGCAATATTCTAATAAGAAATAAGACAAACCAAGTAGTAGTTCTCTAAATTTAGCTACCTTGAGCCCAAGGGGAGTGGGACAGTGGTGAGTCCTGATTTAGGGATCAATACACCACAAAGCACTGAAGAAGTAAAAAATCTGTCAGAATCAGATTTATTTGCAAAGCTTGTGCACCCAAATCTGACTTCGGTTCAACTTTATCAAAAGAAATTAAGCATTAAGCAGGGAAACATTCTTTGTTTCTAAGCTTCCAGTGGTCTGATTAGTCAGTTTGATTGTTCAATGACAAATAACTTGCTGTTAAGTTGGTACTTTTGCTTAGTTTCCAGCTGCAGCACATGCAGCAGCGCATTATGCTGCATTCAAGTACTGTTCGCAAACTACATAATCCATAGTAAAGAGGCTCTAAAATATTGATCTCATTTATTAAAAATGTGAATATTTCAGGTTTGCTCAACTTGTCTAAATCATTATATTTACAAAGTTTTATTGTTTTCTTGCAATAATGTAATAGTCTTTATTTTTAAAATGTTCAAAAATGTTTAAAACAAGATGAATTTTTTATTTACATGTTGTAAAAAATGCAATTTCTTTTTTGCACAAGACAAAACACTGAGCCTAAGAGTTAAACACTGCAAATTAAATTAAACCCCAAAACAATGAATGGACTGGTTTAAGAGCAGAAGATTTTAAAACCAGGAAAGACTGAAAACATTTATGAATGAAAGAACAACCACAACAAAGCTATAAAACAGAAGGAAAGATGGAGATCATAGCTGCAACTCAAAGAAGATTTCATGGTAATAACAGAGACAATTTATTCTTAGAATAACTATAAATAGCTCATCTGGGTGCAAAAAACAGGATTGTTCTGTTTCTAACTATCAGCAAACCTAATCTAGGCCATTTTGCTCAACATTAAACAACAATCTGAGTGAATAACTAGCGGGAAAGCACACTTTTTACAGTATTGAGGTCAGCCTGAAACACGTTTTGCTGAGTTTCCTCAATCTCAGAAGAATTGTTAGCAACAAACAGAGAAAAAGGAAAAGGTTAGGAGGGGGAAATGTGAAGACAGCGGAAAGTGGGGCCAACAGCATAAAAAGACAACAAAGAGAAAACTGAAGGATTTATATACGAGGAGATCAAACACATTAAAGTTTGTATGGAAAACGACAGGAACAAGTCACAGAAGAAACAAAGTGGAAGAGGAGCATATTAGAAGAAGTGACAGAAAAGAAATATTGAGGAGGAGGAAGACTGGAACATTATTCCAAGAAGGGAAAGTAACTTGAAGGTAAAGGGGATGAGAAGGATAAAGGGAGGGTTGAGGAAGA
Source organism: Gambusia affinis (assembly GCF_019740435.1). Classification (NCBI taxonomy): domain Eukaryota; kingdom Metazoa; phylum Chordata; class Actinopteri; order Cyprinodontiformes; family Poeciliidae; genus Gambusia; species Gambusia affinis. The sequence continues at coordinate 20,198,210 of NC_057868.1, read as the reverse complement.
GAGATACCAAGGTGGGACTAAAATAAGTAGCTTATTAAAGGCACACAGAAAGAGCAGCAGCAGCTTTTCCTCTGCTATCCTCCTGAGAAATCTGGGAATAATATGTTGCAGAGGTAAAATATATATATATATACAGTATATATATTTTGCTTACCGCTTCTTAAAAACAGGCTTAACTAGGGGGAAACCAAAAAGGCAGGGCGCAGAGAGATAAAGCACTGCTGCTGACGGCAGCCGATTCGGGCCGAGGCGCGGGACAGAACTGGGTTGGCATCTTTATCAGCTTATTTAAAAAAAAAGTGGCATTTGGTGGGGGCTTTCGTTCACACCAACTTAAAATATCATCATGCAGATGTTGCACCCTGCGGATCAGAGAGAAAAATGGTGGCACTCTGCTGAGGCCGGCGGACAGGGCGGAACAGTTATCTCTCTGTGACACGTTAAATAATTTACCACAATATAATACTAACTTTTTAATGCTTTATAAAGCTAAATGATAAAGTAGGACAATGCAAAAACCTAAACTCGTGGTCACACTTTGAGATGAATAACTTACAATTTGCAAAATAGTATTAATAGTATAAAAGCTGAGATTAAAGATTAAACTTTATTTGAAGCTTTGCTAAATGACTAAAATAGGTCTAATATTTTTGTTGTATCCTTTTCTCTTAACTCTGGCCTTTCAAAAGTATGGGTAGTGCTAAATGTAATATTACTACATATGTAGCTACATGGAGAGAGTGGGTGGGGTGGGTGGGTTTGTTTTTTTTTCCCAAAAAAAAAGAATAATATTGTACACTGGATATAGATTTTGTACGGACATGCATTCTGAATAAATATATGTACTGTATACAAAAAAAGAAACATGATTAAAATCACACTTGAAAAACTTCGTTCAGTTGATAAGTCATTAAAAATGACATGCCATCATCTTCTAGCTACTTCCTGTTGTCTTCTTTGTGGTTTGTACCAGTGGTAAAACACAATTGTTTATAGTGTAACTCAAGTGAAGCCAGAAAAGTGTTTTCATTGGAGTTTAGTGAAATAAATCAATTTTGATACAGCCGGAAAAAAAACAAACCCTGATATTAATAAAAAAAATAATAATAATTTCTTCAGAAACTGCCATATTTCCATTAAGTGAATTTATTTTCAAAATGTTAAATTGCTCAATTATATGGTGAATGGAAATTAAGCTTATAACACCTACCAGCTCTTTTCAGAATTAACAGAGGAAGTAAATTTGGATCATCTCTTACTTCATGTTTACATATGTAAGTCAGATTGGACAACAACCCGCCTACACAAACTGGAAATGTTTGGCGGCTCCACAGGGAGGTCAGCATCCCCTCTTCATCTCTGCTCCACCTTCTCCATTAAACACTCTACTCTGTCTACTATCTTCATATTCTTCTGGTGCTAGTAGTTTACCAGCTTTTCACTCTGCTGTTGAGCTGAATCAGATTAATAAAATATTAGGACTATTACATCCAAAGTCATTTTTTGGAATGACGTAAGGAGCAGAAACGATAAAAAATGTGTTTCTGTTTTTTTTGTTTTTTTTTTGCTTTGTGTGTGTCTGGCTGTGAACTGCAGTGGTTTATAGCAATGTGGTTTTAAAGATAGCAGCACACACGGACGCGGCTCCTTATCGTCAGGTTATCGTGAACAACCCCTCTGTCTCCATCCCACAGGCGGAGGCGAGAGTGCGACAGAGGGAAACGGGGAGAGAGAAAACAGAAAGAAAAAAACGGAGGAGGAGGAGGAGAGTAGAATGTCAAACTGTCTGGCCTTTTCTTGGCAATCTTACCACACTGTCTGTCTGAGAAATTAATCTTCTGTCATCTTTAGATAGGAATCTCTCACTTATCTGTCTTCACCCACGCCTCTTTCCACTTCGCCGTTCCCCTTTCACTCTAACTGTATCACTTATTTTCTTTTAATTTATTTTTCCCCACATTTCACCCACCACCTCCAGTATTTACAGTGTTTCTGTGACTTTCTTCGGGTCTCTCTACATTACTGGAGAGAAGAAGCTCTTTTAACACTTTGTGCACTCCTATTCTCTACCTGGACACTTTTCCTCCATCAAACTGTCCAATTTCCACAGACACTTATGAAATGTTTCATTCTTTTGTAAATTGTCATATAAATTATGTTCAGATGGTTTTTGGTCTTTTTTCCCCACAATGCTAAAAAGGAGATGACATGTACTTCAACTTAATTTCACAACATTGTTTGCATCTATAATGTACTACTGAAGCTTTAATTGAATCAATAAGCAATGAATGATGATGCAACATGGAAAATAACTCAGGTTATTTCTTCTTTGTACACATCTGCAGGTGATATGATTTGTCCAACCTTTTAGTTTGCAGAACTTTATGTGGCTTTTTTGCATAAACATCCTAATAAAATACATGAAGTTTGAGGTTGTAATGCCTCAAAATGTGATAAGGGAAACAATTGATAAAACACTACAAATAACAGCTAAAACAAAGTCGCTGAACTTGTTTTCATGGAACTAATGACAGGTTTATTCTTCTCCTTTAATCTTCTAAGTAAAGAGATTTTGTGAATCTGTCACTTCAACAGATTCAACATGAAAACATCAAAAGTCAACAGAAAGACTAGATCAGTAAGGAGGGAGGATAAAAGATGGCTCTTACATGTTTCTCCCCTTCGATCCTCTTATCAGCCTGTTGAACAGCCTCCAGGTATTTAAAATACAACTCCATCAGTCGATCAACCTGGAGAGACAATGAGGAAGCGTTGGAAGGAAGAATGGTGACGTGAGATTAGGAAGCAAAGAACAGGAGCGAAAACAAGACGAAACAAAATATACTTATCTTATAAACAAAAAAGTGCTTAGATTGTGTAAAAAGCTGGCTGGCTAAAAAGTCTCCTCAAATAAATTAAGATAAAATTAAACCTTGCAGCTCTAATAATGAAAACTATTAGTTCTTCTCCCAAGTCTTTCATCAGGAGCCCTTAGAGTTAGTTTTGACTCTGATCTTACTTGAGATGGTCACATCTCTGGTTCGATCATGTGTTTATTATTTTTAAAATATTGCTAAGCTTAGTATGGTACAGCATCTTCTAGCATTTATTGTGAAAACGTCCTTATTACGATAACAATTTTGACTCATCGTTGTCACGATAATTGATGGTTGCTGGAGTCACTGCCAGTTAGACTTTCCACTGACATGGCATTTCAGTCCATGGTCTTCTTTTCATGAACAAAATGCTCAAGCTGTCTCAGACTGGAAGGGAGGAAAGTCTTTCCATTCCATTCCAATCTAGGCTGAGGAAGATTATTATCATGAGCAGTGAAAGTGCTGTGAAGGCCTATTGTATTTGAAAAGTTTTATTATTATTTCCTTGGAAAGCTCCATCTCTGGCTCTCTTGACCTAATCAAGAGGATTTTGTGTTGGATGACAGGTAACAAGTTGTTCTCACTTGCTTTAAAGTCCCAAGAGTTTTCAATGGAGGGTGTGGCCATGGTGGTGCAGCAAAGTGACAGGTCACGCCGTTGCAATACCTTGAGCTCTAAATTCCACAGTTTCGAGCCCAACTCAACCAAACTCACTAGGATCGATCCCTATCCACCCCCAACAGGAAACCATAACAGTCGCTGAGGGGCGTGGCCTAATTTCTCTACAGCGCCCCACAGAATATTTTTTAAAATCTCCTCGCTACATCAGCCGATGTGCACCAGATTATAGGTGCAAAAGATTGTCAGGAGCGCTGTCGCATTAGTTAAACTGAGACTCAATGTTCTTGATACATATACCAAAAAACCCTCCAAAATAAATGAGTTTTTCCACATAAATGTTTCAATTTAACATCTTTTTAGGATCAATCTAAATGGGAGTCAATGTGGCTCCATATAATAGAAATAAACATAAAGCTTCCTTTAACAATAATAAGCTTGTTTTTGAGCTTTCATGTATGAATAGACAAACAATGTCATTTTAGAGGTATAAACAAATCTGATCAGACCGCTTCAACATGGCTACTCTCAAAAGTAGCCATGTTGAACCTAAAATGCAATAAAACTTTTAATAATGGACTTCTCTAAACTTTTGAATAGACAAACAATATTATCATGGCACCAGCCTGTCATAATAAATTATCCAAGAAGTTATTGTGATAAACGATAATATTGTTGTTTTGAGACCATTTCAATATATTCTAGAATACATTAAATGTGTAATTTTCATAAATGATGCACAAATCATTGCCTGACTCAGCTGAATTTGATTACTTAATCACATACTTGTATACATGCAGATGTACATTTTCAACTGAATCAAATTTTAATAGAAAAAGAGCCTGGACAGGTCTGCCTATCTGCATAGGAGACAAACTCAATAAAATGGTTGAATGGAGCAAAGAGACAAATTTCACTAAAGCTTTTAGTGCAACAAAAATAAATAAGAACTTTGTTTGAATTTCAATGAATAGAATTGAGTCCAAAAAAAAAAAAACAGAAGGAGTAAGGATGGAAAATATTTCAAAATAAATCAAAAAAAGCCAAAAGAAACGGGAGAACAGCCTACCTTTTCACAGTCGTTTTCAGTAAACTTGTTGAGGAGTCTGGTTCTCTGCTGAGACTTGAGGTTTCTCAGCATGGAAGCAATGACGGAGCAGACGTGTTCTGAGGAAGAGTTAAAAGTAACGCTGAGAACAAGCATCTCAAGTTCCACCAACAAAGTATGGAGGCTAATTACACCTAAAAACACAGTAGATTACAAAGAAATGACCACACAACACAAAAGTGCTTGAACTTTAATCAACACATGTTTCAATTCTGACCAAATAAAAAACATAAAGCACATTACAAGCTAAAGCACTGAGAAACAGCAACCTGATTAGCATCTGATCATTTGAAATTACAGCACAGAACTAGCTTGGAGCAAGAGTAGAAGAAAATGTAAATTAAATTTTGGAAATCAATTTTCATTTTGGAGCCTACTGGAACATGTGTAGCAGTTTTGGCCGAGGCTGAATGATGTTTCTTGCGGTGATAGAAGTATGCCTGTGGCAGCTTTGGGGCCATTTAAGGCGCAGAAGATCTGCAGACATGTTAATTGACTAAATTAGCAACACAAACATAATGAAACCCCCTGTTACTCATGCTCACGAAGGATCATATTCACATCTCCTTTTAGTCAGCGGCTCCCGGAGCAGGTGGCAATCATAGCACAATATTTCTCCAAGATATTGAATGGAAATGTGGTGCACACACTAGGGAGGCATTGTAAAAATTTCTGGATATATACAAAGCGAAGGCAGAAAGATGTAATTGGACTTTATCAACAAGAGGTCAATATTCTCTCTCAATGAGGCTTTGCTGTTGCTAAGCAACAGGAGTGCATGAATCAATCCTGGTCTGCATTTTAAAAAGGGGTCTTGTTTGCTGTCGGCTTCCTTTGTGCAATTCCTCCTGTGACCCACAGCATCTTTACTCACAGGACATGAGAGCTGAGAAAACTAAAGACTGTAACACCTGCCGTCATAAGTAGTTTCAGAAGATACAAAGATCCATCAAGAGTAAGAGTGAGAGTAGAAACAGGGGAGAATGTGCACACAAGCAATATACAACATAGCAGTCAGGAGGATTTAAAAGCATAGACCTAATGTAAAAACATGAAATAAACATCAGGAAAAACTCACATACTAGGACATATGCAATAAATTTATCAGACAAAAGCCTACAGTTTTGTGAAATAAGTTATCCAAAATCTAATGATGATGTTTAAGCTCCAAAGAATGTAGGTTTGCATATTTAATTGGAAAACTAGGAATCCATCAATCCACTTTTTCAGCACCGATACCGATATTTGAAGTTTAGTATCGGCTGATATCGATCCGATACAGAAAATCAGCTGAACTGACTTTTAAAAAAAGAAAAAAATTTAAACACAGAAGAATTACTAATGTATTTGATAAGTCTGCACCAGTGAAACTCACTGGAACATACCAACAGCTTCACAAGCTAACATGGAAAAACAACTTTAATTTGATCAGTCAGTGCAGCTAGCAGAATAAGGGTCAGAAGAGCAACAAGAAAACCTAAACATAATGTAAAATAAATAAATAAGACATGACGTCAGGCACAGCACAAAGCATAGAGTCAAACTGAATAGATCTGCACTTATCAATAGGTTATATTGTCACAAAGCCTGATCAGGAATTTTTTTCGATATCAGAACCAATACAGATATTAATATGGGATCAGGCATCTCTACTATAAACTAAAATATAATGAATTACTTGCAGGGTTTGTAATTAATTATATGAAATTAATAGCATTTTAATCACATATTTATAATTATATTGACAAATATATAGAATAAGAAAGTAGTATTTTCAATTCAATGTCTTTTTTCTGCTATATTATTAAATAAATAGACATGAGCTCAAGATCAAAGATTTTTATTGTTTATGTTCTATTATTTAAATTATTCAACCATCTGAAATAATGGAAAATTGCAGGTTTGATTCCAGCTGCAATGGTTTAGTGTGTACCTACACATCGGTCTAGGAATGTGTGTGTTTCAGTGTGTGAAACCAGGTCAATGTGGTTCAGGTGTCAAAATCCTGAGTGGATGACAAGACTAGAAAAAAACCCCAAAAAACATAAATTATGTCTAATTATCATTTAAATTGTTTGATCCAAGAATAAATACAGTGCATTCCACTATATTTTTAGCTTTAATTTAGTCAGTTTTATTTTTAATTGATAATTTTTAATGAATCAAATAATTTTTAAGAAAAATCACTCAACACAACATGTTGAGACGTCTGCTATTTGAGCGACGTGTGAAGAGGTCACACTTTTGTAATCAATTGATTCCAACAAAGATACTTGGTGGAAATTAAAATGACATTTACAGATTTTGCAGTTCCATCTATTTTGATTTTTACAATAAGAATGCTTAAACTTGAGGCATAGTTAGATGTTTACAGGCCTTTTAGCCTGGTACATCTGTAAGAAAATGGATGGATAGTACCACTATCTTAGGTAAAAATAAACAGATTTGAAGCTTGAACAAATGATGGAAACCTACCGCAGACAGTACTCTTTATATACTGAAAAACATAAGATTTCCAGACCAAACTGGCAAATCCAAGACTAGAAACTAAGAATTCCCATCATATAGGTTAATAAATGCACCAGCCAACAGAATGTCATGTGATGCACTTTGTTTTGAGTTTATTAAATAGTAGATAAAGAGGCAGCAGCCCCTCCATGACCCTGCAAGGATAAAACATGTATAAATAATGGATGGGATAGAGGCTCAAATGATGCATAAACCGACGGAGCCAATCTTGAAATTGCTTCACTTTATGTTGGTTTCAAAACTGTTACTGAATCATATTTTCTTTATATTTTATGGAACGGCACATTATGAAATAATGTAATAAAACTGGGCTTTAAAATGTAATATTATTAAAATTGCATTATGTAATTATTGATGCAAAATGTATTAAAATCCTCGAATCCTTTTGAATCTGTGAGTCTGAAAATGTACATAAATAACTAAAAGTTTGGCTTTTATTGACCAACGTTTCAATTTAAATGCACATAGGACCTACAACATGATCGTTAGCAGAAGTATTATAATAATACTATGTGGCGCATTATCACATAAAAAAGCATCACCTCAGCATTTTGTAATAAATGTAATGTTATTACATATGCGGTAAAAAGTATTGCAGAATGAGCTCAAGGGTTTGGCGCCAGTTACATAATAAAGTTTCCATTAAACTATTATGCATTGCAGCGTTATTAAATATTGCACAGTCTATGGATGTTTATATTCTGGTCCCTGGTAAAAAGTTTCAATCTCAAGGTCATCTCAGACATTGTTTAGGAATCTTTTTGACAGCAAGATGGGAAAAAGGTGATTTGGTTGTGAATAGGTCAGCCTGGTGAAAGGGCCCCTTATTTTACTGTAGAACATGATCTTTCTTGTACAAAGAGACAAGGAGGCCAGCTGCCATTTCCAAAAGGACACTACTTTATCAACTTGATCCAACTGGTAATTGATGTCAGCACCTCCATGCCCCGCTCAGGGGGGCTATCGATCGCTGGCTGCAGAACGTTCTCTCCAAAGACCAGGAAACTCCACAGAAACTGCTCCTCTGAGGTTTGTGAAGCAGTGGAAGCATGAGTGGGTTGTGGGCATCAAAGAGGAGACCTAAGTTGAATAAAACGGCTTATTCACCTATCTAAAGCAAGACAGCAGGTCAAATACTGCTTCACAATAAATTATAATAGGAAAGAGTCCTCACTTGTTTCAAAGCAGAACAAATTAAAGATTTCCAGAAAAACGGCAAAACTAAACAAAAAAATATATTGAAATTGGTTTGGATTAAGTGGTAATAAAAAAAGCAATGTAGTTGAAGCTGATTTGGTACAGCAAGGTGAATAAAGTAGTACAGATTAAGTGACTCAGTCACAACTTAGTGTTCACAAAGGCAACATACTAATTTCTTACCCAACTGATAAATAAATAGATCTTACAATACTGTCGAGGAAACACTTTTTGTGGCCTGATAAATTTGTCAAACTAATAAAATATGTCACCAATAAAACTGTGAGGGATTTGTGTTTTAATTGTAATACAATAAAGCAAGAAAAACTTTTTTTTTCTTCAGTGCACAAAAAAAACCCACTCTTGGCCTAAAATTCAGATTTATTAAATGAAATTATCAGTTTGAAAACAGCAGAAGTGAAAAAGACTGCTGTAAAAACAGATCACCAAATAGTTGCTTTCCCCCCCTAAATGTTCAATCCAAACCTTTTCATGCACAAACTTAAAATATGCACAAGAATATGAAACCACGGGATAGATTCCTATTGGACTTTTCTAAACTGAGTTTGAATTAATCACACTCAGATTATTACCTTTGGTTTAGCTGTTTAACCTGTTTCACAAGGTGGAAACTTAAATAATAAAATCACCCATTACTCCTTGTGCATGATGTGTCGTGATTTGGTAGGATGCTTAAAGTTTTAACAAACGTGGAGCTTGCTGTAGAACTGCAGCTGGTGCATGCTGTGCTTTAGAAACATTTTAGTTTTGAAAAGGTGAAAATACAAGACAGGTCGTGTGCAAACATTTAGAGCAGTGGAAGTGGTGTTGGACCATTACACTAACGACACCAAGTGAGGATTAAACTCTGGAGCGTTACAGAGGAGCAACAATTAGCTTCAGCTTCAACATAAATTCTTTATTTTATTCTGTTGGACTTTCAAAGCATCATTGATAAGAACAAAATCTATAAGATGTTGGCAGTCTGTTAGAGGATTCTCATATAGGAAAACATTATTTAGGAACCAGAAAATAACTACATGCCGCTTGCTTACAACTGAAAGTGAATATGACGGCACAACCTACATTCTCATTAATTTAGGGTGAATAATTATTTGACTCTTTGGGGGCTTTCATGGAGAACGGAAATTTCCTTCCCAGATGGCTAATTGATCACAAATGTAGATCAGGAATGTGGATCAATACACTAGTTGTAAGAATGCACTGATAAGTCGGCCCTGATTTCCTTAATTATGGAAGATTAGTGACCGGACAATTTTTGGATGAGAAACCGATCTTAACCATTGATCTTATTTCAGCAAAGTTCTGGAAATCAGCCACTGTCACCTTCTCTCTGCAGTGAAAAATGGCCAACTGACAGACCCGTTCAGCGCGTCACGTCTCTGGTTAACCATGGTCACGACTGCCGCCATCGTAGTGACTTTGTTGTTATATTTAACAACTTTTTGGTCTAAATCTGAATTTTAATGTCAGTCTTTTTAAAGATCTATGATTGACCAGAAAACTGCAGTGGGACTTTATAAACTTTGCTAAAATAGGCTTATGGTTGTGAACAGATTCCTAGGTTAGTTTCAAACACCAACAAATAATCAGAACTATTATTCAACATGAAACAGCATTTATAACAAGTTTAGTCTTATAGTTTGCATGCACACACTCTCATTCTGCACTGCAATCCAGCAATGAATACACTGGAGGAATACAAAAAACAGACATTTTAAGGCATAACATCTGGACACTGAGCTCCGGCTGTAGGAGACAAACCCAGTTATTTGTTGTCAACTAATAGATATAAGTAAGATGTAATATCTGGCAATAGAACAGCTCTAGTGAAAATAAATATTCTATTCCTCAAAGAAGAAAATATTGTAGTCTGGTCTACAGTTGCAAACACAATTAGCTTTAAACATTGGAAAAATGAAAACGCCTCAGTCGTCTTAACACGATTTACATTCCCTTAGTGTTAGAAGTTTAAATATTCTTAGGAAATAAAAAGTAGATTGCAAATGTATTGCAGCCTGAGTAATGTGCTACTTCAAAAACCAACCGTACATTACATATAGCTCATAATAAAACAGTTTGAGCTAATAAACTCATGTTTCCAACTGAAGGATACATTTCTTGCAACTATTCTGCACAGAATATTAGGCATTTCAAATCTGAACACATAAATATGCCGGAACATATTTCATTCACGTTCATGGAGATGAAACATGATGAATCCTCACCGCAGGGAAGCTTTAAGCTTGAACAAGATGGTATTAAGATGCATCTTTACACATGCATCAAATAACAAAGCCTTCCTTCTAAACAAACTTATAATAGGATTACATGATACAACTTTGTCAACAAAGATTACAATCAAATTTGCATCATGTAGAATGTTACTGATCTGAATCTGTGGTAAAAGGCAATCAGTCCTGGAAGGCAACGATTAAGTGAGAGATGCGTTTCATTAGTTTTTGATTGAACTGCGTGATTAATTTTTCATTACTAAATTCAGATTACTATGTCTCCCTACTGAAGTAAAATACCCAACAATGTAAAGAGCGAGCCAAAAATATTCATACCCATTGACCTTTTTGTATTTTGTGACATTACAACCAACAACTTCATTGTACCGTATTTTTTCCCACGCTTTGAACCATGCAGCTTGTAGCCCGGTGTGGCTTTTCTGTGGATTTTTCTTCAACCACCAGGGGGCTCTTTAGCAGGAAGTACATCATTGGAAGTCAAAATTGGAAATCAAAGAAGAAAATGCTGGTTTTCATTTAGAACAAGCACGCAAGCACGTGCTAGCAGCAGGCAAGACGGAAAACTTTCTTCAAACTCATACCCCCTCATCATGGAAACAACATGAAGAAGTTTATATGATGCAGCTTTTAAGTTGAAGGCTATCTGGCAGTGCAGATCGAAAGCCGCTGCACGTAAGCTCGGCGTGAACAAATCCATGGTTTGGCGTTAGAGACGCAGGACTGTGTCCTTAATAGCAGATTTATGAAGGACGCAGCCCTCTGCTGCTTCCTTGTGGAAAACTGAGAGCAGCGGAGATACCAGCAGCTTATCTCTGCCTCTCTCTGAGGGAGGTACAACCTACATGTATAAGCCATTGCAGCTTTCCAGTTTGTTTGTTTTTTTTAAACTTTGTGGGTGCAGCTTATAGTGAGGTGCACTCTATAGTCTGGAAAATACGGTAATGTGGAATTTATTTGACGACTGAAGTAGAAAGAAACTGAAACCTGGTTTTCATTTCTTCTAGCAAATAAAAATATTCTATCCAAGTTATTCCTAATAGAAGGTGTAGCCAAACTGCAAACCAAATATGTCAGGCAATGACACCATTAGTCAGAGAAGAAGCCAAGAGGCTCAAGGTAACTCATGAGGAGCTGCAGAGATCCACAGTTCAGGATCTTTGCCCTCAAAGGCGGGGCTAGGTCCAACCATGCGATTTGCCCAGCAGAATGGTTGCCATGGAGATTATGGGATTTCTCACAAATGCATGAAAGGATCAATAACAGTCTAGGTATGTTTTTGGTGACAGGACAACATTGTAATATAATGTACAGCTCAACAAAGTAGATTTTTACATAATACTGCTCCTTTTAAAGGAGAAGAAATAAAAGAAACAACCTCTTTAATATCTGTTATAACCTCATGATGTACCTGCAACCTTTGCTTTTATTTGCAGGAGCAGCACAACGAGCCAATTTAATAGACATTCTGTTTTCATTAGAAGGGCCTTTCCTTTCACCTTCAATGCAAATACTCAAAGGAACTGCAACAGTTTTAAAATATGACACAGTGTCTAACAGGTCTCTGTCAGTCTGCATGCCTTACTCATTACTTATTTTATAGTGTTCATTAGAAAAAGAAAGGTCACAAAACAGGCATTTGCAGCATGTTTGTGTGGAATTTAAATAACATCAAGCACAAAGGACTCTGTGGCTTCACTTCCCACCAACAGCAGCAGCGAACACGCACACGGCTAAACAAATAAACCCTTTTCCGAGTCAGAGTTGGAGATGGAACTATGACTATTGTGCCTCGCCATGTAAATTAGTTGTTTACTTCTGTTCCCTCGAACACTCGCTCGCATCATTAGCCGCCTAAATATTACAACCGGCTGGCACCAATTTCCATCACACAATCTCATTTCAGTGGTAATGACAAAGTACATACACCAATAAACACAGACCCCAGAAACAAGCAGCAGAATTGTGACAGGAATATTCACGAGCCACTGAATGTAATTTCTTGTTTAGTTTTTTTTCTTCTTCTTCTTTCCACATACATTCTCTTTATAATTATGCTCCATTTATGCTAATCTGTCCCGGTGATCTCAGGTCATTTGGAATGAGACCATTTCAGAGAGGACTGTGTAGGGATCAATCTTTGGACTGAGGTTTAAGATACAGAGTAATTAAATGGATACGAAAGAAAGACGAGACTAAAGGGGGAAGGACTTAGAGGTCCCTGCCTACTAATTACTTTTGTTAGAAGCTTACAACAGTTAATTAATCTACAGTGTTATTGTGTTATTCAGAAGAACCCCTTGATTAATGACATTTTCAATTAGTAGGCTTATAGAGAGGGATGGTTAACTCAGTATGATTTGCATTTTGACAGGCATCTCATTACACTTATGGCACTTTGACAAACCAGCAAAGACGCGATGGAAAATCCTATACTGGTTAAATTGCTAATTGCAGAGAACATAAAATAATAGCCAGTAATACGAATACTTAAAGTGCTCATAATTATTAGAACAGTGATACAACCTTACTAAATAATCACGCCACACTGTTAGAGATACTGAGATTACAACTAAGGTCATGTTTTGCTTTCAAAAACAAATTGAAAGCTTCACAATATGACTGGTTCTAACTGGTTTAGAATAAATTTATCCCATATACGGTAGTATTTACAGATAAAAGTATTTATTGTTGGAGGTCATCATTTAATTTAACAAACATTTTATCAGAGTACAGTGATATTACTATTTTTGAATCTGGTCTGTATCTGTTACAAACCGGAGATGACACTCAAGCAGTGCCGAGATGGAAATAATGTGACTGTTTTGTTGCAGTGCCTTCATGGTCTACAAATGTATTCCTTCTTCACAAATGGCGCCAACTAATACACTGGATTTAAAGTAATTTTTGACCAGTTCTTAAGAATGTATTTGGGCTTGCCTTCCAGAGGATGTGGGCACTTCACTGTGGGTGGATTTCCAAATCTCCTGCCTGCCAACAGCTGCCTTGGCAGAGCCTTCAGCACATACGACAGGGGTGCAAAAGGTTTTCACTGCCAGGCAGGGTTATCTTCCATACTGTTCCTCTTGCTACTTAACAGGTTCAAAGGTTAATTCATTGAGTCTCTGGGTGATAAGTGACACAAAGGCAGACAATTTGTTTTCCTCTGCAGAGCTGAGAAGCCTTGCCAGATGGATGAAACTTAATTAACACGGACAAGAAAGAGGGGAAAGCCTTTTATGTTTTGAATGTAGCCAAATGAAATAAAAACCCTAAGATGAAAAAGATTCTACCTATTTTTATTTTCTTCTAGTTTGCACCTCCGATCTCTCACTCCAAAATGAGAGGTTCAGGAGCACAGACGGGAAAGTCAGTCGAGATTGGACTGACATCAAACCGACAGGTGGAAGAAGGAGCCAACCGAAGCATGATGAAGCGAGTGGCTGCAGAAAAAGGGTGGGACATCAAATTGCAGAAGCGAAGATGCAGATAAATTAATGTATAGCTTTATCTTGTTTACTGTGTTCCGGCCAGAACATTATTTACGTTACGCATAGTTGTCACTTCCGCCTCTGAGTTGTTGACGAATGCAGATATTAACGGCATAACATCCAATTTTCAAATTCGGCCCGTGGGGATTTTATTGATTAATGATAATGCTTGGGTTTTCATTGTTTTTGGGGGACCAAAAACAAAATGACTGGTGCGATGCCTGGAGTACAGCAGTCTTTCTCCTTTGCAGTAAATTTGCAGTAAAATCGGAAAAAGTTTGGGAATTTGTAAAAAACTGGAAGGACTTACTAATGTAATTTAGAGTCTAAAGGGCCACATAAAAAGCTGCGGCTGGCCAAATTTGGCCCCCGGGTCTTGAGTTTGACGCAGGTGCTGTAGAGGTTGCAAAACTATAGATATGGTGAATGGTAACTTTAACTGTCATTTCAGGTTAAACATTTATTGAAAAACTAACAGAAAATATGCTATCATTAAAACAGTGAAATGTATTAAAATCAAAAAGATTAAAGTATTCGGCTTCAGGGTCCCCCACTGATGAAATATGCGATTCAATACCAGAGATCAAGATCTGAGCTCATTAAAATTTTATGCATGATTAATTTTGAACACACATAAAAATTTTATGTGAAATAAGAAGCGATAGAACATAAGACAGAATGGATGAAGTAGTGCGGTTGTGGAGATTTAGATAAAGCGCAGAGTGCTTTCATATTTAAATGGAAATAAAAGGCAGTCAAGCTTCCTTAGACTGCACTGGACAGAGTTTATTTGAGCTTTCACTGTTAGTTACTGCATTTAAATATCAGAAAGAGATGCGATGAAAACTGCAGCGGTTGTATGAAATGTTTCACAATTGACTGGTTAGAGCACCTAATTAGGACCTGTTACAGGATTTCTGGGCAGCTCCTAAAAATCCAATAATTTTATTCAGGGTTTCTTCACTTTTCCCACAGTAACATTCAAGCACTTTTGAAGCGTTTTTGAGTTTTCAAAGTATTCCAGCACCACACTCTGAAGATGAAACAATAGCAAAGAACTAAAAGAGATAATGCCTTATGTCTTATACACCCTACAGTAAGGACAATGTCAACTACAATAAAATAAAACTGTTATGTTTTGTAATGTCTCTCCCACACCACCAATATGGAAAGTTTGGAGAACAAAAGACTATTTTACCTAAGAAAATCCCCTAATTTCAATAACGTTGTTTAATGTACAATATAAGCTAACATTTATTTCAATTACACAGATCAATAAGCCATTAGGAATAATAAATGTTCATTACATTGAAACAATCCAAAAAAATAGTGTTAAGATAAATGCTTAAACACAATATACAAGCAAGGTTGCAAAAAAAAAATCTCTAAGTAATGTTGTCGCTACATTTTCTGTCATTTAACAAATAGAAAGAATTTTGGTTATTTTAACAGACCTAAAGCAATAAGTTTATTCTGATTTAACTTCAAACAGTGAGAAGAACTAAAAGAGAAAAGAAATGTGCCTCTTTTTATTATATGTATAAAAATATCTGATTTCAACTGTAAACAATGTTCTCCAAATTTAGGTTTTCACTCAAGTATTAGATTGCACTTTATTACAAAATGGTGTAGCTTGAATATCAGTCATTTTTAAGGACTTTAAAGAGAAACCAAACACTTTTCACACGTTGAAAATATCCAATGGACATTCAAGCATTTTCAAGGATTTCAAGCACCTTCACAAACCCTGTTCAGTGGCACGTTGCTCTTTTTGAGACTCACTTTTTAAAGTTTTTGTTTTGTTTTTTTTTTCTCTTATTTTATTGATGTCTCAGAAAACAGTCTTGCATAAGAGAAGAAATACAAACTCAGTCATACACAGAAATCTAGATGACCCAAAGAAAAAAATGGCAGCCTTCGCAATTTTACCTAGTGGGTCATGCTGTTTGAAGAGGTCACAGCTGGCTGCAGCTTTGCAGCCGGCTGCGGCCCTTGTAAAAGAAATCATGTTAGTACTGCCACATTCTGTAATTACTGACTGACCTTCATGCTCTTTCTCTGAAGTACCGGTTTTCTTCATCTTCTTTGGGGTTTTCATAAAAAGTGGAAAGATGGTCCGCAAGCCCAGGACATCCACAAATTTATGGCAGTTATCCGCTCCCTCGGGCCCAATCATAGCATGGTCCAGAACCTTCAGAGCACTGGTTCGTGACATTTTCTTCTCTCTGTGGAGAAGATGGTATCAAAAAGGTATATTAGTACAAGTTCTAAAGTAAATCTGAACTGGTAGAAAGTATACAGTTTAAAAATCAGCTCCAGTCATGTGTTCTTGGTTCAATCTAGGCCTGTCACAATAACAAATTTTGCTGAGCGATTAATTGTTTCAAAAATTATTGCGATAAATGATAATTTTGTTTGAAGACCGTTTTACACTGATTTAATGGAAATGACATAATAATGCATGGGATTTTCTGCCAAAGATAGAGCTACTTTATTTTCAAAAGAATGCTTAACATTGGAACTGATAAAATAAACAAAACAACCAAAAACAAAAATAAAATGGATTCTCAGTCTCTATTAACAAAGATGTACTTGAATAAAAACACCAAAGTGAGTAAATACTGCATTCAACCAAAAGAGTGCAGATTATTAAGTCTGTATACTATTTTGCCCTTCAGTAATCATTAGATTTAAATAGAGAAGATGGGCACATCTCACTACCTGATGCAATAGTTCACACTACACGTTAGTTCACACAAACATTTTCCCCTTAAGACAATCTTAGAACTTTGGTCGTTCTAAGATTGTCGCTTGTGATTTTGTAACCGATCATCCTGTAGTGTGTTGTGTGTAATGGTAGTTTGTTGTGGCCGCTCTGACCTAAATCAGGGGTTTTCCCCACTGGGAGCGTTAACGCAGCCTGTTGAATGTGACATGTAGCCAATCAGAAAGCGCGGATTCTCCTCCGTGCTTTCTGAGGGTGAATTACAGAGGGGAAAACCAAACAGCTGACACAGCGCAACCCGAAGTCCAGCGGACATTGGAGATGATATGTGGAAACAACATTGATGTTTATAAAACATTTCGTGCAAAGAATATAGAAATGAGGAGGGGAGGAGTTGGAGAGAAATCGCTACGTTGATGAACCTGGTAACTTTTCAGCTGTTCTTCGATAACGTGACATAAATAGGTTCTAATGATTTTCATTCAGTTGACACTAGAGCCACGTGCATTGCAGGTAAATTGTAGTAAAGCATTGATTAATGCCTGGTTTTAAAATTAGTTAACTGGACTTGTAGCCCTTATTTTGTGTCCATTGTTGGACACCACATGGCACGATCGAACCTGATCGAACCGTTATACCAAGGATTTCTGTCGGCTAATGTGTGGACTCTCAGGTTTTGAAAATGGACCAACAATCAGCCGACAGCTCTAAGATGGTGTAGTGTGAACTGGACATTACACTAAGGATATGAGGAAGGGAGGGTCAGTGGAGAGAATCGGAGTTGAGCCTTTTTTCATTCAGTGTCATCAACAGAAAGAGAAAAAGGCCGGAAGAGATGATAAAGCCGATAATTAAAATGACGTCAATAGTTTTAATTTATTGTATGATTAATTGATTTATCGTTTATTGTGACAGGCCTAGTTCAATCATAACAATAGATTTTTATATAATGCAACCAATAAGAGAGCTGTCGATCTTGAATAAAACACCTAGGAAAAAACATGCAAAAGTGTAGAAGCTTAACATATACTGCTGTGTAAAACTGCACTGTAGTAGTTACATGTAATCTCAAAACTATTCACACCCCCAGCAGATTAAGATTTAGAAACCATATTCATTCAACCAAGATGTTGAGGTTCTGACAGACACATCTCAAAAGAAAACAATTCAATTCATTTCAGGGATGCAACCAAATAATCAGCTTACAATATATAGTTGATTATTTCTTTATTAGAATAAATTTTGTTCCAATCGAATAATAATGTAACTTAGAACTTCTTTCAGTGTTGTAGTTTGGTTGCCACCCTGTAGAGAGCGTCACTGGTCATCATTAAGCAGAGCCAGTTGATAAAGAGATAAAGATGGCAGGCCATAATAGAAAGGAGAAGAGAAACAGTCGAAACAAAGTCTGGTGAGGGATCCAAAATGCACTTCATGCAGCTCCGTTTTGAAATATAAACACTCAATAAGCTTCTTAAGAGGTTACTTTTATTGCGTTGTTTCAACCAAGCCAAACATTTTTCTGTTTTCTAAATTTGAGACTAAATAAAATTACACACATGCAAATTTTTCAGTACTAAGTAGAATCCTTGCAAATACCAAGTGTTGATCATTTTGAGGTCTTACAAAGTGTCCCATTGACCTCACTTTCTTATTATACATTTATTTTTTTGTGTTAAAGGTTATGTCCAGTGCTTTTTATTAACCCATCACGACACCAACATCAGGCAAACAAATATCCTGCAGAACAAACACTCAACCATTTCCAGCATCAATGCCGTGCGGTGGAATGAAGAAAGAACTTTTCTTTAGTCTGTTTACATCTCTATCCTACACCTCCTCTAAGGAAATGTAGCTGTCTGTCTGAGTGTCATTTCCACCCATTTCCACCAATGACAGATGACAGAGTTTATCTCAGAGGAGGGACACATATTTCAGGCAGTTGTGTCTGGTTTTGCAGACAGACACGCTGCAGATGATGGACAGCTAGGGTGGGCAAGGGGAATGATGTTTCCACATGGACGCTAAGGCAACTCAGTCTCCAGATAAAAAAATATAAAATAACATAACTATTTGGAGGCAAGAATTTGATGAAAGTTATTGGCCATGTGAGTATGACGAGAGGCAAATATGTTTTTATACAGACTATAGAGACAATATAATAACAGTAACTTAGGAGTTATCTGATGTGATAGTAGTGAACTTTGTCCAAAAATATTGATCTACCAATTAATTACAGATAATTATGATTTATTAATTACAGACCTTGCTATTAACTTGATTAAAATTTTAAGTTGCAAAGCACTAATTAAGTACACCCACAAGTATTTCAATAATAGATTTTGTGGCTAATTCTTTTTTCTTTAAATATCAGTGAATATTTAAAAAATAAGACATCCTGCAACTGTAAAGGGATTACTATACAGTTTCACAGCATACATATCAGCAAAAATTACTTTAATATTTGTTGCAGTTCAACATTTCCACAAAATTTGTAGTAACTCAACGCAAGATACATAGTTTCATCACTAGAAGAGAGTTTTACATCGAAGAATCATTGACTGCTGCGACAGACTGGCGACCTGTCCAGGGTGAACCCTGCCTCTCGCCCGGAACATAGCTGGAGATAGACACCAGCATCCCTCTCAACCCCATTAAGGACGAAGGGTGTACAGAAAATGGATGGATGGATGGATAGAATCATTGACTGTTTTGTACTTGACCGCAGAAACAAATCAAGCAGCCGTGGTAAATAAATGTTCTGAGAAAATAAGTTCTGGGAAACTTGTCAAATAGTCAAAACAAGCCTTAAAAAGTTGTGCTGTTTTTAATGTCCTAATATTAAAAGTTGGCTTGTTTGGCCCAGATGGCTGAACCAAACCAAAACTAACTCCAACAAATCCAACACCCAAGCTTAACTTAAAACGTCTCCTCAAAACAACCATTAAGCCATAAAAGTCCAACGTTGAACATTATAGTCTTCCTCATGTCACCTGAGATTTAAACAAATACTTGGTAAGTTTTAATTGTAGCAATTTATATTTAAAAAAAGCTTCTGTTCCATCTGAATTACACAAGCAGTAGGTAGTCTGAAATCATTTTTTTGTTAAATTTGATTCACTTGCTCTGTTCTATTTTCTTTTAATAAGAAATTTATATTTATTAAAATTCTAGGTGATATTTCTCCTTATAAGCTTCTATGCCTAATACTTCTCATGCAATTGTTTTACATTTAATAGAAAATAGTTGTTCATACTTCAAATAAGAGCAAATACATTGATGAGAAACATTGACATTTTAATAGGTGATATTGCTTGAATTAAAGGGACTGACTTTGGTTGTAATTCTTGTTTTAAAGTTTTGTGTTAATATGATGCCATAACACTGACAATTTTAAAGTTATTATTCAAAGAAGCTCACATTGTCCCATGTCACTGATTACAGTGATAGGTCCAACATTAACCGTAAATGCTGGACCATTTTTGTTGGCTAAATTCTATCAAGCCAACAAAAATGATTATGTTCTAGTTTTAAAAGATAGGGCTGATTCTGCCATAATGAGTTATTGATCCCCCGTCTTAAATGTGTGTGATCATCAGTGCTCAGGTGTAGAAGCTGTGAAGGTTTCATAAAAGCATGTGGTGAGTCTGCATGACTGTTTAAGGTCAGCTCTGCCACTCTCATCCAATCAATCAACAGTTAGCAGAGTGCAGCAAGGCAGTAGAGTAGAACAAGAGAGCTGGGGGGAAAGCTCTGAAATGAGCTTTTAAGGACCAAAAGGTCCAGAAGAGAGCATTTTGTTCTTCTTTTGGAGCATGGCATCTCAACTTATTTATCTTTGAACCCAAAGATAAAGTGGAATGATCTAGAGTCCTTAAAAGTATTCATTTAATACACAGACTATAGAAAACCTGAAGCTTCCTAGATGGTGTTTGGAGCAATAACAAATCTGAAAAATGGTTTAAAGCATCAGTTTCTACATGTGTTTCTCCTGTTGGAAAGGTGAAACAAATTAACATCCTATCTGTTGCTTTACTTCTACTAGAGAATAAATGGAGAATGAATAAATGTAACATTAATCAGTGTGTGATACCGTTTTACCAGATTAAGCCAGAAGAGGAGCAGTATTAGAAATCAGAGTTTTGTGGACATGCGGCCACAAAGTTCAAACATGAAAATGTTAGATGGTTCTGAGGTTCTGGTGGTGTGTTCCTCTTACCTGAGCATGAGGTTCATTAGCTGGAGTCCTTCTCCTTTGAGGAAGCGATCTCTATTGGAGGACAGCATGAGGCAGGAGCAGAGAGCATCAAAGAGGTTTTCCATCATCTCCTGCTCCTCGGCTGTGTTTGGGTTGTGACGTTTAAACACCTGGGAGACGAACCAAAGAAAAGGCTTTTAAAGGGTTCACAGGCCTGATTTTGAAACAAAAGTTAAAATGCTTAACATGCTTCTGATAATAATTGGAGGATATTTGGGCACATTTAGAAAGAAAAGCTGAGAATCAATTCAAAATGTCTTAATAATAATAATAATAATACTAATAATGGTAAAAGTAATAATAATAATAATAAAACTCACAAAAGAAAAAGAAATCACTGTAGTTTTATATAGGACATAATTATGAAACAATACAGATTCTATTGTCTGAAAATTTGCCAAATATAGTGACAGAAATGGAGTGACTATTGTTAGACAAGATGGCTTGGTGGATAAAATCCTTTTCAAATTAAGAATTAGACAATCAGCCAAAATTCAGCAAATCAGGGCTGATTTATCGTCCACCCCTAATTTGTACTGAGCCCCTTTTAACTCAATCCCTCTACATAAAATCTGCATGTCACACTTTTCAGATCATGTACTTTTTTTTTTATATTCCTTTTTACAATATAAGTGTATGAATCCTATTGCAAAGCAGTGATTTACACTGATCAGTCAGCAATATGTTCCATAAACACACTGATATGTTTGATGTGTTGATTAGACACAGTACAACAGTACAAGACCAGCAACAGTAAGCCTAACCAGGGAAAACAACACTGAAGGTCAAAGGTCAAAGAAAAAACTACTAAAAATCTTACAGAGAGCTGCTGCAGTAATACATCAATGCCATCCATTTCCCCCAGGAGTTCTCTGGTAGCTGAGGGATAAGTAAAATAATAAAGTGAAAGATTATGATCAAAATCCAGCTGAAGATAAAAAATCCGTTTAAAATAAGTTTAAAAAGTTTTATTTACTACAAAACAAAAAACAAAAAAGTGGTGTTTTTTTTACAACAAAAGAGGTTTGTTCAAAAACAGAAAAAACAATGGACTTGATTCAAAAATGCAAGCCGAAACATTTTTAATTTCCTATTTCCATTTTGTCAACTGTCCTTTAAATCACATGTAGCAGCAAAAGATGATAATTACATGCAAATTAGGATTTCAAGAAGTCAAAGAGTCACAAATGGGATGATTTGCCTTGTTCTTAGCTCAGACGACAGGTAAGAACATTCCCGCTGTCTTTATTCAGCAGGAATAAAGACCCACTGAATAAAGACAGCGGGTATTTATTCAGGATTTTTCTTTTTTTTCTTTTTTTTTTTGTGTCGATATTTTTCTTAGTGGATGCTGAAATGCAGAGAAGGCAGCTAATAACTGAGACAGCAGGAGTAGGGTAAAGGGAAGCTGGTGTAAAAGGGGACGCGACTCCAAATGCAGATCGACATGGATTAGGAACCCAATCATCCTGTGGCTGTCTTCTACTGAATTTTATTATTTTATTAACCATGGAAAAGGAAGAAAACAACAGCAAATCTACCCAGAAAGATGGGGGAAAACATGAAAGGTAATGTGAAATTAAAAAAAAAGTAATGGAGGGAAATGACATTTATAAGGAAGGGAGGAAAAAAATCAAAGGAATATAAATAGGAGGAGTGATAATGGGAGCATGTAATGAGGGGGAAAAGAAAGGAGGGAAATGACACAATAAAGGGATGCTGACAGAGAATGCATCAGCATAAGGAAAATAATAAGAGAGAATAATAATTCTGAGAGGTTCAAAAACTTACTGTCATTATTCTGCAGCAAGATGGCCAGAATCTCACTGCAGTACAGCTTGTTAGCATCAAACGGCATCTTAGCCTGGGGGGATGAAGAGAGGAGAGAGAACAGAGGAAAAAAGAGAGAAAAAATGAGAAAGAGGGAGAAGAAAGAAGGGAGAAAGATAAAAAAGAATGAGAAAAAGAGGAAGTGGGAAAGAAAAAAGTATTAAAAAAAGTTCAATGTTTGAAAGAAAAAAATAAATAAATAAAAAGAAACAGAAAAAGAACATTTAAAAAAGAGAAAGAAAAAAAACAACAATAAGAGAAAAAGACATGGAGAGGGAAAAAAGAAAACAAGGGAAAGGGACAAACAAGACAAACGGACATGTATTTAGTGGACTAGCTGAGAGGCTTGGGTCTCCAAACTGTCCAGATTGTCCACATGAAGCTCTGCAGTTTGCAGCCTGAAGCAGCGCTGCTGCCTCACAGGTCGTCACAAGAAGCATAGCCACAGTGCTTCCAAATAAATCTACAGACTCATTTATTTCAATCACAATAACCAACAGAGTGAAAAGAGAAAAAACTAATGACCTTCGAATCAACACAATATCTGAATTAGAGGCAATTTGAGATGAATATACAGCTACAACTGACAAAAAATTTCATTACATCTTAATATAGTTATAAAACTTGCTTTATAAAGTAACCAAATCATCATTATGCAGCCCAATGTTCACACCGGCAGAGGTGCTTAACAACTAAAACCTCATCTGACTGATTTAAATCATCTTTTATCAGATTTATCTAATGAAACCTTATTTTGCAGGAAGACAGAAAACCACTAAGCTTTAATCCATCTGCATGATTTGAATTTGATTTTTAATTAAAGTCTAATATAACTAGTCTGCATAAAAAATGAAAACTATGTACTGCAGATTCACATAACTTTAGTTTTGCATTTCACTGTAAAAATACAAAAGTAATTCTGGTTTAGTTCCTAGTGCAAATATCTCAGTACACTTGAAGTAATAATGTAAATAAACTGAACAATGTTACTGTGTTTTAATAATTCCTTTTAATTTTACCAATGGCATTTTCATTATTCATGCAAATACATCAATTACTTCAAATAAGGGATCTTCACTTCTCATGGTTACCATAGTGATGTCTTCACCTACATCTAGTGACTGCCAAACAATCATATAAAACTAAATACAGACTAAAGGCACAAAAAAGCTAAAAAGCAGCAAATGAAGAAGAAATTTATGATGATCAAAAATTTGAAAGATAAAAACAAACTGAAAAGTGAATTTACAATGAAGTTCTATGTTTGTTAGGTAAGTTTCTAAGCAAGGGTGTACATCATATCAGGAAAATATGAAATTACGATGCTATTGCTGAAAATATTGATTAACTTCCATTTTTCTAAAATTATAGCTCAGATATGGGCATTTCTGCCAGCTAGAATCATACATAGTCAATACACAGAGAGCTATCTCTTGTCAAATCCTGTGTCAAGCAGTACATTCCCATTGTGATAATGGTGCACACTAGTATTGCATAGTGATAGTGCAGCTCTATGTCTAATATAAAACAAGGTACCTTACTACATTTTAGTAAAGTACAGACTGGATGGGAAAGTTTTTCCTACGTAGGCTGTCCAAACAGTCGAGTGGTGTGAGAGCATCAAGTTCTTACCTTGATTCTCTTCAGCAGCCACTGCATGAGTCCCTGCTGAGCAGCTTCAGTGCACAGCCCAGGTCTGAACTCTGCCATGTTTTCAGTAATAGCTGCAGAGATTGAAAAATAAAATTAAATAAATAAATAAATACATAAGTCATGGAGCATTATGTCTGCCAAAAAAATGGCTTTACAGTTTTTTCAGGATAAATCTGGATGAAATGAAGCAGTGAGTGCATCTAAGAACCAGAAGGTTCTGATCCCGAGTGTTTACCCAATCTGATAAATTTCCTCTTTCCATCATCAGAACTACTAAATAACTGGAAAGCAAAGGGCACTTAATAGGAGATTGTTTTACAGAATTTGAACCAGCTGAAGCTAGAACTGCCACTTCAGGAGTTTTGGGTAAAACATACAACAGTATTTTTTTTTTTATCATAAATGCAAAATGTATACATTTATGCACAGTTTTGACTTAATTTCTGCTCTGAGTGTGTTCTTTCACCAAATTGTCTTCTTTTTGAGTTTGAGTGCTCAAGTTTAATAATCTATTACCAAATTAGTTGATTATTTCAATAACAGATTCATCACAATTAATTGCTTCGGCTCTACTCTGAACTCTGCAGACGTGTGTCAGGAATGTCTATAGAAACAGTTTAGAGTGCTGAATTTTCTGCACATGTTGCTGTGGATGAATTCAATAATCTGGAGGTATGAGTGAGTACCTTTGGCATTATAATACACACTTAGGTTTAAATTGTACTGTTAATGCTGTGAAACAGTGGGATTTAAACTTAAATTTCATATAAATTAGTGCTATCAATCAATTGAAAAAAAATTTATCAGATTAATCACACTCTGGCTCCGTGAGTAATCACAATTAATCACTATGCCTAACTTGTAGTTGTTGCACTGGGAAAGCTCCGCCTTGTGTCAAACTCCAACCAATTAAAACACAAGCTATTATCTGTTTATTTTTTTTGCTTGTTTTGTTTTTATTTGTAGCAGAAAGCAGGTGATGTGATCTCTCAGTACTCAACAGTAGCTAGGGAAACTTATACCACAACACATTCATACAGCTAGAAGCAAATGTGCTCAGGGGACATCTGAGACAAGATATACTTTATTTTCTAGGTCTTGAGTGCCCCACTCCTTTCTGATGCTGCCCTGGTTAACTGCCCATATTAAAAAAAACGCCATATTTTCAAAAAAAGTTTAAGAAAATGTTTTATTCTCTTTAACCAAACATGTCTGAAGATTCCCAGTTTTCTAGGTTTGTATATTCAGGAAGCCATTTTATTAAAAAAATTAATTAATGTAAAGATGTCCCTCTTCGTTCATTTCCTATGAATTTAATCGATGAGGCAAAAGTCTGCTGTCCTCATCTAGCCGGCGTAATTCCTGTATGTGAAACTTTGAGTTCATACACGCAGACGTACACACAGGGCTAGCAAGGCAACACAAGAAAGTTTTAAATGCTCAACTTTTGTTGCCCTCTGCTGTCGCAGAAAAATTTCATCTTCTGCTGTTGTTCATTGATTCTTGTGTCAAGTCCAAAACGAGCTGCTGTGAATGAGGTAAACCTCCACAGGAATAAGTAGTTCAATTAATCTGTAATGCTTTAGAATTTTCAGATTAATGGCATGTGTTGAAGTTGACAGCTGTAGTACAAACAATAATAATAATGATAATAATAAAAAAAAAGACAGCACACGTGAGATTGGTTTGGAAATAGAAGTGTAAATAGTTTTTTGTGCACTGTGAGATATTTTTACCTGATGTTCACAGTTCAGGCTGCAGCCTGTTAACAAAAAGGGCTTCCAGAGAACTGATGGATGGAAACCACAATCTGAAATTCCAGATCAAACCTGATCTTATTAAGCGGATCGGGTATCAGTCGGGTGTGACTAATCTACATCAAATCTGATTTTTCTCTCTGTGCTTTTTCCCCAAATTATCTTATAATTCTTTGCTTCCAAAGGCCTGTCTCTGTATTTCATCCCTTCATCAGACCAAATGGATGCTGGGAGAGAGAGAGACAGAGAGAGAGACGGCGATGGAAGAATGGAGAAAACAAAGAAAGAAATGAACAGAAGAGCAAAGTGGAGGAAAACAGGATGGTGGACAAGTCAAAGATGAGAGATAAGAAAGAGAGGGATGCTAGACCTGAGTGAAGAGCAGCCTGGCAATACGGGGGAAAAAAACAGCAACATCTGGAGAGATGGGCTGCAGATGATAGAGAAATGATGGAGAAATAACAACAGAGGAGAAGATAGAGCACAGGGGTGCAGAGGGAGGAAGACCAAGGCCCTTTATCAGGGA
Organism: Gambusia affinis; assembly: GCF_019740435.1. NCBI lineage: Eukaryota > Metazoa > Chordata > Actinopteri > Cyprinodontiformes > Poeciliidae > Gambusia > Gambusia affinis. The sequence goes on along the minus strand of NC_057868.1, from coordinate 20,171,369 downwards.
TTCAAACAGAGCAGACAGCATCCTGGAGGAAAGCAGGCCCAGAACAGAAAGCAGCCAAGGCAGACAAAAGGCTTATTCAAGCTTGGAGAGCTCCCTTGATAACTCTCTCTCTCTCTCTTTTATACACACACATACGTATACACACAACTTCAGAGGATGAGCGAGTGTTGCTCCCACGATGAATGCCACAAACACACACACACACACACCAAAACAGCCCTTCTGACACACGGCCTTAATCTGGCAACAAAGAGAGAGAAATCATCTCAACGGACTCATTCAACACAAAAACAGCTGAGGGGCAGAAAGTCAGATCCATGTGAGGCTAAACGCAGAGGCCAGGACTTTTACAGTCTCCTACTGTCCTCGCTTTTAATGCTATCGAATGAACCAAATGAATGTCTTTTAGGAGATTAAAGAAAAATACACACTGCAGAAGTATTGAGAAAAGAGCAGCTAATTTGACCACGAGGTCCTACACTGTCCCTACTGGTCATCTGAATTTAGTTATTGTTAAGGGATTTGCACAGGTTTTCCAAAACCTGAACCTCAGGACGCAGAATTACAGTCCTTAGATTGGTCCGTATTCAAGACTCTTCATTTAAAGCAACCAGTCACTAAAAGATCACCAGTAATCCCTCCTTAAAGCTGCAGTATATAACTTTTGTTTTTTTACATATTTGTTAAAATCCTTGTCGTAATAGTTTGTTACAAATCACATAATCTGTGCGACAGATTTCACCAATTTTACTGATTAATCAAATTTTTGGGGAGATTTAATTGTTGGAAAATCTGGATTTCTATTTTCTTCGATGAACTCCTTGGATTTTCATAGTTCAGATTGATGTCAGCATCCCCAGGGCCGCCATCTTGTTTGACAAACATGTTTTACGACTCTTATGAATTTGGACTTTGGATTCAGGTCAACACTAATAAATATAGTTTAATACAAAATATAGGCTTTATAAAAATAAAGCCTATATTTATTCTTGTAGTAATACGAGAATAAAGTCATATGACAAAGTCGGAGTAATACAAGAATGAAATAGTAATTTTTAAATTTTAAAGATTTTTCTCATTAAAAGAACTTTGAAATAATAATATATTTATTATTTCAATATTATAACTATATACTCATACTTGCTCGTACTACAAATATTCGTGCATCCTTTCATCCATCCATCAACTCACAGAAGGGACAACTGAAATAAAAGCTACTTTATAAAAATATTTTCTATCATTTGTAATTGTCTTTTTTTACAGAAGAAACCAAAAGAAAGATGATTCAAATCAGAAATCAAGTGCGGTTTGAAAAAACATATAAAATAAATATTTTTATTTTAAACTATATTGCCCAGCCCCAAGAACACACCATATCCAAGTACCTTTTTGTTGTTTGAAATTAGTAGAAAAGGTAGTTTTGCACCGACTGCTCACACATACAGTGTGACCCTGCCTCTGAAATAAAGGACAACTAACTGCAGGAAGACTTTGGTTTTTTTCAAATTTTTATCTGGCACAGGAGGCCTTCACTTGCAGCAGATTTACTGTCTAAATGTGTCTCTCTCTACACATTTAAACAGTAAATGTGTAGAGAGAGAAGGAGGGAAGACATGCAGCAAAGGTTCCAGTGCTGAGAACATATAAATATCACCCTGACAAAAACCTATTTTGGTTCCTGTTAGTTACGGCTCCCAATTCACCTAATTTTACATAATCAATACCAATTACGTAAAATTGGTATCAACAGGTGAGAGAATCAGAATTAGGTCAAAATATCCACACATTCCTACAAGCTTTAGGCAGTTCTCTCAGTTTCATGGCTTAGACTTTGTTGTAAGAAGAATGTTGCCTTTTAGGACCGACAGGAACTCACACTGGATTGTGGAGAGAGATTTCAACAATGAGAAACTGTGAAGTCCTAATTCCAAATGTTCATTTAGTCAATCATATTTTTACAATATTCTCTTTTTCCAACCCTAACGTTTGAAAGCAAAAACGTTTTTTAATGTTTAGACCAGTTATCAGCAGGGGGACATGCTGCTAAACCTCAAGAATACCAATCAGGTTTGTGTAACCCTGCTGTGTGACAGTGAAAAGGAAATCCACGAGGGCTTCCTGTCAGCCCTCTCCCCAAGCCTCAAACGGCACCTGCTTAAAGACACAACTCTTTCTAGCGGTTCTGTATTAAACAAGGTCAGACCTATCAATTGTTCAGCATATTCAAGCAAGCTATTTTTATCCATTATTCAGTAAAGAAACTGGAGTCACTGCAGAACTTGCGCGGTGCAGTGAATGCCCCAGATTTCTCACAGATATATCTGCCTTTCAGGTTTGAAATCTAAAATCACCACATATCATCTAAACAGCTTTTATCCTTCTCATGTGAATGTCACATATGAAATCAATTACAATTATTTAAAACTTCAAAATGTAATTCATTTCAGTAGAAAAGGTTAAAAAGATGATGATTGAGGAAAGGCAATAGCTAAGCATAAGGAACAATGCAGGAGTATGACAATGTCCAAGGAGCTATCAAGTATTTTAAAGAGATAACTATTACTGTGTGGAGATTTCTTATTTTACAAGAAAACAGCAAACAAGTGCAGGGTGGAGTACCAAGGCAAAACCCAAAAAGGCAACACAGAATCTCCATGGAAACAAAAAGGCCAGCTAATGTGCAAAAACTGTAGTGCAGGAAGAGAGAGAGAGAGTACACCACTGCAGTGCTGTGCAAAATATATTCTGAGCTCAAATACTGAGTCAAACAGTGTAGGCTGAACACAGGAAAAACATCTAGAATGTAAATAAAATATGTTATGATGAATAAAACAGAATCACTGCAGCAACTGGACAAGCTCTGTTAAAATGCGTTACATTTTTCATCTTTGCAATTCTGCTCAAAACATTATCAATGTTTGTGCAACCAGTCTGTGTAATTTTTAAAGTAAACTAAAAAAATAAAGAAAAGAAAAATCAGTAATCCAACATGAACCTCAGTAAACATGTTCAGCAAATATAAGCTATTAAACAGTATTTTACATTAGTATGGGATAATAAATCTCAGGTAAAGCTGGAGTTCCACACTGACATACCCTTTGATACACAGAGACTGCAGGACTTCATCATATCCCACACTCATGTTCAGATTGGCACACTCACATCTGATAAATAAGAGCCAATCTGAATAATATGATGGATGCCAAGCGAATCCTAACCCGTTAGTTTTGCTATTGAAGCTGCTGTCGCTCAGAAATTCTTTATGTAATAAAATGTTTTGAATTTTGTCAGTAATTTGGACATATTCCATAAAGCGCTGTTCAAGTCACACTGACCAAGCAAAGCGCTTTACATTAACAATGGTAGAAATCTTGTGGGATATGGTATTGTTAAACTATATTTCAATAACTTATTAAATCCTTGTTATTAACTCATTGTCTTAACTCTTTTTAATTAAGGATTTTTTTGTTTTGTTTTCTGTATTTGTTGCACTTTCATGTCTTTACATTGACAATGTACTGCAAAACTCTGTAATGTTCTGAACACAACACAATGTTTAAAAATGCTTGAAGCTTTTCTGATTGTTTCTGATGTCCTGCTGCTGAAATAATTGCTCTCTGGAGACAATGAATTGGGAATTGCAGCAATTTCTACATTTGTCGCTACATTATAAGATGACAAAAGTTGCTTGTTTACAGTGGAGAATGTTTTCTTACCAAGCGTGTTGTAGATGCCATCAGCCTCTTCTTTCACTTGTTCATCAAGCCGCTCCATATTCTGCACCAGCAAGGCCACCACCTGACCCTCTAGCTGCACACAAAATGTTTTTACAGCAAAACAGCAATATGACAGAAAGGAAATAAAAAAATCTAAATACAGATTTTGCAGATGTAATTTTTACAGGTCATAAACCAGAATCTTATTTCTGTGTAGATATAAAAAGGCATAATTTAGAAAAGTTTCATGAATGCTGCTATTGCGATAGCTAGACAAAATATTCTGCTCAGATGGAAAGACTATTCTCGTGTGCTCAATGGTTCATGGATCTCATCACGTTCATAACTTACATCTGAAACAGAAGTGTTATTTTGTGAACATCTCTAGTTTAAGAAGTTACGGCGACTCTTCCAAGAATTATAGATCTAAAAAAAAAAAAAACAGCTCCAGCTGCATGTGAATACAAAGGTGGAAGTCGTTTGTATTTGAGGGAATGGTGTGAAAGCGGCACATCAGGCTTTAATGGAGGTTCAGCATAGAGTTTAGATTTATGGCCCAGATCGGGTTCAGGCCTCTGTGTGTATGATAAGACTGTTTTCAGCACCGAGAAAACCAAAACAGAATGCACAATTAACAGAAAGTTACTCTATTTATCATAGTGTAAATAATGGACTAGATAGTTTAACCTGTTGAAGAAATAAAGACACAAAGTAGGGTGCAGAAGTGAATCAGGCTGTAGCAGCCACAGTGCACTGCATCCACTCCCATCAATCACACATTCCAGATGATTTGACCTTTTCTCACGTTGCCATTCCAACAAGCGACAAGATGAAGCTCGCTTACTTAAACGATGGTCAAAACACGAAAGCAGTAAAATCGGAAATGAAATAATATACTGGGCTTACCTCGGGCTCGGGGCCTATGGTTAGAGCTAATCCGTCGGGTCGGATTGGGTTAAAGTCTAGTTTAGCACCTCAGTAACTGAATTGCTGCTCCAATTTACAATATTTGGAAGTGAGTGTTTATCAGTCCTCTTTTTAAAATACAAATCATGGCATTCACACTTAAATTCTGCTTAAATACCAATCTGCTCGAGTGTCTGTTCCTTTGTTACACTTTAGTTTTTAATTACGTAGACTGCTCTGCTAATTATTTTTATGTAAAAAAAAAAAACTAAATAAAAAATTTAATTATTGATCTCTTTCAAAAAGAAAAATCAAGTTGTTTCTATAGAACAAAGTGTAAATGTAGCAAAGAATATTATTCTGAATTAAGTTTGATTTGTTATTCATTTCGTATGACTGTAATTTCAAAATTATTTATGAATTTTCTTGGATGCCCCTTAATTTAAAATAAAGACTCCTCTGGTAAAACTCTGCCTTCTTCTAAAGAAGGCAGAGTTTTTCGACAGTCTTCAAGACAGATTTTACGATTCTCTGTAGAGAGATCCTCTGTGTTGCTGTGCAGCTGGGGAACCACACACAGAGACAATAGCAGATGATGCTTTCAATAGAGCATCGATGGAAGGACACCAGCGGTTTGTGAGAAATATTGTTCCTCCTGAGGACTCTCAGGAGTCTCTGCTGCGCTTTCTTTACCAGTTCTGCTGTGTTTACGTCCCAGACCAGGTCTTGATGTAACAAAGACCGCTGTAAGTCATTAATTCCAGGTCTGTATGTTCTCAAAAGTCCCAGTTTGCTCTTTCAAAACAATCCTTCAGCTGCAGAAAGGCCAGCTTATGATGGTTCTTATGGTGGTATGATCAGATTTCCTCAGCGGGGTATATGCAGATATCAAAAACAGTGACATGTGGTCAGACTGCATCAGATGTGGTAACTGTTTGGGTCTATGACCCAATTTGATATTAGAGTAGATCTTATCCAAAGTACTGAGTCCTCTGGTAGCGCACTTTACATGTTAATGGAATTTGGGGAGCACTACCTATAAGTTGACATGATTAAAATCTCCAGCAATAATGAAAACTGCATCTGGATAGCAGCTCTATTGGTTATTAATGCTGTTATACAGTGTACTCAAAGCCATACTTGCATTGGCAGAGGATGGAATGTAAACAACAGTGATCATTATTGTAGTGAACTTTCTAAGTAGATAGAAGGGTCTGCATTTCAGAGTCATATACTCCAAGTCAGGGGAGCACTGGCTGTCCACAGTCACAGTGTCTGTACACCAGGTGGTATTGATATACACACCGCTTACTTACTATAGCGGCAGTTCATGTTTAGGCAAGAGGTGGTTCGCAAAAAGATAATACCACCAGAAACACAGGAAAAGTACAGAGCCGCTGTATCTCAGTGCATCGCTAAATAGCAAAGATTTTGCATTTTAAGGTTGAGGGGTTGGCAGGAGGACATTTGGACATTCTCAGGGCAGCTGTGACAGGAAGCGAGTGATATCAGTCAAGTTGAGATTGGATACTTATAACCAAACAAAGATTGTGGATTGCCAGCAGGTGGAATAAAAGTAATATTACAGCTGAAAGAAGATGGACAGCCAAAGCAGATTTATACGCCACAGAGACCGCCCTGAATCATTTTGATTTATCTTATCAAGGGCAACACCTGGCCTTCTGGCAGCAAAGACATCGCAGCTGTAGGCACTACAGCAGCACAGAGGAGACAAATGGAATCAACCAACCAACCTCACTGCCCTCAAACAGCATCCCTTCAAAGAAGCTGTAAAGAACAGTGAGGTTGTGGGCGCTCCGTTGGGCAGTAAATGGACTGCATTTATATTATACCTCCACCTGGAGAGGCTGGCAAAGCAAACTGAGCTCCTGTCTCACCCAACGGTATGAAGAAACCAATTTAGTCACACAAAATGTTTTCAGCTAGAAATGTTGATCTACTGTCTCATCATTAGTTATTATGTTCGATCAAGATTAGTTAATTGAACAAAACATTCAGCACAGAGAAAACAAAATAAAAACTGAAATTGTGCAAACATTTTTGTTAACTGAAAGAAATAGAAAGTAGGGAAAAACTACAACTAACTACTAGAACTATACTGTGCATTTATAAAACAAACTAAAACATAGAAATTAGAGAAATAACTTCCTTTCTTTTATGTTAATGAATTTATTTTGTAGCCTTTCAAACTAATGTGAAACTGATTTTATCCCGTCCACACAGACAGATTAAGTCAACTGTCAGGAAATTATGGACTCCACAATCCTCCTGGCGACGCTAACACTAGTCTGTAACTAGTAACACTAGTGTTTTCTCCCAACAGAAGTTGGGAGAAAACACAAACACCAGTCAGCTGGCTGTTAAAAAATAACTGAATAATTTTTTTTCTCAACGTTATCTTCTGTAAAGTATTCATTACCCAATTTTTATATACATAATAACATCTAAAACTAAAACTACTATTGTAACTAATAAAACCTCAAATTAAACAATATCGAACTAATGACCAATAAAAGCTAGCAAAAACACACTAAAAGCTCATTAAAACCGACAGAATTAGACAAAAACTCCCAACAAAATAAAACTAAACTATATTGGAAAACCCAAATGAATTAGAACCCTGGTTCTGATAGACAACCAGAAAGTCAGCAGAAAATAATGACATGACCAATAGACCAAGTGCCCTCATTTAAGCAGCAGTCACATGTCAGTACAAACACCAGAACTTAGAGCAACTATAATAATAATTTTATGATCTTCGAAAAATTTGTTTAGTGCAGAATGTGTACCATTACTGTACGTAAGGCTACACTTTTACTATTAAAAGTGTACCATTAATAAGTATTTACCGTATTAAAGGTAAATACTGTACTGTATTTACCTATAATAACTTAATGTTATTAAAGGTAAATAACTTGATATCCTAAAAGGATATTTCTTTTCCAAAATTATTACTGTTTAAATTTAACTGTACACAATATGCATATTGCACCCTGGACAGAAGTTCAAACTGAATGAAGCTTTTTTTTCCTGTTCAAATTGTCAACCTGCCACAGTGTGTTGCTCAAATTTACACGCCACTTCATAATTTTATCCGCATTTGTTCAGTGGTGGGAGCAAATTTCCACCCCTTGGTTTCAACACTCAAGTCAAGTTTTTGGACATGTAGCAAAAAAAAAAAAAGAAGAAAAAAAAATCTTTGGCAGTATTGCCCAGATGGAAATCATATTCCAAATGCAAATCAGATGCACAGAGAAATTATGCTGAAAAGTTAGTAACTAAAAGACAAAGACAAGGCAAATATCAAACTGAGTGACACTGGCTTTAGAATCCACACCTGCATACATCAAAATCTTAGTCAAAATATAATTTTCACATCCACCATGAAAGGCAATGGTATTTATTTTTAGACTGTAACAAGAACATAAAAGCTGCTTTCAAAGAGAATGTCAAATAACTCTTCAATGTAGATCTTTTCTGGATCACTGAGATTAGCATAGACTCTTTTAAAGTTACACATCACAGACATGTATTGATTTTAAAAAAAGAGAAAGAACATGTGCTGGTGCTACAAGAAGCTTTACAAAAGAGAAGAAGACACTGAAGTCAGAGAATGACCTACATCTGCGTCTGCAAACTCCAGTAACTCAGAGCTAACATAATACCTGCAAAAGAAAAGTGTTCAACCTCACAGCTCAGACCTGTGAGCCAACAGAGATAAAGGGTCAGTCCCCGCAGTAACAAACAAGACAGAGAATATTAGATGAAAAGCTGCTGGGCCACCCATCACGTCCTTCCTCCGTTAACAGGTAGAACTGAACATTATTGCAGTTTGACCTTTGTGTGAAAACATAATGGGATATCAACAATATTGATGCTCTTATTAAGGGGGTATCTGCTTCGTTCACAGAAGACTGAAGTAAAATAAGCAGTAAGAGCTAAAAATACTGCTTTATTGTTAAAAAAAAAAAAAAAAAGAGACTAGAGCCATATTAAAACATCATAAAGTTATAAATAAAAACTAGCTTAAGACTTGAACCAAAAAGTTGAAACTAAAAAAAACATTTTAATGTCAATGAGAGCCAATAAAAGTCCTTCTTTGTATAAACCAATGATGACCAAGTAATCCATTTTTCTCTGCCTAGTTTGGATCCAAAAGCACAGAAACTTAAGTATTGATCCACTGAGAGTCGAGTAATCAATAACAAAGACTGATGTCAATTTTGAACTCACCAGGGCGTCAATGAGGACTTCGGCTCCCTCCTCACTCTCATGGAGCGTGTCGATATCCGTCAGCTCTTGCAGCAGGTCCACCACTGCTATGGCAACATGTGGTTGACGTTTAGAAAAATACAGACTATTACAGCACATTTTCATCATTACATTTATGGGGAAGATAAAAATGATTACACTGAAATTAACATTTAAAGCTGTCCTTCAAATAGGAGAAACGATGTAGGCTTCATATCTGGGAAACTTCAAAAGGATTCAAATGGTCAATCAATAAATGCAGCAATTGATCAGGTCTAAATCCCTGCTTGACACAATGAAATGCTTAGGAAGTGTTAAAAAGCGATGCCCCAATCTGAGATATGGAGAGGAAAATCCTCTAGAACTTATATATAGCCTTATTTTACATATATATATATATATATGAAACAAAATTGTATTATTAATGTCAGTTTTCCTTAATAGTGCGTGCCGAGTGTGATCTGAATTATTTCCACATTTCCCCAGGCACACCCCTATCATTTCTCCTCGCTACACTAAAGATTTCCAGAGACATAGTTAAACAGCCAATCACGTGTGGCGGTTAGGGGAAAACAAAAAATATTTAGTCAATCTGTGTAGCTGAATTTTCCGTCTTGGGGTTGTGGCATATTTCCAAAAAATAAAATATAAAAGAAATTTCTTCCATGCTACAGAAAATACAGGAACGTTTTGGATCGCTATGGTGATGAAGCTGACGATGGTGACAACGGCAGCCGAGAAAAAGTTTAATTCTCCGTCTTCAATGACAAGGCGGAGGATTTTCCACATGGCTGCTAAGCTAGAGCTCTGGCTCCTCAGCATATTTTATTACTTTTAGCCTCCATACTGCATTACTCTTTTTTTTTGTTGTTTGTTTACGTTTCTGTTTATCAGCTGCTGTCATTTATTCTTTGCTGATAATCAGTTGCAAACTGGGATTTATTTTATGCTTATGGTCTGGAAATACATGTTAATGCCCTTTAAGTGGTGCAGTTTCTTTCTTTTTTCCTTTGGTCTCTCTTGTTAAATGTTTTCAACCATTAATGACAAAACTGCAACTGCAACTTATTTTGAGATTCCGAGTAATTCAGAAAGAAAAAAATGTCTGGAGACTACCATTAGACGCATTTTGCAACACTAGTAATACTACATGGTTATTTATCTACAAACTAATAACTTTAAGAGTCCATCTTCTATAAGTCTTTCAGGTGTTTAAGAACGTTTGACTCCTTCATCACATCTCTGATGTATTAAGGTTTCTCCATCAGTATTTTAATTGGTCTTTGGTTTGGGTTTGAACTGGGCCACAGCAGCGTCTTGACTCTTTTCCTTTACAGCCACACACCCACTTGTTCTTATTATTCTGTTTCAAGATCATATTCTAGCCAGGCGTTAGGTGTCGATTGGACGGTGTCACATATATGGATGACTTTAGCTTCAGCTGCCTGGTATTCAGGCCTGGTAGCGGCAACACAAGCTGAAATCATCACTCCTTCATTTCATTGCATGACAGCTAGAATGAGGAGTTTGCACCTGTATTGTATGCTAGTCTTGATTTTCGCCAAAAGTGAAGCTGCTTCACTCAAATTCTGCTTCACAAACAGGTTTGTCCTGGTAATGCTTTGACTGCATAAGAAATCTTATAACTACATAAACTAGGGATGCATTGATTTTACTCTCTTCAACAAAAAGAAATAAGAATTACATTAAGGTTATCCCCCCCAAAGCTTTTTGGTGTTACAATTCATTAATTGTTTTTATTTTAAGAAAAGAGAACATCACTTGATGTCACATGTTAAACTAGTTTTGGCATTTTAGGAAAGATGTTCCACCAAACCCAATGTGTATTTTCTTTCTGATATGAATTTTTAGCATGAAGAACTTTCCAAAAGGCTGCCAGTATTTCCAAATCCAGAATATTACCTGGTTGAAAGCTCAACAGGATAAAACAGAACAACTCTGATTTACTTTGTTCAGCCTTCCTGTTATCTGCCATCTCTCTCTTGTTTTAAACAAACAGAAAACATCAAATAAAATATAGCATTCTTTTAAATAGCTTCTTCCATTCTTATGCTTTGTCTGGTTTAATTTTTTTAGTTGCGGATGCATCCCTTGCTACAAATGATCAAGCATTCACTAAAGGAATGCTGTCATTGCATTTTTGGCCATGTTTATTTTATTTAAAAAAATTTTTATCTGTATTTTCCTATGTGTTTCGTATAAAATTTGCTTACGTGCTTACATGAAAAATTGCCAGATTCTGTCAATAGATCAATAACAGTAGCCCTAATTATGATGTGTTGAATTTCATTAAATTGCAAATACTGTAAATCTCTTGTATCCTGATTTGTACAAAGCTTAGAGATAACAGCTGGGACTGTAACTGTGACAGACAAATTTTCTTCAGAAATCAATGGAGCTTAACAACCCGGGAGGAAGACGATAAACACCGATGTGTTCTTCAATAGCTATTCAGAAGGATATCAGTGTTTTCATGGCTCAGGAGGCCCAGCAGCGAGTGGACAGCGTTAAGCTCCACCAGCAGGTGGTAGAGATCCGGCATTGTCGCAATTACATGCATTTCCTGGATGATGTCGTTCAGGTCCAGCTCTGACTCCATAAACCTGATCAAAAAGAAAAGGAAAATGTGCTGCCAGACGCTTTTGATTCTGTCCAAATAGATCATATTACACATTAACTTGCAAAGAAACAAAGTGTCTGACAGTGAAGTGAACCAAAATGCGTCTTTGGTGATGGTCTTACTTCTCTGGATTGTCTGGAAACTTTATCCTCAGCTCCTGGTTTTTGTACGACCTTTTCTCAAAGGTCAGAATCATTTTCTTCACTGAGCTCTCGTCAACCGGCTCTGCCTGTTTGATTAGTGCAGGAGTGAGAAAGAAAAGATGGAAAAAAAGACCATGGAGAGAAAGAAAAAAAAAGGCTTTTATTGAAGCAGCTGTTGCAATAGCAAAGGGTCCATCAGGGTGACCTTAATTATGTGAGAGGAGCACAGGTTTTTTTCCCCCAATCTGGGGGATATTTCACTGAAAAAGGGAATCCATTTAACCTCCTGATGGCTTAAAAGCCATAAATTGCTGGGCAGATAATGACCAGTTAGGACATTTCAACCGGCTGACATTATGGAACAATGCAGCTCTTGGCTCTGAGTACCTCTTGACAGTGGGAATCTTTGAAAAGGCTGCAGAGTGGGATTATAGGAACCTAATTATAGAGGTGGCAGTTTTCAAATGTCCTACACATGATGATGGCATCAGTGACACCAGAAACTCTCCTGGCTGAACCGTTTCCTTTTCCTTGTGGTTGTTTCAGTAACTTTTAGGTTTCACCTGAAAAACGAGACAAACTAATACATGGATAAAGCTATAAAAGTCGGATTGTATTTCAAATAAAATAGCGGTATTGTTCAGGGCTTCACACAGACAGAATTTTTTATATAAAATAGATAAATTAAACAACAGTTATATCTCCAAACCTCAAACTTTCTATGCATTTTTCATGAGTAAACTGCAGATATTTCCAGAGCTCTCAGCCTATTTTTGACCAATTTTAAAAGTCAGAAATACTAAAGTGAACTAAGAGTTTACAGCAGATACTTGTAAAGAGGTCAGGTATTACATAAACAAACAGTAAAGAAGAATGGACTGACAGTAGGTGGATAAAGAAGTCAGCTGACAGACGGACACACCAACTAGCAAAATACAGCAAAGAAAGAAGTTTAAAAATACATTTTCTTCTTCATATTTATTAGAGATTGAGGAAAATACTTTGAATTCAATATTTTTTACAGACTCTGTAGGAAACCTCCAATAATAAGTACCGGTAGATACAGTGGGGGAGTATTTGATACACTGCTGAGTTTCCCCACTTACAAAGAATGAAGAGGTCTGCAATTCTCACTGCAGGTACACCTCAACTGTAACAGACAAAATCTAAAAAAATGATAATAATTCCCCCTTCCAAAAAAAAAGAAGAAAATAAAAAGAAATCACACATTTTATTGTATGGAATAAGTGAGGTAATGATCTCACACAGGTGCAGCTCCAGGTAATGAGTGGAAGATAGAAGAGGCTTCCTAAAGCTGGACTAACAGGACTGTGGTTCTTGCTGGTTGCTAGGCAATCAAATACTTATTTCACTACATAAAATGCTAGTCAACTATTTAAAAATCATGCCAAGTGATTTTCTGGATTATTTTTGCATTTTGTCTCAAGTTGAGGTGTACCTACGGAGAAAATTACACAACTCTTAATTCTTTCCAAATAGGAAAACCTGAAAAAACCAGCATCGGATTCTTATTTTCCTGTTGAGTTTTGGATCTGATTGAGTCATGTAACTTATAAGCATGGAGTAAGATGATTCACACATTATCCAAACACACACACACACATTATCCAAAGTACTGGAACCGCCAAGCTCCTGTGTTGAAGTACGTACAGCTAAAAAAATACGAATAGACAATGTCTGAATAATGTAGTTTAATAACCACAGTTCTAGTTTAAACTAGAAAATTCCTGAAGAAATTTAACTGGGGCCTGCCAAAGTGTGCCCGTCGGTTTGGACCCAGCGTTCTGATGCTAAGAATTACCATCAATGCTAAAGAAAGCTGCAATGTAATCAATAGCATGTGGAGAATCACAAGAATGTTAAGTAAGCTGGACATGCAACATTCAGTATGATAAAGCAAGTGCATTAGCTAAAATGAGCAAATATGCTAATGTAAGCATAAATACTTTCAGTAGCATGTGGGGTATCATTAGAATGTTTACTGTCATTTACTTACTCCATAAAGTATACTAAACATGGCTAATAAGTCTGAAAAATAGAAAATAGCTTATTTAAGCTAAAAGGCTAATGCTAATCAACTGCCTTGCTGCGCAAGGCAGTTCCCTAACCTCGGATAAACAGATAATGCAGAATGATATCACTGCACCGCCTCCGGCGGTGCACTGTCCAGAGGGGCATTTTGAGGCTTTTATTTTGAAATTTGCAGTAAGCTTCATATTAAATGCCCACACTAATCCAATGTGTAAGAGTGCTTTGGATAAACCAGTCACATAAAGCCAAAAAGAGCAATTACATAAGGCTTTTATTTTGAAATTTTTGTTAAGCTTCATTTGAAAGGGTCAAAGTCATCCCATGTGTAACAGTCATTGGATTAAATCAGTCATATAACGCTCAAAAAACAATGACCTGATGTAAAAATTTTCAAGGGCTTTTATTTTGAAATTTTCAGTAAGCTTCATTTCAAAGGGCTAGACTCATCCCATGTGTAACAGTGACAGGGTTAAATTAGTTATATACAGCCCATAGCAGCAAGTTTTTCTAAAGGCCAGCTCAGTCCTCCTCTGTTTTAACTGAACTACTAGTTCGAACTACAGTGATGCGTATTTGTAGTCCTAAGCAGCTCTCCCTGCTCTGGGTTCCGTTGCTATGGTAAATAATCCTCTGCCAGCTGTGAGTGAGACATCCAGGGGGAGACCATTCTCTGTTTGAGCCAGCCAGTTTGACTAAAAAAAGCATTGCAAACAACTCTTTCCGTGCTCGGGAACCGTAATACATATTCGAAAACCGCTTGAAGCATATGAGAGGGCTATTTGTCGCTCACATAGTCCCGCCATTCATATCTCTACCTCACTCACAGTATTAACAGCGATGAGATAAAAAAAGTGTGTGCCAAGGTCTGAAATTTTTCAGAAATACATGGAAGTGAATCAGTGAGATCTGTCTGCTACCCTGGCGCATGACTTTGCTCTGAAGCACCTGGAGAGAAAACTGTAAGCGCTAGATAATTTTTGAAAACATTTGACCGGAGCAGGCACGCGTATCAATGTCATGACCAAGTTTGATACCAATCATGCAATATTTGTGAGCGTGAGGGCGAGTTAAAAAATGATTTGGGGTCAAAATGTCGCTCTGACTCTCACTCTAGCGGAGCGGCCTTCACACTCTGATTTTTCCAAAAATCAAAAACTTTGGGTCGCTTAGAAAGAAGTTGTGGACAAACCATAATACATATTGACGTGCTGTCTTCACTTTAAAAGAGATCACGGACGTATCTACAAAATGAAGTTTGAATGGCGTTTCTACATAAAGTTATGACGACACAGAAAATCCTCAAAAATAGGGTATTTTCAGGATTTACTGGTTGCCTCGTCCCCTTGACGACGAGACTTGCACCTGGTGAGCTCGTTAGTGATTTTGGGGTCGTTTTTTGCTTTTTACGTCGCCATGGTAACTCCAAATCCCACCAAAAGTAATAGCTCCCCTCCCGGGATCGAGCCGCACGTTTTGATACCACTTTTGTGGGTGGGCTCGCAGCGGTACGAGCCGCATTAACGGTGGCGGAAGAAAAATAAATAAATAAAGATACTAGAAAATTCCTGAAGAAATTTAACTGGGGCCTGCCAAAGTGTGCCCGTCGGTTTGGACCCAGCGTTCTGATGCTAAGAATTAGCATCAATGCTAAAGAAAGCTGCAATGTAATCAATAGAATCACAAGAATGTTAAGTAAACTGGACATGCACCATTCAGTATGATAAAGTAAGTGTATTAGCTAAAATGAGCAAAAATGCTAATGTTGGCGTGAATGCTCTCAGTAGCATGTGGGATATTATTAGAATGTTCTCTGTAATTTACTTAATTCCTTCAGTATACTAAACATGGCAGATAAGTAAGAAAAATAGGTAATAGCTTATTCAAGCTAAAAAGCTAATGCTAATGAACTGCCTTGCTACGCAAGGCAGCTCCCTAACCTGAGAGAACCAGATAATGCAGAATGATATCATTGAACCGCCTGCGGCGGTGCACTGTCCAGAGGGGCATTTTGAGGCTTTTATTTTGAAATTTTCAGTAAGCATCATAAGAAATGGTCAAACTCATCCAGTGTCTAAGAGTGCTTTGGATAAACCAATCACGTCAAGCAAAAATGAGCAAATATATGATGTAAAAATTGCCAAGGCTTTTATTTTGAAATTTTCAGTAAGCATCATAAGAAATGGTCAAACTAATCCCATGTGTAACAGTGAATGTGTTAAATCGTTTCTATAATGCTCAAAACACAAGTAGTTCTAAAGGCCAGCTCAGTCCTCCTCTGTAGTAACTGACAGTTCCACCATGTTGTAGTTCTAACCTTCAGTCTTTGTAGTTCTAAAGAGCAGCTCAACTGTCATGAGAATGAAATACAGGGAGAGATGGAATCCTAATAGTTTGAAGCAGTTAGTTTTTCTGATCAAAGCAGGCCAAACACATCTTTACCTAAGTGTTGCCAATAGCATGTGGGGTATCATTAGAATGTTTTCTGTAATTGACTTACTCAATTCAGTATATTTAAAATGACTAATAAGTAAGTAAAATAGCTAATAGTTTATTTAAGGTAAAAGTTTTATCTTAATGATCTGCCTTGCTGCGCAAGGCAGATCCCTAACCTAAGAGAAGAATATAAAGCATTCTAATATTATTGCATCGCCTTACGGCGATGCATTAACCTGAGGGAAATATGAAGGCTTTTATTTTGAAATATAAACATAAGCTTCATATTAAATGCCCACACTAATCCAACAGTGTTTGGGTTAAATTCCTTATTTACTGGCCTAAACAGCCAGTAGTTCTAAATGGAAGCTCTGTTTTAACTGAGTGTCAGAACTACAGATATGGTGTTCTGATAGTCCTATTTATTATCATTAGGTCAAAGGTTAATGCCATTGCACTGGCTTGCTGCGCAAGCCAGTGCCATAACCTGAGAGGAAAAGATAATATAGGCAGAGATTTTTGCAGCGCTTGCACGGCTGCTACTCCTGACAGAGATATTGGGGCTTTTATTGGGAAATTTCCATTAAGCTTTATTTAAAAATTACACATTAATCCTGTGTGTAACAATGGTTTGTTAAAATCAGTTATAAAATGCCCAAAACACAAGTAGTTATAAAGGCCAGCTCATTCCAGAGTGTCCTCCCATAAATCAGCTGCTCTGGCCTCATGTGTTCCGTTGCTATGGTAATGGATCAGCTGCTAACTGTCATGTCTGTGTTCCTTAGTTCCCTAACCTGAGAGAAACAGATAATGCAGAATCATATTTTTGCACCGCCTGCGGCGGTGCCCTGACCCTAAATCATATTAAGGCTTTTATTTTGAAATTTGCAGAAAAATTCATTATAAATGCCCACACTAATACAATGTGTAAGAGTGCTTTGGATAAACCAGTCACATAAAGCCAAAAAGAGCAAATACATGATGTAAAAATTGCCAAGGCTTTTATTTTGAAATTTGTGTTAAGCTTCATTGGAATGGCCAAACTCATCCCATGTGTAACAGTGATTGTGTTGAATCGTTTCTATAATGCTCAAAACACAAGTAGTTCTAAAGGCCACCTCAGTCCTCCTCTGTAACTGACAGTTCCACCATGTTGTAGTTCTAACCTTCAGTCTTTGTAGTTCTAAAGAGCAGCTCAACTGTCATGAGAATGAAACACACAGGGAGAGATGGAATCCTAATAGTTTTAAGCAGTTAGTTTTTCTGATCAAAGCAGGCCAAACATATCTTTACCTAAGTGTTGCCAATAGCATGTGGGGTATCATTAGAATGTTTTCTGTAATTGATTTACTCCATTCAGTATATTTAAAATGACTAAGTAAGAAAAATAGCTAATAGTTTATTTAAGGTAAAAGTCTTATCTTAATGATCTGCCTTGCTGCGCAAGGCAGATCCCTAACCTGAGAGAAGAATATAAAGCATTCTAATATTATTGCATCGCCTTACGGCGATGCATTAACCTGAGGGCAATATGAAGGCTTTTATTTTGAAAAATAAACATAAGCTTCATATTAAATGCTCACACTAATCCAATGCCTAACAGTGTTTGGGTTAAATTCCTTATTTACTGGCCTAAACAGCCAGTAGTTCTAAATGGAAGCTCTGTTTTAACTGAGTGTTAGTTAGAACTACAGATATGGTGTTCTGATAGTCCTATTTATTATCATTAGGTCAAAGGTTATTGCACTGGCTTGCTGCGCAAGCCAGTGCCATAACCTGAGAGGAAAAGATAATATAGGCAGAGCTGCACTCACCTGACAGAGATATTGGGGATTTTATTGGGAAATGTCCATTAAGCTTTATTTAAAAATTACACACTAATACTTTGTGTAACAATGGTTTGTTAAAATCTGTTACAAAATGCCCAAAACACAAGTAGTTATAAAGGCCAGCTCATTCCAGAGTGTCCTCCCATAAATCAGCTGCTCTGGCCTCATGTGTTCCGTTGCTATGGTAATGGATCAGCTGCTAACTGTCATGTCTGTGTGAGACAGAAAGAGGGGAAAAAAATTCTATCTTTGTGAGACACCCAGCCAATTAATATGGAAAAAGCACTAACAAACCTTTGCCGTTCAGGAACCGTAATACATATTTGAAAACCGTTTGAAGCGTATGAGAGGGCTATTTGTCTTCTCCGATAGTACCGCAATTCATATTTTTACCTCATTCACAGTAATTGCAGTGATGAGACAAAAAATTGTGCAGAAACTGCACCTTGTGCAGAAATTGTGCAGACACTGCACCGCCTCCGGCGGTGCACTGTCCAGAGGGGCATTTTGAGGCTTTTATTTTGAAATTTGCAGTAAGCTTCATATTAAATGCCCACACTAATCCAATGTGTAAGAGTGCTTTGGATAAACCAGTCACATAAAGCCAAAAAGAGCAATTACATGATGTAAAAATTCCCAAGGCTTTTATTTTGAAATTTTTGTTAAGCTTCATTTGAAAGGGTCAAAGTTATCCCATGTAACATTGGATTAAATCAGTCATATAACGCTCAAAAAAGCAATAACCTGATGTAAAAATTTTCAAGGGCTTTTATTTTGAAATTTTCAGTAAGCTTCATTTCAAAGGGCTAGACTCATCCCATGTGTAACAGTGACAGGGTTAAATTAGTTATATACAGCCCATAGCAGCAAGTTTTTCTAAAGGCCAGCTCAGTCCTCCTCTGTTTTAACTGAACTAGTAGTTCGAACTACAGTGATGCGTATTTGTAGTCTTCAGCAGCTCTCCCTGCTCTGGGTTCCGTTGCCATGGTAAATAATCCTCTCTGCCAGCTGTGAGTGAGACATCCAGGGGGAGACAATTCTCTGTTTGAGCCAGCCAGTTTGACTAAAAAAAGCATTGCAAAAAACTGTTTCCCGTTCGGGAACCGTAATACATATTCAAAAACCGTTTGAAGCATATGAGAGGGCTATTTGTCGTCTCACATAGTCCCGCCATTCATATCTCTACCTCACTCACAGTATTAACAGCGATGAGATAAAAAAAGTGTGTGCCAAGGTCGGAAATTTTTCAGAAATACATGGAAGTGAATCAGTGAGATCTGTCTGCTACCCTGGCGCATGACTTTGCTCTGAAGCACCTGGAGAGAAAACTGTAAGCGCTAGATAATTTTTTTAAACATTTGACCGGAGCAGGCACGCGTATCAATGTCATGACCAAGTTTCATACCAATCATGCAATATTTGTGAGCGTGAGGGCGAGTTAAAAAAAGATTTGGGGTCAAAATGTCACTCTGACTCTCACTCTAGCGGAGCGGCCTTCACCTCTGATTTTTCCAAAAATCAAAAACTTTGGGTAAACTTAGAAAGAAGTTGTGGACAAACCATAATACATATTGACGTGCTGTCTTCACTTTAAAAGAGATTACGGACGTATCTACAAAATGAAGTTTGAATGGCGTTTCTACATGAAGTTATGACGACACAGAAAATCCTCAAAAATAGGGTATTTTCAGGATTTACTGGTTTGCCTCATCCCCTTGACGACGAGACTTGCACCTGGTGAGCTCGTTAGTGATTTTGGGGTCGTTTTTTGCTTTTTAAGGCGGCAGGGTAACTACAAATACCACCAAAAATAATAGAACACCTCCGGGATCGAGAGCATGCGTTTTGATACCACTTTTGTGGGTGGGCTCAGCGGCGAGCCGCATTCGTTGACGGAAGAAGAACTAAAGAATAACTAGAAAATTCCTGAAGAAATTTAACTGGGGCCTGCCAAAGTGTGCCCGTCGGTTTGGACCCAGCATTCAGATGCTAAAAAATTTGCATCAATGCTAAAAAAGCTGCAATGTAATCAATAGAATCAGTAGAATGTTCAGTAAACTGGACATGCACCATTCAGTATGATAAAGTAAGTGTATTAGCTAAAATGAGCAAAAATGCTAATGTTAGCGTGAATGCTCTCAGTAGCATGTGGGATATTATTAGAATGTTCTCTGTAATTTACTTAATTCCTTCAGAATACTAAACATGGCAGATAAGTAAGAAAAATAGGTAATAGCTTATTTAAGCTAAATGGCTAATGCTAATGAACTGCCTTGCTGCGCAAGGCAGCTCCCTAACCTGAGAGAACCAGATAATGCAGAATGATATCATTGCACCGCCTGCGGCGGTGCACTATTCAGAGGGGCATATTGAGGCTTTTATTTTGAAATTTTCAGTAAGCTTCATATTAAATGCCCACACTAATCCAGTGTCTAAGAGTGCTTTGGATAAACCAATCACGTCAAGCAAAAATTACTAAATATTTGATGTAAAAATTGCCAAGGCTTTTATTTTGAAATTTTCAGTAAGCATCATAAGAAATGGTCAAACTCATCCCATGTGTAACAGTGAATGTGTTAAATCGTTTCTATAATGCTCAAAACACAAGTAGTTCTAAAGGCCAGCTCAGTCCTCCTCTGTAGTAACTGACAGTTCCACCATGTTGTAGTTCTAACCTTCAGTCTTTGTAGTTCTAAAGAGCAGCTCAACTGTCATGACAATGAAACACAGGGAGAGATGGAATCCTAATAGTTTGAAGCAGTTAGTTTTTCTGATCAAAGCAGGCCAAACATATCTTTACCTAAGTGTTGCCAATAGCATGTGGGGTATCATTAGAATGTTTTCTGTAATTGATTTACTCAATTCAGTATATTTAAAATGACTAATAAGTAAGTAAAATAGCTAATAGTTTATTTAAGGTAAAAGTCTTGTCTTAATGATCTGCCTTGCGCAAGGCAGTTCTAACCTGAGAGAAGAATATAAAGCATTATAATTTTATTTCATACCCTTAAGGCGATGCATTAACCTGAGGGCAATATGAAGGCTTTTCTTTTGAAATATAAACATAAGCTTCATATTAAATGCTCACACTAATCCAATGCCTAACAGTGTTTGGGTTAAATTCCTTATTTACTGGCCTAAACAGCCAGTAGTTCTAAATGGAAGCTCTGTTTTAACTGAGTGTTAGTTAGAACTACAGATATGGTGTTCTGATAGTCCTATTTATTATCATTAGGTCAAAGGTTAATGCCATTGCACTGGCTTGCTGCAAGCCAGTGCCATAACCTGAGAGGAAAAGATTATATAGGCAGAGACCTAGGCACTGACCTGACAGAGATATTGGGGCTTTTATTGGGAAATTTCCATTAAGCTTTATTTAAAATTGACACATTAATCCTGTGTGTAACAATGGTTTGTAAAAATCAGTTATAAAATGCCCAAAACACAAGTAGTTCTAAAGGCCAGCTCATTCCAGAGTGTCCTCCCATAAATCAGCTGCTCTGGCCTCATGTGTTCCGTTGCCATGGTAAATAATCCTCTCTGCCAGCTGTGAGTGAGACATCCAGGGGGAGACAATTCTCTGTTTGAGCCAGCCAGTTTGACTAAAAAAGCATTGCAAAAACTGTTTCCCGTTAGGAACCGTAATACATATTCGAAAACCGTTTGAAGCATATGAGAGGGCTATTTGTCGTCTCACATAGTCCCGCCATTCATATCTCTACCTCACTCACAGTATTAACAGCGATGAGATAAAAAAGTGTGTGCCAAGGTCTGTAATTTTTCAGAAATACATGGAAGTGAATCAGTGAGATCTGTCTGCTACCCTGGCATGACTTTGCTCTGAAGCACCTGGAGAAAACTGTAAGCGCTAGATAATTTTTGAAAACATTTGACGGAGCAGGCAGCGTATCAATGTCATGACCAAGTTTGATACCAATCATGCAATATTTGTGGCGTGAGGCGAGTTAAAAAATGATTTGGGGTCAAAATGTCGCTCTGACTCTCACTCTAGCGGGCGACCTTCACCTCTGATTTTTCCAAAATCAAAACTTTGGGTCGCTTAGAAAGAAGTTGTGGACAAACCATAATACATATTGACGTGCTGTCTTCACTTTAAAAGAGATCACGGACGTATCTACAAAATGAAGTTTGAATGGCGTTTCTACATGAAGTTATGGCGACACAGAAAATCCTCAAAAATAGGGTATTTTAAGATTTAGAGGTTGCCGTCCCCTTGACGAGATTTCACCTGGTGAGCTCGTTAGTGATTTTGGGGTCGTTTTTTGCTTTTACGTCGCCATGGTAACTCCAAATCCCACCAGAAGTAATAGCACACCTCCGGGATCGAGCCGCGTTTGATACCACTTTTGTGGGTGGGCTCATGGCCAGTCTGAGCCGCATTCGGGTGACGGAAGAATAATAAATAATAATACTTAAAGAGACATTCTATTGGGTGTAGAACAATAGGTGCCTGCCATGCAATGCATGGAGGCAGTGACTGACTTGCGCAAGTCAGTCACTACTCTCCTTATGCATTATGGGCAAACCCCAATAAGAAAATTCCTGAAGAAATTTAACTGGGGCCTGCCAAAGTGTGCCCGGTTTTGGACTCAGCTGCCAGGATGCTAAGAATTAGCATCAATGCTAAAGAAAGCTGCAATGTAATCAATCAATAGCATGGAGAATCACAAGAATGTTAAGTAAGCTGGACATGCAACATTCAGTATGATAAAGTCAAGTGTATTAGCTAAATGAGCAAATATGCTAATGTAAGCATAAATACTTTCAGTAGCATGTGGGTATCATTAGAATGTTTACTGTCATTTACTTACTCCATTAAGTATACTAAACATGGCTAATAAGTCTGAAAATAGAAAATAGCTTATTTTTAAAAGGTTATCAGTTAATGAACTGCTTGCTGCGCAAGGCAGTTCCCTAACCTCGATAAACAGATAATGCAGAATGATATCACTGCACCGCCTGGCGTGCACTGTCCAGAGGGGCATTTTGAGGCTTTTATTTTGAAATTTGCAGTAAGCTTCATATTAAATGCCCACACTAATCCAATGTGTAAGAGTGCTTTTGGATAAACCAGTCACATAAAGCCAAAAAGAGCAATTACATGATGTAAAAATTCCCAAGGCTTTTATTTTGAAATTTTTGTTAAGCTTCATTTGAAAGGGTCAAAGTCATCCCATGTGTAACAGTCATTGGATTAAATCAGTCATATAACGCTTCAAAAAAGCAATGACCTGATGTAAAATTTTCAAGGGCTTTTATTTTGAAATTTTCAGTAAGCTTCATTTCAAAGGGCCAAACTCATCCCATGTGTAACAGTGACAGGGTTAAATTAGTTATATACAGCCCATAGCAGCAAGTTTTTCTAAAGGCCAGCTCAGTCCTCCTCTGTTTTAACTGAACTAGTAGTTAGAACTACAGTGATGCGATTTGTAGTCCTCAGCAGCTCTCCTGCTCTGGGTTCCGCCATGGTAAATAATCCTCTGCCAGCTGTGAGTGAGACATCCAGGGGGAGACAATTCTCTGTTTGAGCCAGCCAGTTTGACTAAAAAGCATTGCAAAAACTGTTTCCTGCTCGGGAACCGTAATATATTCAAAAACCGCTTGAAGCATATGAGAGGGCTATTTGTCGCCTCACATAGTCCCGCCATTCATATCTCTACCTCACTCACAGTATTAACAGCTATGAGATAAAAAAGTGTGTGCCAAGGTCTGAAATTTTTCAGAAATACATGGAAGTGAATCAGTGAGATCTGTCTGCTACCCTGGCGCATGACTTTGCTCTGAAGCACCTGGAGAGAAAACTGTAAGCGCTTAGATAATTTTTGAAAACATTTGACCGGAGCAGGCACGCTGATCAATGTCATGACCAAGTTTGATACCAATCATGCAATATTTGTGAGCGTGAGGGCGAAGTTAAAAATGATTTGGGGTCAAAATGTCGCCTGACTCTCACTCTAGCGGAGCTGCCTTCACACTCTGATTTTTCCAAAATCAAAAACTTTGGGTCGCTTAGAAAGAAGTTGTGGACAAACCATAATACATATTGACGTTGTCTTCACTTTAAAAGAGATCACGGACGATCTACAAAATGAAGTTTGAATGGCGCTTCTACATAAAGTTATGATTTACACAGAAAATCCTCAAAATAGGGTATTTTCAGGATTTACTGGTTGCCTCATCCCCTTGACGCATTTTAGACTTGCACCTGGTGAGCTCGTTAGTGATTTTGGGGTCGTTTTTTGCTTTTTACGCCGCCATGGTAACTCCAAATCCCACCAAAAGTAATAGCTCCCGGATCGAGCCGCACGCTTTTGATACCACTTTGTGGTGGGCTCGAGCGTGAGCCGCATGCGGAAGAACTAAGAATAATAAAGGACATTCTATTGGGTGTAGAACAATAGGTAGATGTATCGGAGGTAGTGACTGACTTGCTTCAAGTCAGTCACTGCTCTCCTTATGACATATGGGCAGGCCCCAACTAGAAAATTCCTGAAGAAATTTAACTGGGGCCTGCCAAAGTGTGCCCGCGGTTTGGACCCAGCGCTCTGATGCTAAGAATTAGCATCAATGCTAAAGAAAGCTGCAATGTAATCAATAGCATGTGGAGAATCACAAGAATGTTAAGTAAGCTGACATGCAACATTCAGTATGATAAAGTAAGTGTATTAGCTAAATGAGCAAATATGCTAATGTAAGCATAAATACTTTCAGTAGCATGTGGGGTATCATTAGAATGTTTACTGTCATTTACTTACTCCATTAAGTATACTAAACATGGCTAATAAGTCTGAAAATAGAAAATAGCTTATTTAAGCTAAAAGGTTATCGTTAATGAACTGCCTTGCTGCGCAAGGCAGTTCCTCAACCTCGGATAAACAGATAATGCAGAATGATATCACTGTACTCCCCGGCGGTGCACTGTCCAGAGGGGCATTTTGAGGCTTTTATTTTGAAATTTGCAGTAAGCTTCATATTAAATGCCCACACTAATCCAATGTGTAAGAGTGCTTTGGATAAACCAGTCACATAAAGCCAAAAAGAGCAATTACATGATGTAAAAATTCCCAAGGCTTTTATTTTGAAATTTTGTTAAGCTTCATTTGAAAGGGTCAAAGTCATCCCATGTGTAACAGTTATTGATTAAATCAGTCATAACGCTGCTCAAAAAGCAATGACCTGATGTAAAAATTTTCAAGGGCTTTTATTTTGAAATTTTCAGTAAGCTTAATTTCAAAGGGCCAAACTCATCCCATGTGTAACAGTGACAGGGTTAAATGAGTTATTTACAGCCCATAGCAGCAAGTTGTTCTAAAGGCCAGCTCAGTCCTCCTCTGTTTTAACTGAACTAGTAGTTAGAACTACAGTGATGCGTGTTGTAGTCCTCAGCAGCTCTCCCTGCTCTGGGTTCCGTTGCCATGGTAAATAATCCTCTCTGCCAGCTGTGAGTGAGACATCCAGGGAGACAATTCTCTGTTTGAGCCAGCCAGTTTGACTAAAAAGCATTGCAAAAACTGTTTCCCGTTCGGGAACCGTAATACATATTCGAAAACCGTTTGTAGCATATGAGAGGGCTATTTGTCGTCTCACATAGTCCCGCCATTCATATCTCTACCTCACTCACAGTATTAACAGCGATGAGATAAAAATAGTGTGTGCCAAGGTCTGAAATTTGTCAGAAATACATGGAAGTGAATCAGTGAGATCTGTCTGCTACACAGGCGCATGACTTTGCTCTGAAGCACCTGGAGAGACAACTGTAAGCGCTAGATAATTTATGAAAACATTTGACCGGAGCAGGCACGCGTATCAATGTCATGACCAAGTTTGATACCAATCATGCAATATTTGTGAGCGTGAGGGCGAGTTAAAAAATGATTTGGGGTCAAATTGTCGCTCTGACTCTCACTCTAGAGGAGCTGCCTTCACACTCTGATTTTTCCAAAAATCAAAAACTTTGGGTCGCTTAGAAAGAAGTTGTGGACAAACCATAATTCATATTGACGTGCTGTCTTCACTTTAAAAGAGATCACGGACGTATCTACAAAATGAAGTTTGAATGGCGTTTCTACATAAAGTTATGACACAGAAAATCCTCAAAAATAGGGTATTTTCAGGATTTACTGGTTGCCTCGCCCCTTGACTGACGAGAGATGCAGCTGGTGAGCTCGTTAGTGATTTTGGGGTCGTTTTTTGCTTTTTACGTCGCCATGGAAACTCCAAATCCCACCATAAGTAATAGCACACACCTCCGGGATCGAGCCATGCGCTTTGATACCACTTTTGTGGGTGGGCTCATGAGCGAGCCGCATTCACGGTGACGGAAGAATAAGTTAAGAACTAGAAAATTCCTGAAGAAATTTAACTGGGGCCTGCCAAAGTGTGCCCGTCGGTTTGGACCCAGCATTCTGATGCTAAGAATTAGCATCGATGCTAAAGAAAGCTGCAATGTAATCAATAGCATGTGGAGAATCACAAGAATGTTAAGTAAGCTGGACATGCAACATTCAGTATGATAAAGTAAGTGTATTAGCTAAAATGAACAAATATGCTAATGTAAGCATAAATACTTTCAGTAGCATGTGGGGTATCATTAGAATGTTTACTGTCATTTACTTACTCCATTAAGTATACTAAACATGGCTAATAATTCTGAAAAATAGAAAATAGCTTGTTTAAGCTAAAAGGCTAATGCTAATGAACTGCCTTGCTGCGCAAGGCAGTTCCCTAACCTGGGATAAACAGATAATGCAGAATGATATCACTGCACCGCCTCTGGCGGTGCACTGTCCAGAGGGGCATATTGAGGCTTTTATTTTGAAATTTGCAGTAAGCTTCATATTAAATGCCCACACTAATCCAGTGTCTAAGAGTGCTTTGGATAAACCAATCACGTCAAGCAAAAATGAGCAAATATATGATGTAAAAATTGCCAAAGCTTTTATTTTGAAATTTTTGTTAAGCTTCATTTGAAAGGGTCAAAGTCATCCCATGTGTAACAGTCATTGGATTAAATCAGTCATATAACGCTCAAAAAAGCAATGACCTGATGTAAAAAAATTTCAAGGGCTTTTATTTTGAAATTTTCAGTAAGCTTCATTTCAAAGGGCTAGACTCATCCCATGTGTAACAGTGACAGGGTTAAATGAGTTATATACAGCCCATAGCAGCAAGTTGTTCTAAAGGCCAGCTCAGTCCTCCTCTGTTTTAACTGAACTACTAGTTCGAACTACAGTGATGCGTATTTGTAGTCCTAAGCAGCTCTCCCTGCTCTGGGTTCCGTTGCCATGGTAAATAATCCTCTCTGCCAGCTGTGAGTGAGACATCCAGGGGGAGACAATTCTCTGTTTGAGCCAGCCAGTTTGACTAAAAAAAGCATTGCAAACAACTGTTTCCCGTTCGGGAACCGTAATACATATTCGAAAACCGTTTGAAGCATATGAGAGGGCTATTTGTCGTCTCACATAGTCCCGCCATTCATATCTCTACCTCACTCACAGTATTAACAGCGATGAGATAAAAAAAGTGTGTGCCATGGTCTGAAATTTATCAGAAATACATGGAAGTGAATCAGTGAGATCTGTCTGCTACCCTGGCGCATGACTTTGCTCTGAAGCACCTGGAGAGAAAACTGTAAGCGCTAGATAATTTTTGAAAACATTTGACCGGAGCAGGCACGCGTATCAATGTCATGACCAAGTTTGATACCAATCATGCAATATTTGTGAGCGTGAGGGCGAGTTAAAAAATGATTTGGGGTCAAAATGTCGCTCTGACTCTCACTCTAGCGGAGCGGCTTTCACACTCTGATTTTTCCAAAAATCAAAAACTTTGGGTCGCTTAGAAAGAAGTTGTGGACAAACCATAATACATATTGACGTGCTGTCTTCACTTTAAAAGAGATCACGGACGTATCTACAAAATGAAGTTTGAATGGCGTTTCTACATGAAGTTATGATTTACACAGAAAATCCTCAAAAATAGGGTATTTTCAGGATTTACTGGTTGCCTCGTCCCTTGACGCATTTGAGACTTGCACCTGGTGAGCTCGTTAGTGATTTTGGGGTCGTTTTTGCTTTTTTACGCCGCCATGGTAACTCCAAATCCCACCAAAAGTAATAGCACCTCCCGGCACGAGCCGCACGCTTTGATACCACTTTTGTGGGTGGGCTCAGCGGTCAGCCGCATTCCGTAGGCGGATGAATAAGTTAAGAATAAAGAAACATTCTATTGGGTGTAGAACAATAGGTGCCTGCCATGCATGCATGGAGTAGTGACTGACTTGCTTCGCAAGTCAGTCACTGCTCTCCTTATGCATTGCTATGGGCAGGCCCCAACTAGAAAATTCCTGAAGAAATTTAACTGGGGCCTGCCAAAGTGTGCCCGTCGGTTTGGACCCAGCGTTCTGATGCTAAGAATTACCATCAATGCTAAAGAAAGCTGCAATGTAATCAATAGCATGTGGAGAATCACAAGAATGTTAAGTAAGCTGGACATGCAACATTCAGTATGATAAAGTAAGTGTATTAGCTAAAATGAGCAAATATGCTAATGTAAGCATAAATACTTTCAGTAGCATGTGGGGTATCATTAGAATGTTTACTGTCATTTACTTACTCCATAAAGTATACTAAACATGGCTAATAAGTCTGAAAAATAGAAAATAGCTTATTTAAGCTAAAAGGCTAATGCTAATCAACTGCCTTGCTGCGCAAGGCAGTTCCCTAACCTGGGATAAACAGATAATGCAGAATGATATCACTGCACCGCCTCCCGTGCACTGTCCAGAGGGAATTTTGAGGCTTTTATTTTGAAATTTGCAGTAAGCTTCATATTAAATGCCCACACTAATCCAATGTGTAAGAGTGCTTTGGATAAACCAGTCACATAAAGCCAAAAGAGCAATTACATGATGTAAAAATTCCCAAGGCTTTTATTTTGAAATTTTTGTTAAGCTTCATTTGAAAGGGTCAAAGTCATCCCATGTGTAACAGTCATTGGATTAAATCAGTCATATAACGCTCAAAAAAGCAATGACCTGATGTAAAAATTTTCAAGGGCTTTTATTTTGAAATTTTCAGTAAGCTTCATTTCAAAGGGCTAGACTCATCCCATGTGTAACAGTGACAGGGTTAAATGAGTTATATACAGCCCATAGCAGCAAGTTTTTCTAAAGGCCAGCTCAGTCCTCCTCTGTTTTAACTGAACTAGTAGTTCGAACTACAGTGATGCGTATTTGTAGTCCTCAGCAGCTCTCCCTGCTCTGGGTTCCGTTGCCATGGTAAATAATCCTCTCTGCCAGCTGTGAGTGAGACATCCAGGGAGACAATTCTCTGTTTGAGCCAGCCAGTTTGACTAAAAAGCATTGCAAAAACTGTTTCCGTTCGGGAACCGTAATACATATTCGAAAACCGTTTGAAGCATATGAGAGGGCTATTTGTCGTCTCACATAGTCCCGCCATTCATATCTCTACCTCACTCACAGTATTAACAGCGATGAGATAAAAAAAGTGTGTGCCAAGGTCTGTAATTTTTCAGAAATACATGGAAGTGAATCAGTGAGATCTGTCTGCTACCCTGGCGCATGACTTTGCTCTGAAGCACCTGGATTGAAAACTGTAAGCGCTAGATAATTTTTGAAAACATTTGACCGGAGCAGGCACGCGTATCAATGTCATGACCAAGTTTGATACCAATCATGCAATATTTGTGAGCGTGAGGGCGAGTTAAAATATGATTTGGGGTCAAAATGTCGCTCTGACTCTCACTCTAGAGGAGCAGCCTTCACACTCTGATTTTTCCAAAAATCAAAAACTTTGGGTCGCTTAGAAAGAAGTTGTGGACAAACCATAATACATATTGACGTGCTGTCTTCACTTTAAAAGAGATCACGGACGTATCTACAAAATGAAGTTTGAATGGCGTTTCTACATAAGGTTATGATTTACACAGAAAATCCTCAAAAATAGGGTATTTTCAGGATTTACTGGTTGCCTCGTCCCCTTTGACGCAGAGACTTGCACCTGGTGAGCTCGTTAGTGATTTTGGGGTCGTTTTGCTTTTTACGTCATGGTAACTCCAAATGCCACCAAAAGTAATAGCTCCAATGCCGGGTTCGAGCGCACGCTTTGATACCACTTTATGGGTGGGCTCGAGCACGAGCCGCATTAACGGTAACGGAAGAATAAAATATAATATACTAGAAAATTCCTGAAGAAATTTAACTGGGGCCTGCCAAAGTGTGCCCGTCGGTTTGGACCCAGCGTTGTGATGCTAAGAATTAGCATCAATGCTAAAGAAAGCTGCAATGTAATCAATAGCATGTGGAGAATCACAAGAATGTTAAGTAAGCTGGACATGCAACATTCAGTATGATAAAGTAAGTGTATTAGCTAAAATGAGCAAATATGCTAATGTAAGCATAAATACTTTCAGTAGCATGTGGGGTATCATTAGAATGTTTACTGTCATTTACTTACTCCATTAAGTATACTAAACATGGCTAATAAGTCTGAAAAATAGAAAATAGCTTATTTAAGCTAAAAGGCTAATGCTAATCAACTGCCTTGCTGTGCAAGGCAGTTCCCTAACCTCGGATAAACAGATAATGCAGAATGATATCACTGCACCGCCTCCGGCGGTGCACTGTCCAGAGGGGCATTTTGAGGCTTTTATTTTGAAATTTGCAGTAAGCTTCATATTAAATGCCCACACTAATCCAATGTGTAAGAGTGCTTTGGATAAACCAGTCACATAAAGCCAAAAAGAGCAATTGCATGATGTAAAAATTCCCAAGGCTTTTATTTTGAAATTTTTGTTAAGCTTCATTTGAAAGGGTCAAAGTCATCCCATGTGTAACAGTCATTGGATTAAATCAGTCATATAATGCTCAAAAAAGCAATGACCTGATGTAAAAATTTTCAAGGGCTTTTATTTTGAAATTTTCAGTAAGCTTCATTTCAAAGGGCCAAACTCATCCCATGTGTAACAGTGACAGGGTTAAATTAGTTATATACAGCCCATAGCAGCAAGTTTTTCTAAAGGCCAGCTCAGTCCTCCTCTGTTTTAACTGAACTAGTAGTTCGAATTACAGTGATGCGTATTTGTAGTCCTCAGCACCTCTCCCTGCTCTGGGTTCCGTTGCCATGGTGAATAATCCTCTCTGCCAGCTGTGAGTGAGACATCCAGGGGGAGACAATTCTCTGTTTGAGCCAGCCAGTTTGACTAAAAAAAGCATTGCAAAAAACTGTTTCCCGTTCGGGAACCGTAATACATATTCGAAAACCGTTTGAAGCATATGAGAGGGCTATTTGTCGTCTCACATAGTCCCGCCATTCATATCTCTACCTCACTCACAGTATTAACAGCGATGAGATAAAAAAAGTGTGTGCCAAGGTCTGAAATTTTTCAGAAATACATGGAAGTGAATCAGTGAGATCTGTCTGCTACCCTGGCGCATGACTTTGCTCTGAAGCACCTGGAGAGAAAACTGTAAGCGCTAGATAATTTTTGAAAACATTTGACCGGAGCAGGCACGCGTATCAATGTCATGACCAAGTTTGATACCAATCATGCAATATTTGTGAGCGTGAGGGCGAGTTAAAAAATGATTTGGGGTCAAAATGTCGCTCTGACTCTCACTCTAGCGGAGCGGCCTTCACACTCTGATTTTTCCAAAAATCAAAAACTTTGGGTCGCTTAGAAAGAAGTTGTGGACAAACCATAATTCATATCGACGTGCTGTCTTCACTTTAAAAGAGATCACGGACATATCTACAAAATGAAGTTTGAATGGCGTTTCTACATAAAGTTATGACGACACAGAAAATCCTCAAAAATAGGGTATTTTCAGGATTTACTGGTTGCCTCATCCCCTTGACGACGAGAGATGCAGCTGGTGAGCTCGTTAGTGATTTTGGGGTCGTTTTTTGCTTTTTACGTCGCCATGGTAACTCCAAATCCCACCAAAAGTAATAGCTCCAATGCCGGGTTCGAGCCGCACGTTTTGATACCACTTTTATGGGTGGGCTCGCAGCGGTACGAGCCGCATTAACGGTAACGGAAGAATAAAATATAATATATAAACTAGAAAATTCCTGAAGAAATTTAACTGGGGCCTGCCAAAGTGTGCCCGTCGGTTTGGACCCAGCGTTGTGATGCTAAGAATTAGCATCAATGCTAAAGAAAGCTGCAATGTAATCAATAGCATGTGGAGAATCACAAGAATGTTAAGTAAGCTGGACATGCAACATTCAGTATGATAAAGTAAGTGTATTAGCTAAAATGAGCAAATATGCTAATGTAAGCATAAATACTTTCAGTAGCATGTGGGGTATCATTAGAATGTTTACTGTCATTTACTTACTCCATTAAGTATACTAAACATGGCTAATAAGTCTGAAAAATAGAAAATAGCTTATTTAAGCTAAAAGGCTAATGCTAATGAACTGCCTTGCTGCGCAAGGCAGTTCCCTAACCTGGGATAAACAGATAATGCAGAATGATATCACTGCACCGCCTCCGGCGGTGCACTGTCCAGAGGGGCATATTGAGGCTTTTATTTTGAAATTTGCAGTAAGCTTCATATTAAATGCCCACACTAATCCAATGTGTAAGAGTGCTTTGGATAAACCAGTCACATAAAGCCAAAAAGAGCAATTACATGATGTAAAAATTGCCAAAGCTTTTATTTTGAAATTTTTTGTAAAGCTTCATTTGAAAGGGTCAAAGTCATCCCATGTGTAACAGTCATTGGATTAAATCAGTCATATAACGCTCAAAAAAGCAATGACCTGATGTAAAAATTTTCAAGGGCTTTTATTTTGAAATTTTCAGTAAGCTTCATTTCAAAGGGCTAGACTCATCCCATGTGTAACAGTGACAGGGTTAAATGAGTTATATACAGCCCATAGCAGCAAGTTGTTCTAAAGGCCAGCTCAGTCCTCCTCTGTTTTAACTGAACTACTAGTTAGAACTACAGTGATGCGTATTTGTAGTCCTTAGCAGCTCTCCCTGCTCTGGGTTCCGTTGCCATGGTAAATAATCCTCTCTGCCAGCTGTGAGTGAGACATCCAGGGGGAGACAATTCTCTGTTTGAGCCAGCCAGTTTGACTAAAAAAAGCATTGCAAAAAACTGTTTCCCGTTCGGGAACCGTAATACATATTCGAAAACCGTTTGAAGCATATGAGAGGGCTATTTGTCGTCTCACATAGTCCCGCCATTCATATCTCTACCTCACTCACAGTATTAACAGCGATGAGATCAAAAAAGTGTGTGCCAAGGTCTGAAATTTTCAGAAATACATGGAAGTGAATCAGTGAGATCTGTCTGCTACCCTGGCGCATGACTTTGCTCTGAAGCACCTGGAGAGAAAACTGTAAGCGCTTAGATAATTTTGAAAACATTTGACCGGAGCAGGCACGCGTATCAATGTCATGACCAAGTTTGATACCAATCATGCAATATTTGTGAGCGTGAGGGCGAGTTAAAAAATGATTTGGGGTCAAAATGTCGCTCTGACTCTCACTCTAGCGGAGCGGCCTTCACACTCTGATTTTTCCAAAAATCAAAAACTTTGGGTCGCTTAGAAAGAAGTTGTGGACAAACCATAATACATATTGACGTGCTGTCTTCACTTTAAAAGAGATCACGGACGTATCTACAAAATGAAGTTTGAATGGCGTTTCTACATAAAGTTATGATTTACACAGAAAATCCTCAAAAATAGGGTATTTTCAGGATTTACTGGTTGCCTCGTCCCCTTGACGACGAGACTTGCACCTGGTGAGCTCGTTAGTGATTTTGGGGTCGTTTTTTGCTTTTTACGTCGCCATGGAAACTCCAAATCCCACCATAAGTAATAGCACACCTCCCGGGATCGAGCACGTTTGATACCACTTTTGTGGGTGGGCTACTTGGCACGAAACCGCATTCACGGTGACGGAAGAATAAGTTAAGAATAATAATAATAAAGAGACATTCTATTGGGTGTAGAACAATAGGTGCCTGCCATGCAATGCATGGAGGCAGTGACTGACTTGTTGCAAGTCTGTCACTGCTCTCCTTATGCTTTGCTATGGGCAGGCCCCAAATAAATAAAGAGACATTCTATTGGGTGTAGAACAATAGGTGCCTGCCATGCAATGCATGGAGGCAGTGACTGACTTGCTTCGCAAGTCAGTCACTGCTCTCCTTATGCATTGCTATGGGCAGGCCCCAATAAATAAAGAGACATTCTATTGGGTGTAGAACAATAGGTGCCTGCCATGCAATGCATGGAGGCAGTGACTGACTTGCTTCGCAAGTCAGTCACTGCTCTCCTTATGCATTGCTATGGGCAGGCCCCAATAATAATAATAAAGAGGCGTTCTATTGGGTGTAGAACAATAGGTGCCTGCCATGCAATGCATGGAGGCAGTGACTGACTTGCTTCGCAAGTCAGTCACTGCTCTCCTTATGCATTGCTATGGGCAGGCCCCAATAATACTTAAAGAGACATTCTATTGGGTGTAGAACAATAGGTGCCTGCCATGCAATGCATGGAGGCAGTGACTGACTTGCTTCGCAAGTCAGTCACTGCTCTCCTTATGCATTGCTATGGGCAGGCCCCAATAATAATAATAAAGAGACATTCTATTGGGTGTAGAACAATAGGTGCCTGCCATGCAATGCATGGAGGCAGTGACTGACTTGCTTCGCAAGTCAGCCACTGCTCTCCTTATGCATTGCTATGGGCAGGCCCCAATAATAATAAAGAGACATTCTATGGGGTGTAGAAGAATAGGTGCCTGCCATGTAACATGGAGGTAGTGACTGACTTGCTTCAAGTCAGCCACTGCTCTCCTTATGCATTGCTATGGGCAGGCCCCAATAATAATAAAGAGACATTCTATTGGGTGTAGAACAATAGGTGCCTGCCATGCAATGCATGGAGGCAGTGACTGACTTGCTTCGCAAGTCAGTCACTGCTCTCCTTATGCATTGCTATGGGCAGGCCCCAATAACTTATTTTTAAACTCCATCATGAATTGTTTAAAAGAAGAAAAACAATTTATGCACAAATTCAATCAAATGACAGAAACATCTTTATTATCTTTATTATCTGGTGAACTTAATGAAGTAACAGTTGATTTTCTGATGTACTTTTAGCCGAGACAGTAAGAACAATTACTTACTATCAAATAAGCGACATCAAATGATTTTTCAATGTCTACTATTGATTTACTGATTTCCTCACACACATATGTAATCTGTAAATCTTATCTGCCATTATTTATCTTGTATTATAAACCTACTAATACATATATAATCCATTTCCTTACATTCTTGTATATTCTGTATAATCTGTATAATCTGTGCATATAGCTCCTATATTTATATTTAGTCTTGTAAACCTGTAAATAAATATTTATATCCTGTATAGCACTTCTGGATAGATGCAAACTACATTCCGTTGCTTCTACTTGTGACAGTGCAATGACAATAAAATTGAATTCTATTCTATTCTATTTATTCAATAGGACACATTAAATATTGTGTTGACTTTAACTTACTCATGTTGAGAAGGTTAAGGACTCAGTTTGAGTTTCTGCTGATCCAGCAAGATTAAAGAACAGAGGAACCAGCTTTTAGATTTAAAATTCCCCAGTAAACATTTAATCTTTAAACTTACAAGTGAAAACCCCAGCAAAATGTATTTGAACCTGAAGTCATTTTCCTTCATATCATCGGAACATCACAGAATAGTTTCAGGATATGTGCAAAAAACAGGTGTGAAATTAGAGGTTTGGACTTGAATAATGCTATGAATATTAGCCAAAAATCTCACTTGGGAAAAAAAAAAACACACCTGAAAATAATTTTTTGACCTTTTAAAAGGCTTTGTTGTGCAGTATTGCTTTATTTCAACAACTAAAGATAGGACCAGAGTGAGAATGAAGAGTAAGGCTGCCAATAAGCAATTAATCATTTAATCACATGATCAATTAAAATGAGTTCAATCAAATCCATTCTGATGATTAATATTTTTTTAAGGGGAACATTTACAGAGACGTCATAATCCATTTTATTTATGGTTTCAGTGTGGTATGGTTTTTAATTATTTTGAATGTATTGTTTTTGGTTGTCATGTTTTATTTTGGATATTTAAAATATCTTCCAGTTCCAGTGCTAACTGCTGGTTACAAAATTACAATTTATTGCTCTTTTAAAAAGCAAAAACTGGCATTATTATGTGATAATCAATGTGTTACTGGAAAATGGTCTTAAAACAATATTAGTATTTATCACAATAATTATTGGGACAATTTATCACCAAGCAAGATGCATATGTTATCGTGACTGGCCTGCTGGAGAAATGACTTGAGAAAGTAGTCATTCAAGATTTCACAGTTTATGCCATACAAGTACTGAATCATGAGTAGTTGTTGTATTTTACCAGGACAATTTTTACAATCACACAATATCTGTGGTTGGTGCGATGAAGAAAAACAGAAGATGAAAATCAAGAAAATGCCAGAGGGTTGAGACTAGGCCTGTCACGATAGTAAATTTTGCTGAACGATTAATTGTCTCAAAAAACTATTGTGATACACGATAGTACAGTACACTGATTTAATGGATATGATGTAATAATGCATGCGATTTCTGCCAAAGATAGATACACTTTATTTTCAAAAGAACAACCAACACAGGAACTGATAAAATAAACAAAACAACCAAAAACAAATAAATACTACATTCAACCAAAAGAGTGCAGATTATGAAGTCTGTTTACCATATTGCCCTTCAGTAATCATTAGATTTAAATAGAGAAGATGGGCACATCGACTACCTGATGCAATAGTTCACACTACACGTTAGTTCACACCTTTATTTTCCCCTTACAACAATCTTAGAACTTTGATCGTTCTAAGATTGTCGCTTGTGATCATCCTGTAGTGTGTTGTGTGTTACGGTAGATTGTTGTGGCCCCTCCGATCTAAATCAGGGGTTTTCCCCACTGGGAGCGTTAACGCAGCCTGTTGAATGTGACAGGTAGCCAATCAGAAAGCGCGGATTCTCCTCTGTGCTTTCTGAGGGAAAATTACAGAGGGGAATCCCAAACAGCTGACACGGTGCAACCTGAAGTCCACCGGACATTGGAGATGATATGTGGAAACAACATTGATGTTTATAAAACATTTCGTGCAAAGAATACAGAAATGACGAGGGGAGGAGTTGGAGAGAAATTGCTACGCAGTTGATGAACCCCTCCCCCTCCACCACCACCACCACCCCCCACCCACCCCTCCCCCTCCTCACACAACAGACTCCTTGAGGCTTTGATGTCAAACAGTGATGTCACTCATCCTGTCTGTGACATCACTGGTGACTGTCTTTATATTCCCAGATTCCACAGAGAAAATCATTTGCAGTTTAAGGATCAAATTCAAAAATGGCAGAGAAAGATTTCTTGATTAACAAATTAGCAGTTTTACAGAGCAGCCACAGGAAGCTAGAGGAAGACAATGAGCAGCTTCAGAAGACTGTGGAAGCACTGAAGATAAAACTTGAGCGCCTGAGTAACAGGAGAGACAGCGACACGGTTAGCTGGAAAGTAGAAAACAATCTCCTCATAAATTCGAATGAATATTACAAGAAACAAATTGAGAGACTTAATTTGAGATTGGAAGAAGCGAATTCAATAATTATACAATTACGTTGTGATTATGGAACCTTGGTAAGAGTAAATACAAAACTCGAACGGACACTGGCGACAACAAAACAAAATGGAGAAGGCAATTTGAAGGACGCATCAGAAAAGCTACAGTGGTTGGAAAGACAAAACGAAGAGCTAAATCAGGAAATTGTAGCTCTTAAAATAAAGCAGGACAGATTAAAATCCAGGGTGGCGGAAAAAAACAAGAAAGTCCTACAGATAGAAGAAAGCCCAGAAGAAGAGACGCCAAAACCTAATATATTTCAGCGAGTCGGGAGAACTTTTCTAAACATGTATGAATCGGGAATGTTGAGATGGGTGCCACCCTGGATTTTTTAATCACTAAACAGAAACTTTGGGGGTTGATGGGAGCATAATGGTTGGGGGATAGCTGGAGCAGAGAGGGAAATGACCTTTTATTCACCGTGAGAGACGGCCTACAGAACTCTGGAATTGGTTCATATACTTACATATTTATATATATATATATATATATATATATATATATATATATATATATATATATATATATAGTACAGACCAAAAGTTTGGACACAACTGTGTCACCCAGCTGGTTTTTCAAAGAGTTTGGTTTATTTGACATAGAGTAGTGAGAAAAAGAACCGCAGCAGCTGAAAATGAAACATATGTTGGACTTTTGGTCACCGATTGACCTCAGTTTAAGCTTTTGACTAAAATTTGACTTTTCCAGAAGTAAGCAAAGAAGAAAGAGAGGAAAAAAAGCGGATCCAGTCATAGAAAACAAGATATTTAGCAGTTAAAACACAACATATGATTCTGCTAAAGTAACAGAAGTATTCATGTGTTTTGTTGACTCAGACTTCCTAGTTATCTTGACTTCCAGCTGCTTCAGCCTTTGTGCTCGTTTTGAGCTTCATGCTGGTAATGAGTCACAGATACTGAGGTTGTGTTAGTAAAAATTTGTGCAAAAACGTTGCAAAAACCTTATCGTTTTGCAGATTTAACAACTCAAAAAAAAGGTTTTGATGAGTGCGCAATAAAGTTAGTTGATTTTATTAATGTATTAAAATGTAAAGACTGTGATAGTCAAACATGATGTTTGCAACCAAGAGTACAAATTACAGTTGGAGACCTGGGCAAAAACCAGCCAGTAAAAAATGTTTAGTTTGTCTTTGGTTTAGCGTGACAGTAGAGTTTTTGCCTAGATTCACCATCTAAAAATGCATCGCAGAAACAGTTTTTAGAATATAAACAATGGATGTTTAACTTTTACCATGTAAATAAATCATCTGAATTGAGAGTTATTGGAGTGTTTTGTTTCTAAACTGACAGAAAATCTCCCAAGTTGCTTTTCTAGGAGCTGAGATTTGTGATTTTTCTGGAGCATTATTCAGTCCTATTCAGTTGCCTCATTATTGTTCTCACAGCTGGTGTGAATATCGTGTCTCGGATGTTCAATGTTTTTCTGCATTTACTTAAAGCGGGGGAACATACAATGAATCTTCATCGCTTCCTACAGCAACGTAACTAAGATGTGTTGCAAGAGAGTGGCAAACTGCGATGGTTATATACGGTACAAACAGCTGGGAGGTTTATGTTCACACGTAACATCTGGAAACATTCTGCCATCGTTCATAAACACCGTTTACTTCTGATTTTTTACCAAGATGGAGGAGTTTCTTTTCCGTGTGTGGTCTTCAAGTTAAAAGGTAATTATTAGAGATTTTCCATTTGTTTACAATAGTTTGGTGGCAAAAACTCAGATTATAATACACTCTGACTCTGATATTTACTGTATTCTACACCAAATTATGAGTTCATTTTAGTTTTCGAAGCTAAAACTTAAATGTTTGATGCAAAAATCTGATCCTTATAACACAGAATAAGGTGACACTAGGCCTGTAATGATGGCACATTTTGGTGAGCAATTAATTGACTATTGCGATAGACGATATACACTGATTTAATGGAAATGACATAATAATGACTGTGATTTCCTGCCAAAGATTGATACATTTTATTTTAAAAGAACACCCAACACTGGAACTGACAAACAAAACAACCAAAAACAAAATGGATTCTCGGTCTCCATTAGCAAAAATGTACTTGAATAAAAACACCAAAGTGTAAATAAATACTGCATTCAACCAAAAGAGTGCAGATTATGAAGTCTGTATACTATACTGCCCTTCAGTAAACATTAGATTTAAATAGAGAAGATGGGCACATCTGACTACTAGGCCTGTCGCGATAAATGATATATCGATTAATCCTACGAAAAGGCTTTACTACAATCTACCCGCAACGCATGTGGCTCTAGTGTCAACGTAACGTCCTGACTGAATGAAAATCATTAGAACCTATTTATGTCACGTTAACGAAGAACAGCTGAAAAGTTACTGGGTTCATCAACGTAGCGATTTCGCTCCAACTCCTCCCCTCATCATTTCTATATTCATTGTACGAAATGTTTTATGTTTTATAACCGTTAATGTTGTTTCCACATATCATCTCCAATGTCCGCTGGATTTGCGCCGTGTCAGCTGTTTGGGATTCCCCTCTGTAATTTCCCCTCAGAAAGCAGGAGGAGAATCCGGCTTTCTGATTGGGGAAAATGTAGGTGTGAACTAAAGTGTAGTGTGAACTATTGTATCAGGTAGTCGATGTGCCCATCTTCTCTATTTATCGCGGATTCTCCTCCGTGCTTTCTGAGGGAAAATTACAAAGGGGAATCCCAAACAGCTGACAAGGCGCAACCCAAAGTCCACCGGACATTGGAGATGATATGTGGAAACAACATTAACGTTTATAAAATATTTCGTGCAAAGAATTTAAAAATGACGAGGGGAGGAGTTGGAGAGAAATTGCTACGCAGTTGATGAACCCAGTAACTTTTCAGCTGTTAACGTGACATAAATAGGTTCTAATGATTTTCATTCAGTCAGGAGTTACGCTGACACTAGAGCCACATGCACTGCAGGTAGATTGTAGTAAAGAATTGATTAATGCCTGGTTTTAAAAAGAGTTTACTGAACTTGTAGCCATTATTTTGTGTACATTGTTGGACTCCACACGGCATGATCGAACCCGAACCGTTATACCTAGGATTTCTGTTGGCTAAATCTCTCAGGTTTTGAAAATGGGCCGACAATCGACCGACAGCTCTAAGATGGTGTAGTGTGCGCTGGACATTACACTAAGGAAATGAGGAAAGGAGGGTCAGTGGAGAGCAGCGGAGTTGAGCCTTTTTTCATTCATTCAGTGTCATCAACAGAAAGAGAAAAACGCCGGAAGAGACAATAATGGCGATAATTAAAATGACGTCGATAGTTTTAATTCATTGTACTATTAATGGATTTATCATTTATCGCGACAGGCCTAGTTGAGACTATTTCAAAACTAATGATGCACCAATCAATCGCCTATTAATCGGAAATTTATTTCTTAACGCTAACAGGTTTGATGATGACAAAACGTATTTTTTATATCCGGTGCATTAAATGCATACTGCAACAGATGTGTTGCTTCACTTTGCTTTACATATGAATTTTGTTGAATAATGGTAATATTTGTAATACTGAAATAGTAATTTTGCTCACCTCTGGTTCTTCCCCATCCTGGTCCATCAGTTTCTCTAAGATCATCTTCCTGTCTCCAGTTGGCTCTTCGGTTTCTTTCATTTCAGCTCCTCCCTCTCCTCCTCCCACCTCCCTGAACCTGGCTGCCTCCCTCGGTCCCACACCTTTCTGCTGCTTCCCTCCTCTGGAGTTGTCGTCTCCTCCTGCAGCTCCTCCATCCTCTCCCCTCGGGCGCTTGGCTCCTCTATCAGGCTGAAGGAGAACAACATTTAAAGTTAAATCTATTATTTTAGGCTACTAAGATGTTTCTTTCTGACTGGAATCCCATTGTTGGCAACTATACACTTCTTACTGCAGACAAGTCTGTTGTGTGTCTCCACTGGTATTTTGTCCATTTAACTTTTACAATAAGCTCAAAGTAGGCATGACCCGATAGTGCTCCTTGCTGAAAGATAAATCTTCCCTGAAATTATTGTGATAAACAATAATGTCGTTCTGAGATCATTTTCTAGTAACGTAATGACATAGTGATGCAAGAACATATTCTGGAAGATCCATAAATATACATGGTAGACATTTTAAATATCCAAAATAAATTAGCAACAGGTAAAATGATAATCATTATTATTTAAATAATAATATAAAGTCTCTATCAACAAAATCAGCCTTCAAAAAAAGGACTAGTTAACACCAAAGCACCAGACTGAAGACTTATTGTCATCCAATTTTTGGTTAAAGAGAAGACAAAAACAATAAATCAGGCACATGGAAATTATTGAGTTTGTTTTAATTCATCAAGCAATTAACTGAATTATTGAAATATTATTTATTACAACAGGCCAAGGTCCTAGTCTTCTGAGACTGGAAGACCTCCAGGCCATCAGCCTAATGCAGGGGTCAGCACCCGGTCGCCCGAGGGGACCTTGTCAGTCGCCCGCAGAACAAGTTCTAAAAATAGCCATTGTCATTAGGGAGCACTGCCAAAGAAATGATTTATTTTAATGTTTTTACATTGAATTAATAACATTTGTTTATGCTTAGATTGTTTTAAAAAGTAAATTATAAAAATGTTTAAGATAAATTTATGCCTAAAACTCTTTTCTATGGTTAAAGTTCAGAACTGTACAGACGCCTGCAGGATTTTATCGGAGGGCAGCAGCGCCTGCAGCTGTACGGCTGCACACACTCTGCCTACCTTAAGATCTTCCTTGAAGTAAAAAAAGAAAAGAATAATTTCTGAAATTTTTAGATCTTATGTGTCAAAACATCATCACGTCTGAGTCTGTGGGGGTGCGGAAGCCAAAGCTTAAATCTTATTGGTCAATTTGCTTTTGTATATTTGGCGGCTTGGCGCTTTTTCTGTGAGCTAAAAATGAATGAGCAGAGTTTGAATGGCCCATAGTTCTAAGAGCGGTTTGTATCCCGGCGGAGTTTTTACCGTATGCGGTTCTGGCAGGTCGCCTGTTTATGAGCATCTTTGACGTTTCCCCGAACTGGGGAAACGTCAAAGAAGCGATGGGTCACCCGTTAACTGACATCTGCCGCTCTTCCTGAGCGTTGCGCTAAGACTGTGGGTTAAACAATTTAATCTAGTTGAAATGTTCCCCAATTAAGCAAACATTGTTGCTTCCTCTTTCTGTGGATCTACCGGGTAGGCTTCGTTTCCATGTTTTTATAATTTAGCATCATTTGTGTTAAAAAAAAAGGTGCGCTACTTTAGTAGTTTAGGTTTATGATGTGTGTTGGAGAGGTAGTTGTGCTCTTGCGGGTCAGCTGCAGTGATAGTTTTGTATCTTCGGATCTGTCGGACATTTTTATTTTGGCTGGTGTCAGCCAACAAGTGACC
Source organism: Gambusia affinis (assembly GCF_019740435.1). Lineage (NCBI taxonomy): Eukaryota > Metazoa > Chordata > Actinopteri > Cyprinodontiformes > Poeciliidae > Gambusia > Gambusia affinis. The sequence goes on along the minus strand of NC_057868.1, from coordinate 20,128,253 downwards.
CATCAGCTTTTAAGTTCGGAAAACCACAAAAAAAGCTAATAAACCGGCGACCCGCCAGAACCGCGCACACTGTAAAGCTGACAGAAAAAGTTAACGGACCAATAAGATTTAGGCTTTGGCCTGCCCTTTGACCCCCACAAACTCACACTGATGTTGCTACATACAAGATGTTTTGGCACAAAATAACTTTTTCTTCTCTCCACAATTTTGATAATAGTAAAGAGGGTTGAATGATAAAAAAATACAATAACTTTTCTTTTTTTTATTTAAAGGAAAATCTGAGTGCATACAGCTGCAGCTGCAACAATCCATACTCTCAGTCACTTGTGGGAAATTTAGAATCACACAGTAAAGCTCCAGAAGGGAATCAAACTTAAAAATCTGAACCAAGAACTTCTGATCACATAATAGCAATTAACCATAGCTGCCATGGTAAATTATTACTGATAACTATTGTGAATAGCTCCTAACATTAATATGATCAGGGAGCATGTAATCATATATACATATATGTATTATTGTTATAAAGGCTGAGCCAAGAATATTCATGCCTGTATCAAACAAGTAGCCCTTCGTCTTACTCTGGACCCGTAAAGTAGCTCCCAGTCTCTAAAAGGTTGGTGACCCCTGGCCTAATGTTTATTTCCCCCCACAGATTCTCAGTCATATTCTAGTGTTTGGCATATTGTCTCCAATTTTTCCATAATAAATAATACCTAATAAAACCCATTCAGCATAAAAACTGAACCATATGTGGACAACTAATTAGACACTATTATGAACAACTGCAGGAAATAGCAGCTTGTCACAAAATAGTACTATGAGAGAAACCTCCAGTTTTATTTATAAAACACATTGACTTTTTCCCTCAGTTTACTTCCATCTTGTACCTGTAAGCCAAACATTTTGTAACACAGTTTCTCTTGCTACTAAAGTATTTTCATTAGGGATCCACAATATATCTGCAAGTAACATGTTACCGGCCAATGTTGGTTATTCTACATATTGACACCAGAAGTAAGACTGGGCCTATATTAATAACCAATGTCTTTTTCAATCTTGGTTACACTGCAACACTATAGAACATAACAATAAATATGATGTCAAATGAGATATGAATTAACAGGGATATTCTACTTCTTGTAGTTATGAAATTAGAGCAATTCTAGTGTAACCGAGATTTAAAAAGGGCAAAAATGGTCCTTTATTGACACTTTACAAATCAGAAAAAAGTTCCACAATCCCAAACCTGGTTTTAAACATTCTGCTATTAGAGCAGAATAATCCAGTCCAGGTTTGAAGACTCTAGGTGTTGTAGTTTTTTAACTCGAGTAGATTAAAGAAGCAGAAGGTAGTGAAAATTAAGTCGAATCGCCCTATAGTCATTTCCCCAATCGGAAACCAATTTCGGCTTCGTGTTCTGATCTATTTATCGGTCACATATACAAACTCAAAGCGAAGAAAGAAACACCGTGAAACAGCCTAGGTTTGCTTTGAAACTCACTCAGACTACTACTTTGGAGTAGTCTGTATAGACTAAAGTTCGCAAAGTTCGTATAGACTACTCCAAAGTAGCAGTGTATACTACTACTACTGTATAGACTAATACAAATAGTAGTCTGTGTAGATTAGTCCAAAGAGTTGGAAGAAAGAGTATAAAATATTAGGAGTGGGTCAACACTTTATACAATTATATATATTTGTCGACATTACAGAACAAAACATGAGGTGATAAATAGTCAGGTGGATCTAACTAAGTTGTCTGAAGTTACAATGAGCGAAAACTTCTACTTTTTTGAACCTCTTTATTAAAGCAAAATCTTCCAAGCTAAAACGCTGACGGTAACGTTCATTTTGATTAGGAACAATCAAACTAATGCATGGCCGATTTGGCTTTTAATAATAGACATTTACAGATGACATATAAAAAAAGGACGTAAATAACGATTCTAAACCGTAGACTGCTCTCTGGTTTGTTACTGCAAAGCTGTTACCTGCAAACAGTTCAAGTGGATATGGGCACTAAACAAAAATTTATCCGCTATAAAGACAAGAGTGAATACCTGATAGTTCAGAAGCTCTCCAACATCCATTGTTCCCTGATTGCGTCCCTGTACCGTAATATAACCGCGTTTAAATTTAAAATTCTACACCACTAGCTTTCCAGCTAATAACAAGCTACCAACTGAAACATGCCTGCCGTAAAGCGATACTGCGTCTTCACATTTTGTCGTAAACTGCTTTGTATGCCGTAAAACGCTGCGAATAAGCTTCATTTTTGTTGTTCCAGGGTAGGCAAGATCTATCTCAAAATCAAAGTCTTGCTTAGCTAGTTTTCAAAGTGGAAAATCAGAAAGTTGTCAAGATCTTTTAGATGAAGTTAGTTATTTTATTTAAAACAACAACAAAGAAAAATAAGTTCAACTGGCATATGAATCAAGTGTAATGAAGAAGCAGAAATTATCATGTCTTCTCCAGTCATTTGCCTTGACTGGAGGAGCAGTAAAGGCAGATGAAATTAAACTTATGGTCCCATCAAGGAGAACAGAAATAAAAACAATTGTTAAAGCTGGAACATAGAGGGGAGACAAAGGTATAAATACAAAAAGAGGCAATTGTAAGAAGTATATATCATTATATCATTATATAATGATATAATGACACACATATATATATATATATTGTATTATATCATTATATCCTAACAATATAATGAAGAAGGCAAGAGGAAGTAAAGAGAAGTAGGCTGAGGAATGGGCACACAAGTCTAAATAGTGGTTTAAATGTTATAGGGACACATCGATAAGGGGCTTGTCCACATTGTGGAGAAATAGAAGGAGTTGAACATGCTTTTATATAATGTAATGGAGTGGGTAATGGGCATTTCAGTAACCATAATATATTAGAAAAGTCTCAGTCACATTGTGTAATTATAGCACTCATGAAGTATTTAAAGGACACAAAGTTAGCTGAGAGAATTAAATTTTATTTTTATTATCATATATTGGTATTTATGAGATAGGATGAGTTAAACTTGTGGATTTCTCTCAGTCTGCTTGATGGCAGTAACACACCAAGATTGTAAGCTGCCAATAACTTCAGAAAAAGAAGAAAAAGGAGGTGTGACTATATGTCAAGCCATGCTTACGTAATTCAGGTAAATGCAAGTCCATGGATTTCTTCACTTTATAATGATGCACAACTTTGCGTTTATTTCCAAATAAAATACATAGGTTTGTGGATGTAGCGTGATAAGGATGCTGTAAGGCACTGTGGCTTGGTTGGTCAAACAGGAGATCCTGAGTTCATGTCTCAGCAGGGCCTTTGACTTATCTGTTTTACTGCTTATGGCCTGTATTTTGATTGTTATAGAGCTGGATTTACATTAACAGTTAAACAGGAAATTGTTCCTTCAAATCAAAAGCATCACAACTCAAACAGAAAGTTGACCATAGTTAAAATCAAGGGTGACATAGGCAGGGAAAATAATGTTCTTGTATTTGATTTTGATCTGGTATGTTTGTTCTGTATAAATAGCAATCAATTGTGTAATAAAAAAAAGTAACATGATTAAATCCTCTGTTAGATTCACACGTAATAAAATTAAGTTCCATACTTCATTTATGCGACTGAAGTTGTTTATTTGAGTATATAACATGTACAATTCTGACATTTTGTGGTTAGAAACAGTTTGGAAATGTATGTTTTGGGTTAGTTACCAGCTAAACTAGCATGACTCCCTCTTGGAGCTCATTAGGGCTTTGTGGGAGAGGGTTTCCCAGTGGAAAACAAACAGTCATTGAATATAAGCAGCAATGGTAAACTTTCTTCTAAAACACTTCAGGTTGTAGAATCCAGGATCTTCTGGGTACAAGCCAGGTGTTTTGACCCTCTCAGAGACAGATTCTTGTCTAGCTGCCGGTTTTCTGTTATAAATTGCCTTGTGATGTGATTTTGATGAAACCTACAGTACTGGCTCAAACATGGTAAGATGTATTGCAAATTCAAACCAAAAACGTTTCTGGCTAATAGGTTATGAAATTGTAGGTGGTTAGAAATACAAAACCAACAGCACAGTGACCAGGATTCATGTCCTCTACTGATCTGCCCCTTTTCTAAAGATTTTATCCATACATGTTAAGGAGCAAAGGCACTACTGGGATTTAAACCAAAGATCTCCTGTTTACACTTTGACCAACTATGCCACAGCGCCTTGTACATGCTGAAATGATCATTTTTCTAAGTGTCATAATGCATATAAAATAAATTAATTTCAAAATTCACACAGTATTAACAAAAGTAATGATAATATTTCTTCTAAGGACCATGAGGTATTGCAGGCTGTTGAAACCCGCATCTTCTTTGGATGAGCCAAGGTTTTTTGACCTTCTCAGATACAAAGAGTTGTGAAGCTACCATCTAAGTGTAGGAAAATGCTTTGTCACGTTATAAAGAAGAACTAAGCATTGATTCAAGCCTGATAACATGGAGTGCAAAGTCAAACCTACAAAGTTTCAGGTTATGAAGTTGGAAAATTTGCAAAGGGTAGAAATTCAAAATTAGCATTAAAGTGTTTTTTTTTAAATGTCATCACAAAATTTGTCAATTATCCAAAGAAACATGACATACATCCAGCATTAAATCCTGGTCCAATGGGTTCAATTTTGCTCTGTTCATGACGGTAGAAATTTATATATGCCGATGTCTTACTGTTCCAGACAAGCAGAAAATCACCCTTTCATGAGCATCATCAGGAAATGTATGAGTGGAGAATCCTCTGGTGCCATTCTAGTCTTTGGCCAGTGATCTGTGACGGTACAGCAATAGAAACAACATTCAAAAGGAAGGCCGTTGGCAAGCAGTGAAGCTTGACGTCTGACCACATAAAGGGAAAAGCACTCCATTATGGGAAACAGAATGTGAAAGCAGACAAGCGCAAAAGATGAGCAACGAAAAGAGAAAATGTGTGTGGAGTAAGCATCCTGAAAGCAGCAGAACTATGGTTGCACCTAAAACTGACAGTGATTTTTTTGGGGAATATTTTAGCTTTTTGCAAAGTTCAATTTGCACAAGAGCAGATGAAACATTTAAGTAGAACTTATATGTAAACTGAAAACCTACTACTTAAAACTTCTCAACCCACTGAATAATATTTTTCATAGCAGTTTATCCAGAGGTGCCCAAAGTCGGCCCTTGAGGGCCGGCATCCTGCACATTTTAGTTCTTTCCCTGGTAGTACCAACAACTTTTTCAGCATGTCAGTGTTCTTCTTAGGGCTCTAATGAGCCATCACTTGATCCAGGTGCATTAAACCAAGGAGAGAACTAAAACATGCAGGGTGCCGGCCCTCGAGGACCGACTTTAGGAACCCCTGGTTTATACCTTTGTGGACTTCCTGATAGTGAAGTATGACAGACTTTGGAATGCAACAGATGCTTGGAAAAGTTTTTTTACTTCACTATGGGACCGGATACAACTAAACTTAATATATTTTGGGGAAAACAGATGAAACCCCTAGAAATGTGCTTAATAAATGACATATCTGGACAAATATAGTTCCAATGTTCTTTGCTTTTTTAACAGCATTCCAATTTAATGCCATACAGAATAAGTGACTGGCCTATCAGCTTGTTTCTCAGAAGATGTCATCCAAAGATGTGTTTCATCAACAAAGTGCGAAGATAAGTTTGTTTTTTTTTGGTATTCCAATTTTTAAAAATTGCAAAACAGGCAGAATTTTATTTCCTCACATTTCCATAATGGGCTATTCATGTGGAAGTTTTAGGGGGAAGATTAATTTATTATAATTTGGAGTAAGGCTGTAACATAAAAGGTGAAAAAATGTGAGTAGGTGTTAGAAAGATGAAATCATGAGACCATGTCATTGCCTTATTGCTGTTTTTTTTTATGTTTAATGTAAATGCATTCTTTTATTTCTCTCACACACCACTTAGCTTCACTTTCCAAAATGTGCACATTGCTGCCATCAAATGAGCTTAATTTGTCATTTAGATGTAAATGAACTGGTGATTCTTGACTCGATTTTAGTTTGCTCTTCTGTGTTGGACCAGCAGTTTGTGTAGCTGCTGGTCAGCTTCTCCAATGTAGAGATAAACATTGCCACACTGCTGAGCTCCTGTTTGGGTGTTTTATCCTTTGGATGAGCCATTCTCTGCCTGAGAGTGTTGCTGGGTTTAAAATGCGCTGCAGTATTATCCTTTGAAAATAGCCATATATTTTCTGGGTTACTACAGCATGTTGTCATGATTGCTTTTGCTCTCATGTTTGAGTACTTCCAAACTCCCCTCTGTCATTTCCATTAAATCCAATGTAGATTTACTGAGCGTCCGTCTAGTCAGCCACTGGGAAGTGGTAATGTGGTGTTTTTAGTCTTATCTCTCTCCTTCTGAAGAGGAGTAGTGATGATATTCACCTGTCAACTTTTGGCTATTTTTTTATTATTATTTTTTTCAAAATATTTCCTCTACTGTGACACTTTCTTGTTTCTCAGTGAACAAAATTTGAAATAATAATGTGTTGTGCCTGTCAGCAGGGGCCCATTTGAGCAAGGGAGATGTCCCACTGTGCTTTAAAGCCTTCACTTTATTTTCATACTTTTATGTTTTTTGCATCATCAGTATTTGAAGTATTTTTTTCGGTTTTCATATGTGTTTATAAGAAATAGATAATGACTTGAAGGTAAACTATGTAACAACAAAATGTCAACTTTAGTCAGCCATTTCCGTGGAAGAACATATTCAAAGATTTTTTGTAAAAAATTCACTCAGTGTCACTCCAAAGTTCATTTTCACTAGTAAATTTAAATAATTTTGTTGCAATTAAACCACCAGTCTTCATGTACATCCAAATACATCAAACTCCGTCAAGTGCGAGTAATGTTGCCTATGAAGCATCATTTTTTCAGTGTTTTGTTGGGTGGTCCATAGATTGCATGGGTGTTGAAACATGTTGTTCTTATTTATAAACTATCTAGCATTGCAGCGCAGCTAACCACCACAGAAAGTTTAAAAAGTAACAATTTAAAACTCCAAAGATCAACTGCTTGAAAAAAAAAGCCTTTAACTTGTTTATTTTAATTCAGTTGGTTCACTATGAATATGTGGAAACATCATCAGTTATTATTGCGATTTAAGTTATTATTGTTTTAAAAGCTGCTGTTGAAGTCACATAAGTGATTGCTCGTGTGTGTTGACTACATGTCGGCTGACACACACACGCCAACATCTACAACATTCACCGCCCCCAAGTGCCAGTGCTAATTATCTCCTGAATCATTTTTTTATGCTAACATCCAAGCATAAATAAAGCCCTGTTTGATCAATACGTATAAATACCCAGCAGCTGAAGCCTGGATGTCTATTTATCACAAATCTGCTTTGATTTGACAGATTGCTGAACAAGTTCCTTAAAGAAGCAAAAGTTTTTTCAAAAGCAAATGTCTGCCTAATGAAATCACAACAATATTTCCCAAAAGAATAAAACAGGATTGACACTGTAGGATCTATTCCCACTAAATGACAAACCATTTGCTTTGAAATGGCTCAATTTCACAGAAGCTGAGAGTGCAGATTACATTAAATCATAAGGTAAGTGTGATTGTGATCATTCAGAAGAGAACAGCCCTTGTCCCCTAAAATTCAGGATGGCAATGTTGCTGTTTTGTATTTTTTTATGAAAACTGACAGAAATGGTGGGAGATGATGTGAAACAATTGTCATTTTCTTACTCTTTAAGACAAGAGGCCTAAGCAAATTATTTTCTGGTTCTTGGATGATGTTTGGATAACAAAAGTGAAAAACCTTTGAAGACGCTGGCTAATGATAGTCAGAGTGAACCGGCATCAGCTGAAAGAGAGGTAGAACCATTAATGTTAAGGTTTTAAAGCATTGTTTTGGAATGGCCAACACAAAGATTTGGACTCAGCCCCTTGGAAAATTTGTTTGTAGAAGTGAAAAGATCTGGGCTACAACCCTGATCCAGCTACTCCAGTTCTGTGGAGAGAAATGGGCCACATTTCCAGAAATCCATTCTTTCCTTGGGAAAGGATACCCAAAATATCTGAAAACAAAACTCTCCTGAATTATTATTTCTCTTTGTGAAGAGGAATAACTGTAATTTTAATTGACTTTAAAAAAAAGATTAGTCAGACAATGGGGAGAAAAAACGTATTGTCTTTTCACACAGTGAATGTAAATATCAGGTTTCAGGTAGATATTAATGGAGAAAAAAAAATCTAACATTTTTTGAAACATTTCAAATTTTCATTACCTGGTTAGCTTTGATAAGTGGGCTTACTTATCTCCAGGGGAAAAGAATAGATTAGAGCAAACGAATTTCAAATGTGAGAATCTATTTCTTAGGGCGATTCCTATGTGACCTCACAGAGTCTGTCCCTATTACTGAAATATTAGAAGAGCAAAGGCTTAGACAAGTCAAAAGCAATGCTAAGTTTATTCCAGCTTTTTTAAGGACTAGAACTATTATATTAATATTAAATATTGCTACACTGCTTATTCAGAATTCTAGTTTTGATTGTTTGCATGGGTAAAACAAACAATATCTGGTAGATATTTGAGTGTTTATAGAAAGGATACATAACAAACAAAGAAAAAAGGGGAAAACTGAAAATATATGTTAAAATGTTTATGGATAGAGTAGAGGTAGGAGGTAGGAGAAAGGAGGGAAAACAGAAAGGTAAGAGGTGCGGAGTGGTAATCAGAGATAAAGGATGGGAAAACATGTTAATTTTATCTCCATCATGAATATGATGGTTGTGGGCGCTGCGGTGGTGGCCTACGCCTCTGGGTGACAGCAAACCAGGGGAAACTAATCAGAGGGTCCTATGCATGTTAAATCAGACACTAAACCCACCCACACTACCACAGCATCACTCTCTGCTACAAAGGCATAGAAAAGAACATTTAGGACAAGATGTGGTACAAAACTCTCCCAAAAACTGTCAATGCTGTCAAAAGTGTGTTGCTCTGATTAGGAGCTCCTCAGAGGCATGAAAATGAATTAAATTAATTCATCTGCACTGTCCAGCTTCCTGTGTATTGGAAGTAGGATGCCCGATTTATACCAAAGGAACACAAATCCCAGGCAGACTCTGTATTGTTGAATTAAAACTTATGTTTTTACTCTTACTGTTTTGATCCTATAGAATCTATCTGATGTAAATCTATGGTTTTATTTCTAGTCCAGTTAGCAAAACATAAATCTGTCATTCTGTTTTCTGTGCAAGTAAATATTTAGTTTTTGCTTTTTTTTTTTCTGGGACATTTTGAGGCTCATTTAAGATTGCAGTGATGAACAATAAGAATATGTTCAGTTTGAAAAAGATACGACACGTGATATTTTGTTCTCTAGAACTCCATGTTGCTTTGATTCTTTCATGTATGTTTGAGAAATCCTTTAATCTCCATGGCAACCACTCATCACAGCAAAATGCTTGGTTGGATCTAGCTCCGCCTTTGAGGATGAAGCTCCTCTACGAAGCTGCAGTTTCAATTTTATGAGCTCCGCCTCACTGAGCAGCCCTCCCCCACTCAGCTCCTTCAGACTAGCCAGCAGCAATTAACAAACACCTGGTGGAATTGCTGAGCTCATTATAGGAACTGCTGCTCAGAGCAACAATGTTAGAAATATTGTCAAAGGTTTAGTAGAGGAAACATGTTGTGATGACTTCCTGAAGGCAGAGCTTCTGAAAGAGCGGGAGTTCCTTAAAGAGACAGAGGCCCAATTTCTGGCATCAAATTACAAAGTCAAATTTCTTTGAAGTCATATTTGTTATAAACAACATTTCATAAACTGTTATAAACTGAAGATAAAATAGTTTCTTGATTATGATAAAACATGATTCTATGTGGCTGGAAAATACACAAAATTGCCCTTTTAGACTCGTACATCTGACAAAAAAAACAAAAACAAAACAAAACACAAAAACAAAAGAAATCTAAAAGGGGGCAAATACTTTTTCAGAATATTTGTCCTTCAAAGAGGAGGAAATTCAACTTACCCAATAATGAGGAATTGCTGAATTTTCATTCCTTGGCCAAGTTTTGTGATTTTCTGTTTTTTTAGGTTAATTCTCAACTGAACATGTACATGTTGTTGCATTCAAACACATCTCCGCAACACCCTGCAGCTTAACGCAAGCATTGAAAATGTATGAGTAAAAAACATGAAACTGATACAAAAATAGTGGGGGTTTTCACCATGACAGCAGGTGGTTTCTACCATGAGATAATGAACAGATTAGCAGCTCTGTTTCTGTCAGCATGAGGAAAAACCTGGGTTTCAGCAAGGCCTTCTGAGGAAAGCAGGGATTATATCAGTGTCACAGCAGAAACTGAGAAGAATAGCATTAAGTACAGTGAGACAAACCAAATGCTGTGAGAATATCGCATCTTTGCACTTTTCTGATGCATAATCAGAGTGATTTAACATTTCAAATTAGCAGCTCCTGGTCAGGATTGTTACATAAATCCTTAAATTTAACATTTAAGGATTTATTAACCTGTTAATAAAGAAGCTTTATTAACAGCTTCTTTAAGGATTTATTAACCTGTTAATAAAGAAGCTTTATTAACAGGTTTTCATTCAGTTTCATTTTAATTTATTGCATTTAAAGGTACTCAAACTTTGAGCCTTAAAACTTATGTTTGAATTACAACATATCACACATTTCAATCAATTATTTGCTTTATGAATCCACCCTCTATTCCTACTACACTCCATCCAGTCCTTGAAGTTTTTCTCTCAGAGATGTTGCAGAAGAAAACAGCATTCACTCTCTCCCAGGGAGATTCTCTTTATCTTTCCACAACACATGTTTCCACACACATAATCACATCCACACTAATCAGACATCCGATAGAGGGATTAGCTCTGCTGAATGTTTTTTTTTTTTTCTAATTTAAGATCAGAGCTGTACAACCTCAAATCTGTAAATTTCCTGTAAGCGTTTTGAAAACGCCTGCCGATAAGGAAAGAGTTCAGACGAAGCAGCAGAAAGAATTGGAAGTTGAAAGGTGTAAGAACTTCTGTCCTGTTGGTTAGTATGTTTTAGATGGACAACATCCTTTTGCCTAAGAAGCAGCATCCATCTCTGATCAAGATTAGACAACCGACTGTCCAAACTATAACAGCCATATAAGAAAGGATGTATCTGGATGAGCCAATGAAATTAAATGCTTACTGTAGGTTCCTGTAGGACACCAAGGACAGAATCTGCATTTAAGGTGAAGGGAAGAGAAATCCAATTTCATTGCGTATACTGCGGTCGCATTTTAATATCAGCTGTAAATGTACTGCTGCTGAATCACATGAAGAAGCCAACTGGATGCGAGATGAATGCTAAGGAGCCTCCAGGAGCGATTATTATCCCCTTCACAACACAAAGTGGCTGGGTTACATCTTCAGGGCCGAGACAAAGACGGATCCTGTAATTAACGAGCTCAATAATCAGTTCTGTGACTATATCAACTTGTTTGTAAGACGACTGTCGCCATGGGCAACAGCAGGTCGGGCTGCATATCTTGCACAGCAGTTTCACCTGCAGTTTGTAGCTGATCGCCCAAATCAAATAAGGTTAAAGGCAACCAGCTCCTGGTGTGTAATGGGAGTGTGTCTGTGTGTCACTCTGTCAGTCGGCCTCTGGGTTTAATCTCTTCCTGCGGTCCTCGGCATGCACTGAGCCACAGGCAACTGTCCTCTCTCTGTACAGGTTTGATCCCAGCAACCTGTGAAGTGAGATGTAGATGGAGAATCATGAACCACATTGGAATGCTAAAGAGACCAATGAATGCTTCATAAGAACAGAGAGAGGAATGAATAGGGTTTGTGTGCCACAACATAAACTGTTTATGTATTTTTAAATGCATGCACAATTTCACCCCATAAAAATCCAGAAGCTGCCAATGATGTTTGTTTTGTAGAGAATTATCACCCTTATTATCCTCCAGGGTCTCCTGTTGAAGGGGCAGTATTATGGGTTTTCCAGGCACATACTGTCATTTTGCAGCATAATCAAGTAACTATGTTACCTTCAAGTGTTATAAAAAGGCTTCATATATCGAATATGACTTAAAAAAAATTGCCATCATAATTTAGCACCTTGAAATTGGGCCTCTGTCTCTTTAAAAATTCCTGATCTTTCTGAAACTCCACCTTCAGAAGGTCATGACAACACCTTTAACACTGTTTTTACCAGCATTGCTCTGAGCAGTAGCTCCTATAATGAGCATTTGCTAACCACTGCTGGCTAATCTGAAGGAGCTGCGGGGGAGAACTGCTCTTGAGGTAGAAACTTGACATGGAAACTGCAGCTCTGAGGAGGAGCAAAGCCTTGAAGGCAGTGCTAGATCAACCCGATCATTTTGTTCAGATCAATGGTTGCCATGGTTGGAAGATTCATGACAGAGAAAATGGAGTTAAAGGTCAGTTCTGAGTACTGTGGCTGGCTGTTGGTTCAAAAAGGTGTCTGGGCCTTTAATGTAAATGAGCTTGAAGCTTATGGGCACCAAAGTCCAAATAATGAATACTTGGCTAGTAGTGGTCTGGTGAACTTGATTTGGTTTGTCAGGCTCAACCTCTTAGTTTCAGTGAGTCGGGCCTATTGAGGTGTGTGTATCTTTAGCTAAAAAGACACACCTGTGTTTAAAGATTCAGCATACAACAGCAGCTACTTAAAATCACTATTTGATAATCATTCAGAACTGTCCCATATGGGTTTCAATTTATTCCTATAAATGGGCTAAAAAATTGTAAAAGATTTTACAGCAACATTTTTGCAATTTAATTGTGAATTATCTCATTTACATAGTGTATAAGCAACTGCATAATCCATTCATCCATCAATCAATCGACAGTATACTCAGCAGTCCAGATGAAAAATGTCTGCCCAGGATTTTGTCTGAAAAAACCCCTAAAAAACAAATACCATTGGAGGGTATAGTCTGAATACCCTCCAAGGTGGCTGAACTAAAGGAAAGGAATTCCGCAAAGATGAGCACACCAAAATTTATCCATATATATTTAGAAGACATTATTATTATTATTAGGTTATATGGGCATTTACGTTTTGGTAAGTATCAGGTTGGTTTGGATATTTTTACCTTAATAAATGAAATCATTTTTTAAAAGTTATGTTTATATTTAAATGGGTTCTATTCATTTGATTTTAAAATTAGTTTGAGAAAAAGAAATCTGCAAGGCAAAAATACTTAACCAAAACATGCGAGAGTTTTCTCCTTTCAAAAAACCTCTTGAAGTTTAGCTATGAGAGGTTGTTCTATGTTGCGTCTCCCAAGTGGCTTACTTCCTGTGACATTATCCAAATATGAGTTTGTTTACTGACAAGAAAAGAAAAAGCAAGGTTTTGAAACAACCGAGATACTGCTGTGCCCCGTGGACGCAGCGAGCAGATTGGAAACGGGAAGGTTAATGAGATTTTCTCAAAGTGTCCGTCTAGTGGTTTGAAGTCAGATTAAATTGACACACACTGATTAAAATTAATTGACCTGTGAAATGAGTGTGTCCCACAACGGGTAGCGATTGATGGGTATCACAGTAGGTCGAGAAGGAATAAGGCAGAGGTTTTTATAAAACAAAAATTAGCATAGTTTGCATTGGATAAAAATGCTGAAAGATTGCACTTACCGGTATATAGTCCTGCCTGGAGGGCACTTTTAAAACATCTATTGTCTATTGTTCCCTCATTACACTTTGAAGCCCATGACTGAAATCAAGAAAAAGATTAAAGAAGAAAAGAGTGAGTATAAGTCAGTCCAAGTTTACCTAAAATTATTGATGATACATGAAAGGGATTACATAAAATTGACTTTTTCCCTCAAAACAGCCACTTGTTCCAGCTCTTCCGGGGGAATCCTAAGGCGTTCCCAGGCCAGCCGAGAAATATAGTTTCTCCAGCATGTCCTGCATTTTTCCCAAGGCCTCCTTCCGGAGGGACGTGCCCAGAACACCTCACCAGGGAGGTGTCCAGGAGGCATCCTGACCCGATGCCCGAGCCACCTCAACTGGCTTCTCTCGATATGAAGGAGCAGCGGCTCTAATCTGAGTCTCTCCTGGATGACCGAGCTGCTCACCCTATCAGACACGCTTTGGCCCATTTAGGCCGCTTGTATCTGCAACCTCGTTCTTTCGGTCATGACCCAAAGCCCGTGACCATAGATGAGGGTAGCAATGTAGATTGACCAATAAGTAAAGAGCTTTGCTTTTTGATTCAGCTCTCTCTTCACCACGATGGACCGGTACAACGCCTGCTTCACTGCAGATGCTGCTCCACCCGCTCCATTTTTCCCTCATTGTGAACAAGATCCCGAGATCTTGGGGTGGATACCCTGCCCCAAGTAGGGCAGGGTATCCACTCCATTGACCCAGAGAAAGCACTCAACCCTTTTCTGGCTCAAGACCATGGTCTCGGATTTGGAGGCACTGATCCCCATCCCGGTTGCTTCACACTCAGCTGCAAACTGCTCCAGCGAGAGCTGCAGATCACAACCTGATGAAGCCAACAGGACCACATCATTCACAAAAAGGAGAGATGTGATCATAAGGCCACCAAAACAGATCCCCTCAACACATTGGCTGTGCCTAGAAATTCTTTCCATAAAAGTAATGAACAGAATTGGTGACAAGGGACACAGTTGAACGCCTTCTCCAAGTCCACAAAACAAATGTAGACTGGTTGGGTGAACTCCAGGACCTTGCTGAGGGTGTAGAGCTGGTCCCGTGTTCCACGAACAGGATGAAAACCACACTGCTCTTCCTGAATCCGAGGTTCGACTATCCGATGGACCCTCCTCTACAGGACCCCTGAGTAAACCTTGCCAGGGAGGCTTAAGAGTGTGACCCCACTGTAATTGGAGCACACCTTCTGGTCCCCCTTTTTGAACAGGGGGACCACCGCCCCAGTCTGCCAATCCAGGCGAACTTCCCCGATGTCCATGCAATATTGTAGAGACTTGTCACCCAACACAACCCTACAACATCCAGAGCCTTGAGGAACTCAAGACAAATCTCATCCACCCCTAGGGCCCTGCCACAGAGGAGCTTTTCATTTCTTATTAATTTCTGTAGCATATATCTGACCATCACCCTGACCCTAAATTCATTTCACACATTAGTCCTAAAGCTAACCACTACAGCCCCCCCCTACACACACACACACACACACACACACACACACAAGCACACCCCAGTATACAAATATTCCATATGGTTGAAGATCATCCAAACGTTGGTAACTATTAGATTAATGTAGCCTGTCTACTTTGATGCTGGATGTAATCTTGATTTAATAAAGTCAATTAGGATTCTGAATTGTGATATTTCTTCTGTAAAGCAACTCTGCCCTGGTACATGAAGGCAACCAGCTTCTTTATATTGTGCATAAAATGCTGCAACAGTGTATGAAAAATATTAACAAAAATAAAATAAAAGTCTTATTCCATGTCTTCAACTTTAATATAAACTCCCATAAATTACAGAGATTGTTCTTTTGCTAAGAAGGAAGAAAACTCAGAAACCACAAGGCATTAAATACTTAAATCTCCCTGGAGCCCCTAACAAAAACCCATAAAACAAAAAGGTAAATATGCCATTTTTGCAATTTCCATCTTACTGAAGTATCTAAAAAGGGCTTCATTATTAAGTGTTTTTCTCTGAGATATAAATATGATGTGGCATAAAGGACCATTTCTCTCTGCTTCTCTTCAAAATGGGAAAAAAGTCAAGTTTATTTGAGTAGTACTCTTCAGCAACAAGGCAGTTCAAAGTGCGTTACACCATAAACCATCATGCAGTCATCAATTATGAATTAAGCAATAAACACTTTGTCAAACGTTATCAAAATCATTAAGCAAATATACATCAAATAGTTTGATTAATGCTGCACCAACAGCTGATTAATAATGAATGAATTCAGTGTTTTGGGAGTTTTACAATTTTCTAGAAGATTGTTCCTGATTTGTGGTGCATAACAGCTGAAAGCTGCTTCTCTATGTTTGGTTCTGAAGATCCAGAACCAGAACCAGACAACAAGAAAAACCAAATAACAGGCTCTTCAAGTAAGGGAGATGTGTACTCATTTTCCCAAGTCAGAAAATGGCATCAAAGCATACATATGCAGTCGGAGCAATAATAAAGTTTAAAGCAAGTCATACTCTGGGGGAAAAAGATTAGTTTATGACCCAATTTCATCTTCAAACCACAGAAGGAGAAGGTAAGGGAGATATATATATATATATATATATATATATATATATATATATATATATATATATATATATATATATATATATATATATATATATATATGTTTATGTGAGAAGCTCTCTGTTGGAGAACTACAGCAGAGAGGTATCTCGGTGTTACCAAGTCTCCATAACAACAATATATTTTAAGACTTTTGAAAACATCTCCATCGGGAGTAGTAGTATAGTATGTTTTATATAATCAGGTCATTCTGGAAGTTTGTTTCAGTCTCACTGACAATTAGGACACAGTGTACGGTGCTGCCTGGGCTTGTCAGTAAGTGTATTTCCATAAACCTATTTAGAGTGAAATAATGTCCACAAATGTATTTACTGCACTTGTTCTGCTTTCAAATTGAAATCCTGGTCAATATACTGGACTTTGGCAAATATTCACAAACACATATGTAATTTTAAAAACATAAAAAAAATACAGCATGTAATGTAAAAGATGGCATTAAGATATATTGATTTCAACCAAATGTTTGTTTTTATGTATCAGGTTGGTATCGGCCAATGCTAAACTTCCTATACTGGGATCAGAAGTAAAAAAACATAGATTGGTGCATCCCTAAAAAAACAGTCAAAACCAAAACAAATGTATTATAAAACAAATAAATGTATTTTTCCATAGGTCTTATTTTCTTATTTTAAATCTGAACAGTTTACAGTGACCAACACAAAAGTGTTCTTTTGTAGTCAGAGGTGTTAAAACATTTTGCTGGTAAACCTCATTATTCTTCTAGTCTGCAGCTTTGAAGATGAAACTGTCTGCTTCCTCCTTATTGTTAAATCTCTTTGTATTCATGCCTGAAGCTAAACCAATCATCATGCCATAGATGGGCCTTTTGTACAAATAGTGGACTGCAGTCCATAGTCAATAGTGTTGGGCTAATTCACATTCAGTTCAAACCAATGGAAACTGTAATTGAACAGCCATTAAGACAGTAATAAGAAAACCGTTTCAGAAATTAAGTGAACAGAAACTGTGTCTGATATTTATCCAGTGATGGAGAAACAGTTTGTCGAAGTGTCGATGGAATCCATCAGAAGCAATCGTAACTGCTTAATTACTCTGATCACACAAAAATATTGCTCTCTGCTAAAATGAATGGCCAGATCCTGAGCCTAACGATGCTACAAACCTTCCTAGGAGCAGGGATATAAAAATCAATGTTCCTTGCATTCGGCAAGGCCATGCCTCACAAACATAA
Organism: Gambusia affinis; assembly: GCF_019740435.1. Lineage (NCBI taxonomy): Eukaryota > Metazoa > Chordata > Actinopteri > Cyprinodontiformes > Poeciliidae > Gambusia > Gambusia affinis. Next base: position 20,110,741 of record NC_057868.1, on the reverse strand, counting down.
CTAGAATGCTGATGGTATTAGCACAGTCCAGTGAGTTGGCATTATAGCTGTGAGGCCATGATCACGGTGTGGTAGATGGATTGTAGCACAGAACATCATGCTTGGAAAGGTTTTAGAAGCCGTTTCAGCTGAAGGATGTGCAGCCTGACGGAGAAAGGATTAAGGGACTGGCATTTGCTTTTGACCTTCAACCATTTCAAACTAAATCTTTGTTGCCATTAAGATACAGGTATAATTACCTGTAAAGTTACACTGTTGAAAATTAACAGCATTAATGTGAGTCATAAGAGGGGAAAAAAACAGGTGTTCATTTTTCATAGTCATACTTTCAACAGGTTATTTATTTATTTAAAAACATCTTAGTTTCAAATAGCAAGCTTTGACTCATTTTGCATTAAAAAAGGAGCGGCACCAGAAGGTTTATGCATATCCTCAACTCATTTAAATTGAGAATATGCATATTCAAATTAAATCTAAGTTTGTTAAGTATCAAACTTAGCTTGAGTTGGGGGGGGCAGTGCAGAACAAAAATTTCAGTTCATTGTACATGTAATTACTTTCAAATGCACAATTTGTCATTGACCAGTGTTACCCATCATGAAACCTCTAAAAGTTCAGGTTTACCGAATTACTTTATAACTGATTTTATGACAGGATGTCAAAACAGCTACAAAAGCCAATCAGTCATGTAAATGATGGTGGTGTTTGAAGTGGTTCCCCATCATGGCTCAATGCCAGTTATCTGTTTAGGAGTAACCGGAATCAAATCAATTATCAATTTAAGTTATTCTGCAACGAACTAAATTTTTTGGTCATAAACTTTGTGTTTCTGGAAGACGTTTGTTGTGGTTCTAAAATTATCTACTATCCCACTCACCTTCTACCCTCTACTCTGTCCCCTCTTTCATTTCCATCTTTCCTCGTCTTGCATCTTGACACTCTCCTTTATTACTTTCGTCCCTTGCTTGTTTTTCCTTCTCCGTCTATCTGCCTCTCCGCCTCTCCAAGGCCTGACTGATGGTGTGTTTAGGCGAGGCAGACAGATGGTGGGTGAGGGATTGCCCTTGCCAGCCTCTGACATCGGGCCCCATTCAGGGCAGGAAAATGATCGATGTTAAATCTAATTTTAAACACCCCAGTTTGACTCTGGCAGACAGAAGGAGAGTGGAGACTAACGTCTGGCAGTGCAGCTGGAGCAACCTGATAAGGCGTATGGTTAAGTCTATACCTGCATGGCGCGGTCAGCCCACTTCAAAGAGGTGGACAACCGGGACAACTTAAAGGACTGGGAACTGGGATGGGAATACTATCCAATCAAATAGCACAAAGATAAAGACAGGAAGCAAACAATAAATAAGAGAAAAATTTCAGCTTTTTACAATCCAGTTTATCATCTAGAAATCATTTGATTTGTTAATATCCCCTTAAAATGTGTGTAGCATGGATATGGTGGGGTAAACACTCTTTAAAGGGGCAGTTTTATATTTTTCCAGTGCCACTTTACAGCACAACCAAGTAACTAGTTAACTTCAGTTATTATAAAAATGCTATATATTAAATATGATTTAAGAAAAATTTGACTTTGTAATCTAAAGCCTCGACATTGGGCCTCTGTTTCTTTAAAAACTCCTGCTCTTTCTGAAACTTTACCTTCATGAAATCATCACAAAACGACTCCTCTGTTAACCCTTTAATCACTGTCTTTTTATTGAGTTTTTTTCCTTTGATACATTCAGTTTGTGAAAACAAAGAAGTGTATCTAGTTAAAGTGTATCTAACATATACATAACATAACACACACAGAGAAGATAATCCCTCCAAAGCAATCCCATTTAGCCCACCCAGGTCACTGCCCAGTAGATCCACCCACTACATTCCTATCCCTGACAGAAATGGAACACATTTTAATAAAAATAATTGACATAATTAATCTGGAGCATTATTGCACTCTGTTAACCCTTTAACAACGTTTTTTACCAGTGTTGTTCTGTGAAGTAGGTCTTCCAATGAGCTCAACAGATTTGCAGTTCCACCAGGTGTTTGCTAATTGCAGCTGGCTAGTCAGGTGGAGCTGATTGGGGGAGTCCTGGGCTGCTCTGTAAGTGGGGAGCTTGGAAACTGCCACCCTGAGGAAGAGCTGTGTCACAAAGGCGGGGCTAGCTGAATTGTTGCCATGGAGATTGCAGGATTTCTCAGACATGCATGAAAGAATCAAAGCAACACTACAGGTGTGTTTTTGATATATTACAACATGAAGTAAAGCTCAAAAAGGTGGAAAGAAAATGATTTAATAACTTTTTTCCATTTTGTTGTCAAATAAGCCTATGTTAATTGGATGCATATCATATGGAATGCTAAGTGTCTTATTTGCTTTTATGACAAAATAGTAGGTTGTATTAAAATCCTGAGTAGATAAGTGTTAATGAACACAGCAGTGTTGCATGATGCCAAAACATACATGTTTTAAATAATACAGTAACTCTATTTCTTACTGGCTGATCTAAAGTCAGCCATCACTTGTATAAGTAATTGAAAAATATCTATCTAACATACTAACTAGCTGACCAGCAACTTTCAACAATGTAGGATAAATTGGAGGACTTTAAGAACATTTTAAAAACATTTGATTTACTTAATCATTTACACAATGCAAGATACCATTACCAGTGGCTCTTGCATGGCAAACGTAGTGACGTCCCTTCGCATCCATCCATCAGTTGACCTATGCAGTTTTCTCCAGCACTTTATTCATTGCACTCATGTTCTGAATTTCATTTATTTTCATGACAGACATAGAAAGCAGGACTGCTCTACTGAACTTGGTCTGTCCTAATAGCTGCAGCTCTGTGGAGCAGCGTTGCTTCTTCACTATTTGCTCAGTAAACTAAGCTGTGAGTTACATGTTTGGAATTAATCTTGCAGGCAAATGCAAATATATCCATGCAAACTGTAATTCAGATCAGTATTTCTGGCTGTCCTTAAAAAGGCAATATAATGTTAAGTCAACTTTTTTGAGCTTTTCATCAAAACATAGATGCAAAACATAACTGGAATGTAGCCTTGATTATCTCATGCAGTTTCAAAGCTACCAAGCTTCCAAGCCTCACAGAGCAGCTGGGGGAGGGCTGGCTCCCCCATTCAGCTCCTTCAGACTAGCCATCAGCAATTAGCAAACACCTGGTAAAACTGTGCATATGATGAGGTCATTATAGGAGCTACTTCTCAGTTAAACGCTGGTAAAAAAACTTTGTCAGAGGGTTAAGAGTCACATTGCGATGACTTCCTGAAGGTTTCTGTAAGAGCAGGATCTTCTTAAAGAGTCTGAGGCCTAATTTCAAGGAGTTAAATATCAAATAAATTGTAAGTAATTTTTGATGTAGACAAATTTTTTATAACAAGTGAACAGTGCAAATTTATGGCACAATCAAGTAACTATGTGCCTGGAAAACTCATAATACTGCCCCTTTAATGTTTTCTAAATGAACAGTTTCCAGAGTTCTATAAAAAAAATTCTAATTTGCACATAATGTTTCTGTCAAAATATCCAGGCTCAGATTTCGCTGCAGCAATGCTGCTTTTCAAACTCCCGCACTGTGAATCAAATCCTCCCAGGTCCCAAAGGAGGATCATATCAAACACAAACGAGTAGCAGGTTAAACGGCACAGGTGCGGATTATATGCTGTAGCAAAAAAACAGCGTGCAACAATGCAAATAATGAAATGTGTTTCTGACGCTTTCCCTTTTTGTGCTGAAAGCTTGCAAAATACCAGCTTTAAATGCTCCGTCTTGTCAGACACATAATATACCAGTTAAACAGCCTCCCAGCAGCCCCGGCAGTTGATGGCCTGTAAATTGTTGATCAGTGGCTTGGCATAGGCAGGGTAAATTGATTCCAGGAGAATCCTGCAGGACCGAGGCTGTCTCTACAAAGGCCAAATATACAGCCCTGCATTAGAATGAGATGGGGGTTGGAGGTGCTGAGCTTGGCAGAGAGCAGTCAGGTAAAGGTGCAGGAGGAGAGCCGCAGAGAGACGAGGGAAGACATCAGCATTTGAGAGTGTCCCAAATTAGGAGAGAGAGAGAACAGCTGAAGAACGAATGCGAATGTGAGAAACAAGTTGAGCCAAAAAGATGACAAAAGGAGCTATCGTTTATGATGAGCAAATGCAAGCATGTTACAAAGAACAAGATTTGTTAGGATCGACAAGAAGTAGCTCTTGCAATGTACATTGTTTATACTGTTTCATATTTTTGTTTTCCTCCATAACATTCCTGCCAACAACATTTTTGCTAGTATCTTCCTTTCTGACAAAATGAAGAGCAAGATTCTTTACTGCAGTGTGGAAAGTTACTAAGTTCGAAAATCTATCCACCAACCACAAGGGAGAGCTGCAGACTCCGAGGTCCCAAATTCTTATGATAGTGCTTGCGATAATCAAACAGAATTTTCCAGATGGCTGTAACATTATTTTAATAATAAATATGCTTGTCAATAAACACGAAGTCTTCTAAGACAGTGTAGCCCAGCTAATTTGTGGATTTCATCGCATAAACCACAGATCAAAATAGTTTTAAAAATGCTTCAATCTTTTGCACTCAGATCCTCTCACATGACATCATGCAGTTTTTTTCCTCATGTTGTATTGTGCAAGTTCATCCCTTTACTCACGTCACATGTTTGTGTATGTGCCTTCAGTTTCAATAAAACAGGAAGAAATTATTATGTGAAATAATGCTCCTGCATTGTCCTCCAGCAGCTATGACAATAATACTGCACATAATGCAGCTGTGATGTAAACAGCAATGAACAAATCACATTATTTTATCTCACGCTATGCAACAGACACTTCTCTCAGCACCAAATGCAAGCAAAACTCTTGGCATGACATACATTCGAATAGCAGAATAGAATAGAATAGAATAGAATAGAATAGAATAGAATAGAATAGAATAGAATAGAATAGAATAGAATAGAATAGAATAGAATAATCCATTATTGTCCACCAGTGTGAAAATGTAGGTGTTCCAGCAGAAAGTTAAAGATAAACAGCAGCATCCATATTCAAACTATGATATGTATATAAACAGAAAAGGAACATCAGAGTTTACAGTAAAGGCTGATCTAAGCAGTACAGTGATTAAAATAACACACTGTTTGAATGAAATGTGCAATTGAGTAGGGTCACTAAAAAATGAACAATACGTGGATTTGTGCTTAACAAGAACAAAAGAATATTTAAAAGAAATTTTAAAAAACACATTGTCCAGCAAGGATGTCAACGTTTATTGAGTGCAGTGATGGTTATAAATATATACAGCTGCTGGGAGGAAGGATCTGGGATAAGTTGTCTTTATGAACCCAGGATGGCTTTATATTGTCAATTTATACATTGACAACGTATATATATTCTCAATGCATTCATTGAGAATATATATATTTATTAAATACAACAATCCTTTCTTTAAGTCCACCTTTTCTGTCAAGATATTGTTCTTAATCTAATGTAATATTACAATCTTAAAAGCCAGGTTTTTATTAGAAATATCATCATAATTAACAGAAACAAAGATTTTAATTAGTCTATAGTCTATGTGTGTAATTAGTCTATATAATGGTAAATTGAGTTACTGAAATCAACTTTTCAAAAATATTCTGGTTTATTGAATTTGACTGTTGGCTCAGTCCAGTTAGTGGTGTTTTATGTCTGCAGTGAAAGATCTGCTCAGGTCAAAAGTTAAAATTTTTAGAAACTCTTTTCATGAAAACTCACATTTTCACATGTTTGTGCACATCAGTAATTATAAGTGTTTATGCTTGTATAGTGTTTAACATTTAAATTTCGTCTTAAAACTCTGTAGCTCTTTGACAAAGAAAACTCTAGATCAGTGTAAACACAATTCAAAATCGTTCAGTTTTTAACTCACCCCTGATATTTATTTATCTCTAAATGAATATCAGACCAATAAAACCTCTGAAGGGATTGGGACTTTGGTCATTACTTTACTTTGCTGTAAAGCCAAACAGAAACTAAATTCATCAAACAAAAGTTTAGAATGTTATTTCTGCTCCCCCAATGTAATTTATCACATTTAGGGAAGCTGTCACCAGTTAAGTGGATTGCCAGTAATTGTGGCTGTGACATTACTAAGCAGAACCGACCAAACCAGCTCATCAGGGAAGGGTTGGAAATAGAGGGTAGCAATCTCTTTATCCCTCAGAAGAGAATTAAAGCTGACAATCTCTGTTTCTTAGCTCAGTTTGGCTTTATTTTCTGTAAGAGTTTTTCTTTCCTTTCAGATTCCCAGCTTGATTACATCTATTTCACATACAGCTGAGGCCAGATATTTATGTTTTCTCACACTGTCTGACATTAACACAGATGTTCCTGTTTTATGATTACCTAAAGTATTCAGGTTAGTATGATTGCCTCCTAAAAGAACTGATGTCTCACTGCAAAATCATAAATTCTTATAAAGTATTTTGGTCTGCAAATATCTTAGCGCACTTGAAATAAAACAAAACTAAATCACAAGTACATTTTCATTAAGATATAGATGCTTGATTGATAAAAAAATATTAGCTCCACTGGCAGATTGTTTCACCATTGGACAAATATCTTGTAAGTAAAATAATCTCCTAGTGGAACTACGGTAGTACTTTTAAAAGAATCAACATTAATCAACATTTAAACAATTAACATCAAGATATGGGAGATTTAAATCAAGCTCCTGTATCTTGTTGAAAAGCAACTTGTAAGTTAGTTTTGTCTTATATCAATTTGCAGTAGAAACTAGACCAACCTACATTGCTGTAATAACCAAATCAAAATTTTTAACAAATTATTAATCAATTGAACATTTGTCCATATTATCTAAGCAATTTAGTTTCAGAAACCATCCCAGATGCTGTTACAGATAGTTCTGTTGTTATTGGAAAGCTTTTGATGCCGTCAACCATGAGATGTTACTACCACACAAAAGTACAAAGAAATTACATCATGACTTTGGCATTGCCATTTTTTAAAATGTTTTTATATTTTTTTATAAAGCAGTGCTATCTTATAGTAGCTATACTTCTAATTCCACAGAAAGTCATAGAAAAAAAATTTCTCTTGTGTTATCTCTGCACTTAGTGAATGTATTCAAATTTGAAAATCCTAACTGAATAAAAAGAACAATTGTTTATTTTTGATTTACTGCCAAAAAGTGAGAATAAAGCCTGTCTTACATACAGTGCATGCAAATATATACTTTGAGTTTAAGTATTTTAGTAAAAAGACAATATTTAAGTATAAATTCATCAAGATTTTCAAAGTTTGTTGAAACTTTTTTTCTGACACATTTGCACCACTCCAATCACATGAATAGCTCCTCACCACCACTAAGAGTCAACCAGACAGGAACGCCTTCATTGAGATGTGAATGACGAGCTGCATTTCTAAAAATTCAGGGCCAATTACCAGGTTTAAACTGAGCCAGCTGGGACAAATTGCTTGCTACTTTTAATACTTAAAACAGCTGTCAGGACATCAATGCTGTGCCAAGTGGGAAGAGGAGGAAAAAAGAAAAACAGGAGAGAGAATGTTTTGGGTTTGTGCCATTGATTGGAATTACAGATTTGTTTGTGGGCATGTGTGTGTGTGTGTGTGTGTGTGTGTGTGCGTGCGTGTACACTTGTGTGTGTGTTTTAAGCTATCTGACTGCAGCTCTCTAAACCGATTTAAGTCCCCGATGTCATTATCCAGGCATTGTGAGTGGATTTTCTCTGCTGCTTTCTCACAGTTGGTGTATGTGTATCCTTTTTGTTCAAAGTATATGTTGTGGCTAACAAAGTTGTACTAATTCTGTGTCTTGGCTAACTTTGAAAAAAAGGAAGAAAACTTGATTTCTTTCCTCACATCTATCATTCATTAAAACTTTGTATTGCATTTGTGTCTGCGGCTTACATTTGGCAAAGACAGCGTGACCACTCTAAAATCAATAGCAGGAGGTTCCTGGAAAATGACTGCCATTTAGGCTTCACATAAAAATCCCATTGCACCTGCACTATTATAAAAATATGCTCTCCACTTTAAAAAGGCGAGATAACCAATAGCACATATGGCACACTCTAGATCACACCGATACAGAGGCAGAGGGCTCACTTTCAGTGCACCCAATATGGCTTGATTTACCTGCAGCCGTTTTAAAAAAAGGAGAGGACAATATTCCTCCTGATGTGAATTGAAAAGCACTAGAGGAGAAAATCATTTCATCACTCCATCTATGTGGAGATAGAATTGACTGCTGCACGTTTGTGTGTGTCAGTCAGTCAGTCGTTTCAGCAAATTCACAGAGGATAAATGATTACCTTTGTTAGGACGGAGCTTTGAGCTGAACTGACTGAAACCCATCGATCACAGGGTATCGCCTCTCCGTCTGCATTCATACAGACTTTGTGGCTATGCACCAAATGCACAGGGTCAGCACAGCGCTTTGATCGTGAGCTGTGGGACATTGTGCAAAATTCATGTTTTCTGCGCTTTCAGTGTGTATGGTTTGAACAGGAATTCGATCTCAGTTCATCTGAGGGCAGACACATGAACAACCACATCCAGGCATAGCTTTCTGTATTTTCTAACTGTGGGAGAACATAATGCTCCACATTAGGACCAAACCAGTGACTGAGGTGCAAATAGCTGACCAAATTAGGAGCACTTTTGGTACTACTGTTAAAAAATTTACCAAGAACCTGTGGATTGTTTTTATGTAACTTCAAAGTTATTTTCTTGTGTTCCTGTGAGTAACCTGTAAGTTCTACTAAAAGCAACCCAGTATGCTAAGCAAAAGTAGCCTGTTACCTAACAAAGTACAACATGTATTGTATCTTTAGAAGACAATAAATCAGCATTATATTATAATGGAGCAATACTTGTAACTGAAAAGCCCAATCATTTACAAGCGGCAAGCTCAATTCAGCATTTCACCACTAGGCAACACTGTGTGCAGGTCTGGATATATTTGTAGGGGCTGGATTAATATCATATTAAATTTACTGCGGATGAAATATGTGTAAATTAGACCCAGACATATGGTTAGACATCTGATTTTGCCACAGCCTGGCCAAAAGTCTAAGTACTGGAGACCAAAAGCACCATCTTGTTTTCTGTCACTGGGTATAGTTTCATATTGATTAAGACAAGAATGTCAGACATGGACCTTCCAAAGTAAAACACTGACTTTCTGTTTCCAGAAGGCAGGATTTAGGTGATGCCAGTATTTCACCATTGACCAGATAACAGAAGGTTTTGTTCCACTCTGACTTTCTTTGAAAGAGTTAAAACAATTTCATTATTCTTGTCAAAATTTGAGTTCTGGCCACTCCCTTTAGAGATGCATAAAAACTCAGGATTTTAATAACTAAACATACCACATACCTTATGAGCAAACTCATTAAACTATAAGATGGTCGATCAAAACCTAGAGATTTCAATCAAAACTGAATTTTCAAAAATGTTATTTGAATTTGCAAAAATTTATAATTCAATCCAAAATGGCTGACATCCTGTCTGTGCTTGCCATAGAACATGGATGAAAGAATTTGTGTTGATCTTGGTAAATTCTATGAGTGTGCCAAATTCCATACTTTTACAATAAGGAAAGTCGATGACAAGGTTGTTGCAACTTTTAAAATACTTAATATTTCTCAACCAGTTGTTGTGTGAGTCGTCTTGAGGCTCTGTAGCAGTTCTGGTGTAGCTGGTTTTGTATGATTGAAGAAAACATGCTCACATTTTTTAGAGCAAGGGTAAATTGTTCAATAAATTACAATTTACAATCACTCTGAATGAATGATTCAGAAACAAGATGTTGGATAAAATGAACAGAGAGGAGCGGTGTGATGTTTCTGTATAAAAGAAAATCATCCACATTGTAATTGCTTTTTCACTACAGCCATGTTCCTTCATGATTTACTCCATTTATAAAGTAATCCATCATTCTCAACTTGTCATTGCAAAGTTTAAAGCACAAAATAAATTTTAATGACAGCCTGTGGGGAGGACAGTTTCACGTTACCTCAGAATGCAGCAACTTAAGGCCACATCAGCAACTTCTTCAGCTCTTCCTTTGAACATTTTCACTACTTTCTTTCTGACAGACGTGGAACATTCAGTCTCTGCAGAACATTCTCTCTGACGTTTCTGAACGTGAAGTACAACAGACTTATGTCTCTTCTTCAGCAAATACTGCAATAGGTTACATAGAGCAACAACATTCTTGCTGCGATGTCTCTCTCTGCTTGTTCCACCAGTTAGGTGATACTGTGATTTAACACAGTGGTCTCCAACCTTTTTAGTACAGCGGACCGGGCCAAGCCTTCGTAAATTTCCTGCGGACCGGGGGGGGGGTTGGGTGCGCGCGTTGTGAGCTGGCGCATGACTCAAACCTCGGCATCCGGTGTACGATTTTCAAAATAAAAGCTCCTCCATACTCAATACATAGAACGGACATATTTAATTATTTCTTGCGCGGCCCGGTACCAATTGGTCCACGGACCGGTACCGGTCCGCGGCCCGGTGGTTGGGGACCACTGAAACATGTTCGGCATATTTCTACAGATACCTGGGGAATCAGAAGAACAAGTGAAATAATGTCTGTTACCTTGGCTAGTGTGGCTAATACTGTTCCCAAACTCACCCTGATGTACCATATGTGCTGTTTTCAAGGCTTAGTGAAAGCCCTAACCCCTTCCCATTCCCTTTGTATTGTTAAAAACACCTTGCATACGAGTGACCACTTGCATGCTTGTACAAGTACTCACTCATATCCAAGGAAACAAGTGAGCACTTGTTACCTTGTGATTATCTAAACCGAATGCAAATCAATGGAAACAAGTTTGGCTCTATAATTACATCCTTCCTTAATTATTAACTAACAGTTGGTTTAGTTCAAATTTATTAGCTTCTCCTAGGAGAGGTTACCACTACAATTGTAGAATTACATCATCATTTAGCTAGAACCTGTCTGTCAGCATAAAGTAGACATTAAGGATATAAAAAAATAACTCATCATGTCATGATCTACAGAGAAAAAAACAGAAATAGATCAGCCTGAATTGTGTGAACCGTTATAGAGAAAACATGAAGAACCTTCCTAGTAGCGGCCAGCCTAACAAAATACTCCAGGAGTCTATTGACCAAGTCCAAACAGAAGCCAGAACATCTAAAGCAGGGGTCTCAAACTCCAGTCCTCAAGGGGCGGTTTCTTGCAACTTTTAGATGTGCTCCTGCTGTACCACACCTGAATAGAATAATTAGGTCATTAGCAAGACTCTGGAGAACTGATCTACACAAGGAAGCGGTAACTAAGCCATTTCATTCCAGTGTTTTGTACCTGTGGCACATCTAAAAACTGCAGGACAGCGGCCCTTGAGGACTGGAGTTTGAGACCCCTGATCTAATGCAATGCCTCAGTGTGACAGTACTTGTTTCAATAACAATAACAATGACTGGGCAAAATGGTCCAGTGAGAGAGATCTGAGGTGAAAACCACTTATGGGGTTGGTTTGGATTGCTTTAGGAAAATGTGGGAAAAAATTAATAAAAAAAATATGTAAAGGGACTAATGATGTGCTCTTCTCTGTCAATAAAAGATTGTAGAAGTGTACCAGGCTCTGAGTAAACAGTTCAATGGAGCAGGCTTGCACCAGTCCTTTCAACACACACAGAGCCTTCAGAAGTGTTTGACTTGAACATGGTTGATATTTTCCTACAAGGCCTCTTCATTTACATTAGTCTGTTTGAACAAACAAAGTTTTAACTTATCTGCCAGACAAATGCAGGCTGAAATAAACTGTTTATTGAAGTACGAGAGATTTAGAATCCCTTTTGATTGGCTCCAGGTTGTGTTTATTTTAAGTTACAGTCTGCTGTTCGACTGCCATGTTGATTTTATAGAGTTGAACATTTTGTCTCTAGGACACCATTGTTGGAAACAGCTTTTCTAAAGTTCTTTATATAAAAATCATTTAGTGTGCAGGGGCAGTTCTAGACAGGGGACAATAGGGGCCAGTACACATTTCAAGATAATTTTAAACCAGTTTATAATGCTGATATGCACTGGTACAGAAACTAATCGAACCATCTCATTTTTTATCTTCATAGTTTTACTTTAATAATTGAAACTCAAGGTGTTTGTCAAGACTCTAGGCTTTAGGTTTGGATTTAGTTTTTCTGCTTTTCTGTTTTATCAGTTATGTTGTATTTCATTTTTGTTTAGCCCTTCTTGGTCATTCTAGCTCCGTTATTTGACTTGTCATGTTCTTGTTTTTCTTATCTCAGTCTCTTATAGTGTTTCTAGTATGTTTTATTTCATTACTCTAGGTCTAGTTATTATTTAGTGTCAGAATTTAGTGATTATAGTTAGGTATATTTCTCTGTCTGGTCCTTTTGGTTTTTGTTCTTCTGTTCTTGTTGAATTTGTTCTGTCTCTGTTTATGTATTTTTCGTAGTGCTGATTAAATTCATCATCATCACACTACTACATCTCCTGCTTGCTGCTATTGGGTCCACCTTCAACACTTCACCATGTTATACTTTTAGCTTCAGCCATGTTGACATAGAATCAGATTTCATCTGACAGATAAATGGTCTGCAACTATAAATGGCTCTTTGGCTTTCTTAATAAATTAAAACAACATATTGCCCTGTTTCTTTTATAAATTTTTTTTAGTCATGTGCCTTCTATAAAACAACACTAGCCTCCCGATCCTGGTAAATTTGTTTGAAAACTGCCATTATCATTGTGGTGTAGAAACAGTTTTATCCAAATAGCTTTATTGACACATTTTGTATTCAGTTCAGGAAATTTCAACACATGGAATCGTCTGACATGTTCTTACTCATTCATCATAATATTCTTCAGACAAGTTATAAACCTGAGGCTCAGTAACAACAGTGGGTGAACTGAGGTGGTAAATTCTGACATCATGTATCAACAGCTCAGCTAACATGATAAATGACCTGATGGAGAAGAAAAAAGTTTGTCAGACAAGAAACCCAAGGATATGTAAATCAGCTACTACTCCAGAAATCCGGTTTGATTTTTTATAGTCTTCCAGAAGACTGCGCTGCTGCAACAGCAGAAACAACCTCAGTCAATACTTTGTTGAACCACCTGCTGATGTAAACGCTGAAAAGTCCATCCGTTCTTCTTTCTTCCTATCAAGCTCCACACTGTAAAATGTAAAAGTAAAGTGTACTCAAAAAGAAAAGTGACCTGAACTCATTCCAGCTTACTCTGTTGACTATACTAACTTAAACTTAGCAAAGACAACTTTCTACTGAGGCAAGTAATCAAACTCATCAGCAGCAAGTAACCCGAACTTGGAGTTATGAGTGAGCAAAACGCATCTGCATAACCAGCAAAAAACTCGGCATCATTCGGCAGCTCTCGTTGAACGCACATGCGCATTGGACACTGACGAGTGACGACGTGTTTGAAAGAAACGCCAAACTGTCAACAATACGGCGGTTGCTGCAGCGAAGTTTTGTCACGGTAAGTCCCACTGTTTTTTTTAGCAAACTTATATTTGTTATCTCGGCCGTATAATTCATCCGTAAGTCCAGGTTTTGAGGTTAACTTTATGTGTAATGATTTAGCGATGCCTGGGACTAACGTTAGTCGAAAATATCATGTTTATTTAGTGGCAACAAGATGGAGCGGCAGTGCAAAAAAGCTATCCGGGGCGCAAAACAAAAAAAGGAAAAGGGATAAGGATAAAGATGTTGACGGGTTAAAAAAGCCGCTGTACTGTTATAGAAGGCTTATGATGAGTAGACTGCCATAGGTAGGACAGCTGTAAACTGTAGGAGAAGCAGCCATGATGAAGAAGTGTAGGGTCACCAGATTTGGGTTTCTGAAAAGGAGGACACTTCTTTTTTTGTTGGCGGGGGGGTAGAATCGGCGGACACACATGCGCCAACGGGGGGGTGGAGATGGGGGAGAAGGGGGGTGGGGGGGTAGAACCAGCGGTGTACATGTGTGTACATGTGCTACCGATTTCTTTGCCATACAAAGAAACCTGGAATGGAGTAGTGGAACGGAGTGGCAATGTAATCACAATGCACTGTAAGCTATGTAATGTGTTTTGAGGCAGTTGACCAAAATCCCTAACGATTTTTAAATTCCCCCCGGACATTTTTTTAGGTCTGAAAAGTAGGACATGTCCGGGAAAAAGAGGACGTCTGGTCACCCTAAAGAAGTGTTATGTTGATATGTAATTGTGGTGTTGCTTCTATTGGTAGGACTGCGAAGACCCAGACGTGTCTCACACCCCCATTGGGATCCTGACCATCATTCCTGAGGACAGGCAGGCCTCCACTGACTCACTGCACCTCCAGTCTTCAAGTACTGCCATCATTTTGGGAGGAAGTCTTGTCATGAATGATCTTGGGAATCTTCCACATGCCATGTGCTTGCTCTTTGGACTTATTTATTCTCTGAATTTGGAGTACCCTCAACAACTGAAGTACACCTTTGACTTCATCCAAAGGGTGCTTCTGTCACTTGGACATAAATCCCTAAAACCAAAAATACAATCACTCAAAAATCTTCTGATGCAATGAGTGAATGTGATGTGACATTATGGATCAACGTTGATACCTTTACCCTTATTGGAAAAGTGATTTTTATTTCTTGTTTGATTCTTTTTTTGTTGGAGAGAGCATCATTGCACTTCCAGACTACTAAATGGTTTTATGTTAATGAGGAGAAACATTACTTCACTTCACTACTTCACTATTTACTTTATCAATGTTATGATGAATGTTAGGCTCTAGTATTGAGAATTGAGTTTTTGTTTCACACCAGTCAACAAAGACATTTAAGCAGGGATTCTCAAAGTTTTAAAGACTGAGGGCCATTTGTAGGATTCAATATTAGATTGAAGGCTACCCTAGAAAAAAAGTCGTGTCATTTTTTTCCCCTAAAAAAGTCTGTGGAAAACTTTGTTTCCAGGTTAGTGTGTATGTAACCACACTTGAGAACCTTGTATTTAAGGTAAACTTGTTTAATTATTAAACATTTTTTTCCATTCAAACTGTCTGTTGGCTCTTCGTTCCAATAACTTAACACTTTTGGTTCAACTTACTTGAACATATCAAGGCAATTGGTTTCCTGATATTTTGCAAGTAATGTGAACTCTTAAACGTGTAAGTATAACTTATTTTTATGAGTACTGCTTAATTGACATAACTCACAATTTGAAGTAGTCATAATTGACATTTTATAGTCAACTTTACTAATGATTTTGAGTTAACGGCACTCAAGTTTACTGCCATTGCATGAGTTGTCTGAATGAATATTTTACAGTTAACCCAATTAATGATTTTGAGTTAACGGTACTCAGGTTTACTGCCTTTATCTGAGTGGTCTAAACATAGTTATTTTTAGCAATAACACCTTAAAATGAATTAGCTACTTTACTTGAAGATTTTGAGGCAATCGGTTTCCTAACTTTTTCTAAGTAAAGTGAACTTATTACTTTTTACAGTGCATTTGATTGGATGGATAATTTTGAATTCATGCCTCAAACTCTGAATTGAATTGAGCCTGGACTTTGATTGGGCCATTCTAATAGATTTGATTTAAATAATTCCCTTCTAGTTCTGCTGGTGTGTCAGTCTCTATCTGTTGTCAATTCTACTCAACAATAGTTTTCCTGTTCCTGCTGAACAAAACAAAATCCTCACAGCATGATGCTGCTACCACCATGTTTCACTATTGTTTTGTTTTTTTATCACATGGCATTTTACATAGTAAACATATTTGATCTGATCTGACCAGGGCACTTTCTTATGCATGTTTGCTGTGTTGATTTGTTATTTTTATACTTCAAATAAATTACAAACAGGTGGACATTTTGCTTAAAAAATTTGATTGGAATGGTTTTTATTAAGAAAAATAAAAATGCACTGCACACCCTTTAGATTTCTTTTGGAAAAAAAGTTGAAAATCCTGTTTTTATTTCATTTGTATAAGCGTTGCATTGACCTACAATGTTAATAAACATTTTGAAGTTTGTGGTTGTAACAATACAAAGCAAAAAAAGTTTCAGGGTTTTATCATATTTTTTGCAAGGCATTAGATAAAAAAAGCCTTTTTAATGGAAAAAAAGATTAAATAAAAAGAAGAAAAACATTTTGAGATAAATTATGGAAAGGATGATCAATTATGAAGCAATATCTGTAAAAAAATAAAGCAGAATATATACCAGATACTAAACCAAAATAAATCTATATAGATCCACTATTTACAAACTTACAACACCACAACTGAATGGAGAATGATGGTAACAATTCAGTCTTTGAAGGTTTTTGTTAAAGCTGCACATGATTTTAAAATGCAGCCAACATTGCTGTCAAAATGTGTGAAATGGATTATTAGCCATGGCATTTGGTATTCTAAAATTTATTTCAAGTGTCCTGCATGCCAAATTTCCATGTCACTAATATATTGGGCTTATTGGGAAGACATCCACTGTCCTCAGGGATGGGTGACTGTGGCAGCAGACATGCTAAAAGTCTCTAAGAGCGCTGGGGAAACTACGACAAAGGAAAATATAAAGCCAGAATAAATCTGGGTTAAATTCAATCCATATTCTCATCTATAATATTCAACAACAAGATCACAATGTCATGTTTTCCTGATGTTGTTCATCCCTAGTTATCAGTCTATGAGGTCACTTCTACTCTTGTCAACATCTTCTCCTAATAATATCTTGAAAATTGCAGAGCTGTTGTGCCTGAGTAGAAATGTCCTCCGTTAAAATGAGTCCCAGAGGCATTTTAAAACAGAGGAGCAGTCATGCAGATTAACAGAGCTAAAAAAGAAAACACTTTCTAAATCCTGAATGAATTTATTAATAAAAAGAAATTCAAATTACCTCCCATGAGTTTGTAGAGTATAAAAATTAACCAATACCCTGGCTATTTTATTTTTCCTCCTTTGTATGTCTAAATTCTCTTTTCTTATGGTGACTTTTGGCAGAAAATTAAACAAAATATTCCCTCTCTATTTAGACTAACTCGCGCTCTCTCTCTCTAACCTCCCCCCCTCTCTTCTCTCTCTTGTATCAAAATGCGTGCAGCGTGAAATTAAAGTCAATGCATTTCTGACTCTGAAATAAATTTGCCCTTCTGATGAGGTTGGAGTTGCTCCAAAGCTTTGCAATGTAACACTCTTTACACTTATTTTCCTTCATGGTAGAATTATCACTGCTTATTATTACTTGGAATACATGACTCTTTCTTCTGGGTATGTATGAAATGTCTGAAACAGCTTGCTGAGCTCTTTTAGAAGTTCATAAAATGTTTCTGTACTTGTACAAAGCCTGTGTCTTGAAGGATCCCTGTAACATAGATCTTTAGGCTTACAGTTAAAAGGCCTATTAATAATTCTGAATGAAAAATGAACACTAAGAGGGTAAGTTAAAGATATAATATGCTGTATTTACTGGTAAGAATCATCTAAACCAGGGATTTCAAATACCAGTGAGAGCCAGTAGCTGTGTCTCCATTACAAATGTATGCATAACTTTGCCGATATTCTGCTTCTTAAACTGGATAACAAAGTAGATGTACAAATTATTTATAGATTCTGAGAGTAGATTTTAAGCTTTCTAATGATGTAAAACAAATAGAAATAAAAATAATGAAGATATGGTTACTGAATGTTAACCTAATTGTGAAATAAAAAAGGTGTGTGACAAGCTAATGAAGTGTGGTATGTTAATCAGCTGTGACTTCATTTACTCTATAATCAAGCTAAATTCAAACTCAAAGTTTACCATTTTAAAACCACCAAAAATGCTACTTGAAGCATGAAGTGACTACTTCATGACTTCAACTAGTACATTTATATTAAAAAAAAGTACATTTATTTAAAAAAAACAAAACAACAAAAGTCACCAGCGATACAGAAATTGGTGGCCTTTATCTTTTTCTTGATGGATTCTTAATGTTGAATAAGTGGTGTTTTTATTAAATAATAAACAAAATTAAAATCACACATGAGTAAGTTTGTTCACACAATAAGTCATTGAAAAACATGCCTCACCTTTATCCTCCTACCACTTTTTTGTAATTTCCACCAATAGTAACAGTAACAATGTTCACATTGCAGTTTTCCAAAAGACACCAAAATTGTTTTTATCAAAAAATGTGAGTTCTTTCAAAATTAATGTTTCCAAATTTATTAAGCAAATTTATTTTTGTAAATCCAGTTTGCCCAATTATATGGTCAAAGGAAACAAAGCTAGAGTCATGTCCTTCATCCAACACACCTGAATCATTTGCCTCTTCAGCATGCTATGTTCTCCAGAATAATTAATGACTTAATTATTAGATTAAGTAATGACAGATCTAAAAGCTGAAAATCCCGGTTCCAAAGGATTAAGTAGCACCTTTGGTGGCTTTAAAATGGTAAACTTTGAATTTGAATTCAGCTTGATTACAGAGTAAATGAACTCACAGCTGATTAACATACCACACTTCATTAACTTGTCACACACTTTCTTATTGATTTAGGCTGATTAGGTTGACGTTCAGTGACCACATGTTCATTATTTTTATTTCTATGTGTTTTACGTCGTTAGGAAGCTTAGAATACACTCTTAGAATCTGTAAGTAATTTGTATATCTACTTTCTTATCCAGCTTAAGAACTGGGGCTGGCTGTTCACAGCAATTTTAACCATTGTGTTACAATCCAATGACCCCCACAGAGTGGAAGTGGTCTTTGAATACCTACTTGTGAGTGAAGGACAGGGTCAATGATGACATAGTAATCAATGTCAAATTATGTCTTTTCATTTCATCCATTTTAAATCTATAGAAATCTAGAAATCTTGCATCAGAGGTTGTGATGTATGTGATCACGTAATTTCAAAGAATATCAAAAGCTGAAGGTCGCTCAAGTCGCAATCTCTTATATTTGGCAGAATCACCTGAAGCCAACAGGGATCAGAACAATTAATGGAAACAAGGTGGAAAATAACATTTCCAAAACATAAAATACAGTTAAGTAAAAATTGGACCAAAGTATATTATTTCAGACAACCAACAGAAATAAACTCTCACCTAGAGGTTGACACGTGGCTACCAAAGACTTTTTGTTTTAGAGACAATGTAATAAATGTCAGTTGATTGCAAAAAAAAGAAAAAGACAACCAAATTGGGCTCTTGCTGATAAGGAATACTCAAGATGGCTGCCATTCACATCTTAAAACTTCATCACTAAGCAACAAGAAGGACACAAGTGGTGAGCTTCACTTAAAAAAAGAAAAAAAAAAGAAAATCAAGTTTTGCGCCTTAACAAGGCCACATTGGCAGATCTTCACAAGTTTTTTGTCCTTTTTTACTTAGAAATAATGACTGAGTTGATGTGTGATAATGTAACCATGTCCTGGTGGAACAAAACGGCTTTAGACTGCACTAAAAATGTAACTGACCATTTAACTCGTAGGGTGGTAAAAGACTCCTGTTGTTGGCTGTTTAAAACTGACTGTTTTTTGAAAACCAAAAGGAGATAACAAAAAATACTTTCAGTAAAGTCAGATTTTTCTTTTTTTAAATGGAAGCCTTTTAAATATAATACAAGAGAATATAAGGGTTGGTCAGCAGCCAGGTTTATTCATGACTCTGTCCCCTGCAGTCTTTCAGGATTGCTTACTGTTCCACAGACAAATGGCTGTCACTGAAACCTCTTTAGTCTCATCTTATTCAGACAAGCTGCCAATGGGTGATCTTGAAAAGCTGGAGAGAAAACCATGGCTAAAATTCTGAGATTATTTTCCCTTAAATCTTCAGTGAGTGTAGCTCACGGAGCAGCCCTCTAGCATCACGGGGTGATTATTCATTCACCGGTCCATTTCTCTCCTGGCTGTGGCTGCTCCCAGCCCAGGCATATTAATCAACTGCAGCTGTAATTGACTGATTAAGTCATGTCTCCTAGAGCCAAAATGGCTGACCGACTCATTAAACCATGACATATATATTCTGGGAGCAAAATGGCTGATTGCGAACTAATTTTACTGACCTTTATGGACACCATAACAGTTCTTTCCTCTGTTCTCGTGGTTTAATGTTATGGTAATAAGGAGCGGGTGTGTTCAGGCATTTTGAAAGGGAGTGGATGCTTTTTTCCATATTTTGTTACTTTACAACTACAAAGTTGATACATCTTCATAAAGTAGTGCAAAATGTGAAATAAAAAAAAGAATACATACAAAGTGTAGTACTAATATTATAGTATGGCGATTAACACTTAGGAGAAATAAGCTATTGTCAGTTGGTCTAATTTTAATGGCCCAGGAGGGATTATGGTTGCACTTAAAATGCATGAAACAGTGAAATGATGCAGAGAAATGATGCAAAAACTGATTTGTATTGAAGTTTGAGAAGTTATTTACATTATAAACAAAAAAAGATCTGTACCAATTAATGAACTGGTTCAATATTTTAATACAGACTTCAAGAGATTGATGATCAGATGTTCCAAAAAATGTCCATATACTAATATTGATCTGACCCGGAGAGTAGAAGTCCAGTTGAGTTACACCATCAATCAGTTCAAGAGTCAAGAGTCAAGTCTTTCCTGTTTGAGCCTCCTACCATACAGAAGAAGGTTCAATGGATCTACCTCCAAGTTGTCTTTTACTTTTTTAATGTCAGGCAATATCAAAATTGTTGACACCACAATAGGTTATTATTTTTATAAATAAAAAAACATTACTATATATTGACAATCTACAGGTACATGATTCACTTAATTGTTTGCCATAATTAAATAGAGCAAGGGATGGTGTGCCCTGAGGTCTGAAATTTTTTACAAAAGGATGAAAATGAATGGCTGGGAGCCTGAGTTTACCCTGTGACTCTCTGAAGAACGGTGACAGAAAACCGTCAGCCCTAGAAACATTTCAAAAAGATTTTATGGAAGCAGACATTTGGTGAGACGTCATGACATGTTTTGTACAAATGTTCTGTAAAAATGTTCAGGGGTGTACAAATCCACTCTGTTGTTTGTTTATTGTATTATTGTTGTTTGTTGTTTAATGTTGTTGTTGTTTACTATTGTGGTTTCTTGTTATTCTTTGTTGTTTAATGACAAATGTTGATTGCTTTTTATCACTTTTGTTTATTGTTGTTTACTGTTGTTCTTTGCTGTTATTATTGTTATTTATTTGTTGTTGTTTATTGTTGTGTGATTGTTGTATTTTTTATTATTATAATTTTTAGTAGCAGTAGTGTGTGGCAGCATCAATGTGTACAGCATGTGTTGCTTCAGAACAAAAATGGCCACTGGTGTTTTGTAATTAGTATTTTACCTGTTCGTTTCAGAGCAGCTTTTTACCTGTGGGACGCTCTGCCAGACACACAGACATGGAAGCAGCCATGCATTCAACACACGCAGGCAGTCGCCCTGTCCCTGGGCTCTGATCCCACAGACTCACACCAAAACCCACACTGATCAATACTGAAAGACAGAGCGGTCAAGTAGCAATTCAGCCAAATTGCAAACAAATAGGCGGCCTGACCGCTGCACCTCCGGCAGCTGTGAGAAACATCACAACGCGGTATTAGCCAGTGCTGCTAATGAGCTATTATAGCAGTGACCTTGGGGACAAACTCATTACCAGGTGACAATGGACGACAGACAGAAGCTAGGTTCATTATCATATTTATCAGCAGCACCTTTATTGCAGCCCACTGGGGGTTCTGGTGTCTGTGTGTGCTTGGAGTATGATTGAAAGCATTGGATGTAGCACCGGAAATATTAAGACTATTACAGTCCTGTAAAAAGTTATTAGTTGCTTCAAATCAAACATCTTCAGTTAGAATTTTTATGTGTTTTAAAAGCCCAAAACATTTGGACAAGTCCATTGAGTCTCACAGAATCTGGCTCTGTGAGAGAGGCTCATTACAGGCAGCCAACATGAGTTTGAGAATGGACGGTCCGCAGTCATCCCATCTGTTCAGACTAATCAATCAAACACCCATCGATCAAACTCCTTCCTTCTCTCCATTCTCTCTCTCTTTCATTAGCTTCAGAAAGAAATTTAGAAGCTTTTGCTGCTCGAGTTGCAAGACAAACACAGGAGCAATCGGAGAGCACTTACCAAACATTTCAAAGTGTTCATTAAAAAATGAAGAGAGGTAATATAGAGAAGCAAGTGAATGAAAGCTAGGTAATGAGCAAAGAGAGGGCGGTGTAGACCGACATTTGGTGTCCAGCAAATAATAGTCTGTCAGCAGACATGCTTGCCTTTCAGGTGCTTATTTCAACACATTCTCTGATATGAAAACCATGTAGAGCTGGTTGAGCACTTAGTGTCCATTACACGCCCAGTTCTAGCAGAATAATGTTTTAAATTACAGATCTGCAACAGAATGGAAATTATTTTCTTTCTCCTCTATCACTTCCTGAGCAGCAGAAATGTTGTGACCCCCATCGTGAACAACTTGATCTGTCAGACCTCCCACTCACAGCAAGAAAAATAACCACGAACACCTCAATGTTGTTTCAGTTGAAATAAATTGACAAATTCACACCAGATGCCAGGAATAACCCAAATTCAGCACGAATTAGTCCACAGAGAAAGTTGTGTGAATGATGTTTTGACGGTTTTAAGTAAAATCAACTTTTTTGAGCTTTACATCATGTTATAATGGTATTACATGCCTGGAGTGTTGCCTTGGTTCTTTCAAGAATGTGTAAGAAATCCTTGACGCTCCACAGAGACCCTTCTTGGAGCTTCAGTTTTTTGGCCAAGCTTCCACCTCACAGAGAAGCCATCCCCCCGAGACTCCCTCACACAGCTCCTCCAGACTAGCATCAGCAGCAATTATCAAACACCTGGTGAAATTATGAGTCTGCTGATTTTATCATGTAAGCCACTCCTCAGTCCAATGCTCCCAAGAACAGTAAACGGCATAATGAGATTTATTGCTGTGCTGAAGGTGGAGTGTCAGAAAGAGTAGGGGCTTTTTAACCCTTCGGAGTCTTGGGTCTAAATGGAAGTCTTTTAAATGCATGACGTCATGCCCGCCACAGGGCGGGCGTAGACCTCAAAAGGTTAAAGAGACAGCGGCCTAATTTCAAGGTGTCCAATTATAACCTAAGAACTGAAGGTAGCATAGTTAGATGACTGTGCTGAAAATGGCAAACTTTTCCTGGAAAATACATAACACTGCCCCTTTAAGAAGCTTGTATCATGGGAATTTCTGCACTGTAGTGTCAATTTGGGGTTAATGAGGCATTATGGAATGAAAGTGAGTTTTCCTCAAGACAAATTATGTCAATGAGACGCCTAACAGAGATTGTTAGTTGAGTGAAGGACTTTTATAGCCAGATCTCTGAGCCTCGAACCACAGCTTTATGAATTTAGAAACAGGAATCCTCAAAGCTTTTAACTCACTCCAAATAGTAATTACATGGTGATGGACGGATAATTTATGTGTACCTTCAAACGCATCAAAGGTAACTCGTAAGACAAAGCAAGTCAGGTGAGGAAAACAGAGTTTAAACACCATTGAGACTCGAGAGCGTTAAGAGATGGTATGAAGGAAGAAGGGATGACAGGAGGGTGTTGAGAAGAGGAAAAGGAGATCAAGATTAACATGGGAACCGTAATGAAGAGCAGATGGATGGGAGGCGTGAAAATTAGCAGACACAAAGGAGGCAGGGGAGGGGAGTTAAATGAGAAAGGAAAGATGAATATGGACTGTAAACAAAGCTGATAGGAAGGAGTGAGGAAAACTTGAGCTGACGGGTAACAGTGGGGAAGGAAGAGAGGAATTTGAAAAAGTTGAGGGGGTGAGGTTTATTTGAAGAGAGGAAGAGAGGAGCTCTGGAGGGAGGGCTGGGCAAAGAAGAGGGATGGAGCCACGGATGAGGAGAAAGAGGCCGTGACGGGGAGCCATTAATAATTTATGATAGCCTCAGCTTTTCAAAGTAGCGCAGCGGTCCCGCTCCTTGCGTTCCCCTGACGTTTAATTTGTCTGAAAATCAGTGAGTGTGGAACCTGATTATTGTCTCCCGTCTGCTGACGCCTCGGCCTCAATCTCTCCACCACCGAGATGAGATCACAAGCTGTTGAATGAACACACACACATGCACACGCCCACACACACATCAAACCTGGAAACCTTGTAGTCAAACCGATCCTTGTCTGAAAGTCATAACGGGACAACAGCTCCCAAAAGCAAACCACCTTTATAAACCTCTCAGGTTGCCTGGATTTGCAATTATAGACTAATCTGTTTTATTCTCCCATTGAAAAGCCAAGATGTGGGCAGAAATGAATCCATGTTTTGATTGAGAGTACTAATTTTCCACTGACCTGAAGGACTTTCCTTGCAATGTCAGGAAAGAGTTAATAGAAAACCAGCAGTATCCACATCGAAAGATAAAACTGTAACCTTGGAATTAGTGATAACAGAGCAGAAGTTTGGTATTTAGAACTATTTATACTGTTGTATTTATTTTTACGCTGTACAGTGATTGCATATAAAGTACATGGGGATCTTAAGATTTTAGACTGTTTTATTAACTCACCTGATCAGCGATGGAAACTAACTTAAGGGCGCAGCATTATATGTTTTCCAACCACATAGTCCAATTTTGTAGCACAACCAAATAACTGTTACTTTCAGGTGTGATAGAAATGCTATGTGTCAAATATGACTTAATTTTTTTTTCTTTGTAATTGAACATCTTGAATTTCTACCTGTCTCTTTAAAAACTCCTGCTCTCTTAACATGGCTCTCCTGTTAACCCTTTACAAACTTTTTTTTTTATCAGCGTTTCATTGAGCAGTAACTCCTAAAATGAGCCTAGCATGTGTGCAGTTTCACCAGATGTTTGCTAATTGCTGCTGGCTAGTCTGAAGGAGCTGAGTGGTGAAATCCTGCTCTGTGAGGTGGACGTTTGGAAATTGCAGCTCTGAGGAGGAGCCAACTATTTTTGCACAACTGAATAATTTCTATGGAGATTAAAGGATTTCTCAAACATGCATCACAGAATCATGCAAACACTCCGGGTTTGTTTTTGATGAAGGAATAACATTATAACATGATGTAAAGCTAAAAAAAGAGATGATTTTACATAATACTACCCATTTAATCTAAATCTAGTACAAAGCATCTTTTATTATTACACTGTTCCTGTTTCAAATAAACTAATAGATTAAACTAAAAAAATGTGATGCACCTTTTTCTGAACTAAAACTAAGATGTCCCTGTAATAACTTAAAAAATATGACAAAATTCAAGCGTATCTTTGAACTATTAAAAAGTGGAACAACAAAACTAAAAAAAAAACAACAACAAAAAAACATCTCCTTAGCTGCATTCTTCATATCAAACTCCATCCTTTGGTTTGGGAAGGAGCAGGACCACTACTCTTTAGTGGTATTTATTAATTTGTTTTGCAGCCCTGCTTCTCAGTGTAATCAAGAACGTCAAAGAGAAACCATTAATTATACATGCAGAAGTAAGTTGAGGAATCACACAAAGTGGCACAGAGGACTTGAAATATTTAATTCAAGGCTTCACAGAGGAACCACTTATACATTAGGCAGAGAAGCCTGTCGCATTATAGGTTGAATTACAAGAAATGTAGGATTTATTGATTTTAATCAAGTCTCATTATGATGGTTAAGCTATGCATGGATATATTGGTATCATGGAGAGTGAAATTGCTGAGTGGCCAAAGGCTGCCCATCATGTTGATTAAAATGGTTTCTCTCTTGGCTGACTGGACCTGGGCTGCATGTCATACTGGTTTTTGTTGCTGTCTTGAGATATAGACTACAAATAAACTAGTATTGTGCAATACTAAATCTGTTCTAAAATAACAGATTTAAATCGAAGACAATTAGAACGAAGGCCACTGTATTTGAAATTTTAGAAAATAGTGACATCTAGCTGTAAAAAATTTTAATTGTAAATCAGCTTTGTTACATCGACCAAAATATTTAAGTATACCTCTGAAAGATTTTGATTTAAAGTTATTTTTTATAAAGTTTGTTTATACCTGGCAATAAGAGGCATTTAAAGTGAAAATACTTTTTTGTTTTTATTTGCATTTGCACAAAAATAGCATCTCAAAAATTGTTTATATTATTTGCCTTAATCAAATGTAACATCTTTATTAACATTACAGCAACCAAATGTTTTTAATAAATGCTGAACAGCTTCTTTCTTTTTTTTAAACTTTTATTCAAACAATTTCTTGACATAGTCCACACTTATGTGTTTTTACATTGCAACATAATTACAAATACAACTTTCAAACATACATAGTCCAGAACTCCCCTCCCCCCTCCCTCCTTATAATATCACAGAAAATCAGGCCTGCTGCTCCAGATTTAGATTTACAGAAGACCATCTTTTATTATAAATGTCTTTCCGCAACCTCAAGGTTGCTGTTAGATCTTCCATCAGGTTGACAGTCCTCAGTCACAGTCAGGGGAGGTGAATGTGGTTTCAGCCAGTTCACCGTGATCACCTTGTGAGCAATCAACACCAGGGCTCGCACCATATATTTTGTATTGGTATCTTCTGACGAAAGATTAACATCCTCTAGAACCACTCTATGGATTTCCAAGGTAATATTCAGGTTTAGTATTTTTCCTATTTCTCTTTTTATCATCTCTTTCACCTTCGCCTTTCACCTTCAGGCATTCCCAAAATATGTGGGAAAAATCTCCTATCTGTCCTCACTTCCTCCAGCAGAGGTCCCTGGCCTTACTATCATAGGCTTCATTTTTGAACTGGCCATTTCTTTTTTATCCTGGTGACTGAAGTGGAAACACAACAAGAATAAGCAAGCAAGAAAGGCTGCTGTGCTGTAAACCTTAAGCCATCTAAAACAGCTTAGACTCTAAATAAAACCTTTGAAGTAATAATGACTAATGACTAATTCAAAACCAATGAATAGAACCAAACTTCAGAGTAAAATCTGAACTGTTGCTTTAAGAGTTTGTTTGTTCTTCTGCCAGCCTGTTAACCTTTACAGGTGAATTGATACTTCTTGATGTGTGGTGTATTTATAGTCACTTGTAACATCCCCCTTTGACTGCAAACTATTGCTCTGTTTCAAAATTGTGTATGGATAAAATTTTAAAAAATACTCATTTGAATTAGGCAATGCCTTGTATTTCTATGGTAATAGCTGAGCATCAATAGTCCATTTATTATTCGAATATCTTGTTTTATCAGTGCATTACTTGCCATATATCTAGTGTTATGTTATAAAAAAGCAACACAAATACAATTTTATACAAATATTTAAAATAACTTAATTAAGTAAATTTTATTCGTTCATATTTTGGTTTGAGTTGAGCTTGGTAAAACAGATTCATAATCACGGGCCCTGACAGAAACTTTGTGGTAACTCTTGGACACAGTGATGTAGTTGTTGCTGTGTGACAAAGTAGCTACTAGCAGCTTAGTTCCATGTGAAGTGGCCTTGATGGACACTTTCTTCTCGCCTGGCTGAAGGAGACCCACCCTGGAGGACAGAAAGGAGAAACTTAATCTTCCAATTTCAGCTCAAACAGAGAGAGCTGTCATGAAGTGGTGTTGTGGTGACGGTGAGGCAAACGCAGTAGAACCCAGATGAGGTGAGGTGAGGAGTTTAATGGAACCGAAAAAACAGAAAACACAGTCCACAGACCTGGCAGCACTGCTGAGCGGAAGGCAGAAGCTCACTACAGGTAGCAACAGGTTTTACGAGGACTAGACGTACCTAGACATAAACGGACGAAGCAAGACGTACACTGACTGACACTGACGTAGGACCCGACGAAGACAGACACACACAGGTGACACTAAATACACAAGAGGTAATCAGGGAACGAGACACACCTGGGAACTAATCACGGGGAGACAGGACAACACAGAGACTCAGACACACAAGAAAACTAGAAATAAATACACAGGAAAACACAGAACACAACAGTACCCCCCCCTTAACGGGCGGCTCCCAGACGCCCAAAACGGGAAACCCAACGAGGGTGGGCGGAGGGGAGCTGGATGGGGGGTCCAGAGTCCATAAAACAACAAAAAACTAACCCAACCGGGTGGGCGGAGGCACACAAGGCCAAGAGTCCAAAAACAAACAAAACAAACCCAACTATGGCGCGGGCGGGAACCACGGAGGAGGTCCGGCGGCCCTCCGCGGCGCAGAGGCGGAACCACGGAGAGTCCGCGGCCCTCGCGGCGCCGGAGGCGGAACCACGGAGGCTGTCCGGCGGCGGTCCGCGCCTCAGGAGGCGGGAACCACGGAGGCGGTCCGGCGGCCGTCCGCGGCGCCGGAGGCGGGAACCACGGAGGCGGTCCGGCGGCCGTCCGCGGCGCAGGAGGCGGGAACCACGGAGGCTGTCCGGCGGCCGTCCGCGGCGCCGGAGGCGGGAACCACGGAGGCTGTCCGGCGGCCGTCCGCGGCGACGAGGAGTCTCTAGGACCGCACGGCGGCGGCGGCGAGGAGCACAAGGAGTCTCTGGGGCCGCACGGGGGCGGCGACGAGGAGCACAAGGAGTCTCTGGGGAAGCACAAGGAGTCTCGGGGGAAGCACTAGGAGTCTCGGGGGAAGCACTAGGAGTCTCGGGGGAAGCACTAGGAGTCTCGGGGGAAGCACTAGGAGTCTCGGGGAAGCACTAGGAGTCTCGGGAAGCACTAGGAGTCTCGGGGAAGCACTAGGAGTCTCGGGAAGCACTAGGAGTCTGGGGAAGCACTAGGAGTCTCGGGAAGCACTAGGAGTCTCGGGGGACGCACTCGGAGTCTCGGGGGAAGCACTAGGAGTCTCGGGGGAAGCACTAGGAGTCTCTGGGGAAGCACTAGGAGTCTCGGGGAAGCACTAGGAGTCTCGGGGAAGCACTAGGAGTCTCGGGGAAGCACTAGGAGTCTCGGGAAGCACTAGGAGTCTCGGGAAGCACTAGGAGTCTCGGGAAGCACTAGGAGTCTCGGGGAAGCACTAGGAGTCTCGGGGAAGCACTAGGAGTCTCGGGAAGCACTAGGAGTCTCGGGAAGCACTAGGAGTCTCGGGGAAGCACTAGGAGTCTCGGGGAAGCACTAGGAGTCTCGGGGAAGCACTAGGAGTCTCGGGAAGCACTAGGAGTCTCGGGAAGCACTAGGAGTCTCGGGGAAGCACTAGGAGTCTCGGGAAGCACTAGGAGTCTCGGGAAGCACTAGGAGTCTCGGGGAAGCACTAGGAGTCTCGGGAAGCACTAGGAGTCTCGGGAAAGCACTAGGAGTCTCGGGAAAGCACTAGGAGTCTCGGGAAAGCACTAGGAGTCTCGGGAAAGCACTCTCTGTAGAAGCGCCGGCTGGAGCGGGCGGCAGGAGCAGGCTGGGTGCGCCGGCTGGAGCGGCGGCAGGAACGGGCTCGGGTGCGCCGGCTGGAGCGGCGGCAGGAACGGGCTCGGGTGGCGGAAGCGTTGCTTGCGGCTCCGGCTGCGGAAGCGTTGCTTGCGGCTCCGGCTGCGGAAGCGCTGCTGGCGGCTCCGGCCGCGGAAGCGCTGCTGGCGGCTCCGGCCGCGGAAGCGCTGCTGGCGGCTCCGGCCGCGGAAGCGCTGCTGGCGGCTCCGGCCGCGGAAGCGCTGCTGGCGGCTCCGGCCGCGGAAGCGCTGCTGGCGGCTCCGGCTGCGGAGGGTCTGCTGCTGGCTCTTCAGGCGACGGAACGGGGGTGGTGGATCGGGAGGACAGAGTCTTGGGTCTGGGAGGCAGCGGTTCTCCAGCCATGACAGCATACGCTGCCTCACTCTGCCTCCCTCTGCAATGCCACCAGCTCAGGAAGCGGAAAACGTGGAACCCAGAAGTCCAGCAGCAGACCCAAACGGATGGCGAATCCAAGCCGTCTTGTAGCAGCGTACGGCTTGGACATGGCAGCCTCATACTCGCGTATGGTCTCCGTTAATTCTTTTATTTCCTCTGGGTCCATGATGGTAATTGCGTGCCTCACCGTTCAGCTTGGTCGGGTCCTTCTGTCATGAAGTGGTGTTGTGGTGACGGTGAGGCAAACGCAGTAGAACCCAGATGAGGTGAGGTGAGGAGTTTAATGGAACCGAAAAAACAGAAAACACAGTCCACAGACCTGGCAGCACTGCTGAGCGGAAGGCTGAAGCTCACTACAGGTAGCAACAGGTTTTACGAGGACTAGACGTACCTAGACATAAACGGACGAAGCAAGACGTACACTGACTGACACTGACGTAGGACCCGACGAAGACAGACACACACAGGTGACACTAAATACACAAGAGGTAATCAGGGAACGAGACACACCTGGGAACTAATCACGGGGAGACAGGACAACACAGAGACTCAGACACACAAGAAAACTAGAAATAAATACACAGGAAAACACAGAACACAACAAGAGCGTTTATCTCCAGAGCCCTGAAACGCTCCAGAGATCCAATAGTTTTCCTCAAAAGTATAAAGTAGGCAGAACACCAAACATCTCTCTATCCTCTCAAAATAGAGATGTTTGGTGTTCTACTGTGTGCAAAATGATCATATAATTATATAATATAACTGTGTTCAATCACACTTGTTCAAATACAGAAACTATCACAATATCTGGTAAAAAAAAAAAAAAAAAGACATTCTGTCATTCCCTATATATATATAAAGCATTTATATAATCATATTTTGGAGCTCTAAAAAATTACCAAAAGCATGAACCATGAATCATTGTTAGGTATTTTAGTTTACCTAAATACAAAGAAAGAACCACAGACAACGTTATGAGTTTTCAACCAAGCTTCTGCAGAAGGAGAAGACACAGAGAGCTGCTCCTCAGAACAGTTCACCATGTGTTCTGAAGCTCTGCAGTAGAACTTGTCTTTTATTAAAACAAGAACAAAAGGGGCTGGTGCTAATAAGATTAGGAGCCCCCAGGATCTAACAGATAGCAGACGCAGTCTTACGACTAAGGGAAACTCTCAAAAGACCACCATCAAAGATTACACTTGTAGTGTTAAAGTAAGCTCAACTCTGTCTCACACCCCTATTTCAATTAACATATAGATGACCCAAGTAACACTACAACAGTTGTAACAATGATAATAAAATTATCCTAACATTCCCCCCTTTTTATTTTTATCATTGTTACACAAAACTATGCTAGGGCTAAACAAAAACAGGGTACACATACTAATACTATTAGGAAAAAGAATACAAATGTTTAAAAAAAATTATGACCATTAAAAAAAAAAAAAGAAAGACAGTAAAGAAAATAACAAAAAAAACCAAATGCACATTGTTTTCATCACTACACCACTTGTTTTCACATTTTCAGTGCAGGATTCATAAAGCAAATGATTCAATCTTTTATTCGATTACAGAACATCATCATATGTTCCCATTGTCAGTCCATCCTCGTTCTTTTGGAACTGTATGTGGTCTTCATCTGTGTCAGAAGTTATCCTGACCATTTGATAGCTAATCAAAGCAGTGTTGAATGTCTTTAACATCATGCTACGAAGACATGGAATGATACAAGTTGTAAACAGACAAAATAAAATCAATACAGTCAAGATGGGTGTCCCAATCTTTAACAGAAACTGCCACCAGGGTCCAGAGGTGAGCCAAGATAAAAAATCAAAAGGCTGGGACCCTTGTGTCGCACTGTCCATATAGTTCTTAAGCTCTTCCAATTCATGCAGGGCGTCATGTATAGTACCACCAGTTCCCGATTCATCAGGGATAAACGTACAGCACGTGGAGCCTATAATCTTACAGACACCTCCCTGAGAGGCTGTGAGAAAATCCAACACAACACGGTTTTGCAAAACCATGTTTCTCAATGCAGTCAGTTCTTTTGCGGTGCCGTTGGCTAGCTGGTATGTGTTGTTGATGAGGCGTAGTAGAGCGTACCTGTTGATTTCAACATGGTCTCGGACTTCACCTACTCCCACCCATGGGAATAGGCTTTGCATAAACTTCTCTCCGCCACCCCAGATCCTGAATTTCCAAGGAACTCCTGTTTTTGTAGTAAGGCCTCCCCACCTTTGGACTTCTGGCATGATGTCTCTCTTAGTGCGGTAGTGTCCATTGTTGTGAGTGTCCTGGACCTTTTTCAGGAAAGTCACTGGGTTGGAGAGAGGAACCAGCGCACACAGTCCTCCCCAATTCCTGGGAAGAGAAGCATAAGCAGTATGTCCACATACAAAGTACCAGTCTGCCATTGTCCTGGATCCTCTGTTCCCTGGAACGATGGTGCTGCAGATGGTGGAATTTTGACGTCCTCTGGTTCCGCTGCTGATATCGAACTGTCTCACCTTAAGAAGGTTAATTCTCGTACAGTTGCGGTCAGATTTCCATCTCATGGAACAGGCAGTACTGACGTGGTTTTTGTCTTGGCAGGCTTTACAGTTGAAAAAGTCCACCTTCCTATCACAGAAAGTGTAGATTTTGTTACACAAATTCCATGGAACCGTCCCCAGATGGATGGTACCATTATTATACACACAGACACCTAGGGCTCCTGGCTTGAGGCTAGCCAAAGTGATTACTTCTGGTAGTCGCAGGTTCATCTGTGGCAGAGGCATAGTGTCACCCATAGGGGAACACGGAGCTGTAGCCAGTGGTGCTCTGTGTAGATACTCACTTGGGAACGGTTTGGAATAATTCCGGCTTCCCCAAACACCTTTGTATGTGTTTGATTTATTGTAGCCTGGATGTGTGCTTGCTCCATACAAACAAAATTGTTGTAGTTCAGTTATATTTCCAGGTCTCAAACCTGAGTTGTGTGTGGAGTAGGGTAGCTGTGCACATACATAGCAGTTGGTCTCGTTCCCCTCATATGCAGTCCTGTTCATCAATTGCCACCACAAGTTGGTGCTGTAGTCATGTGGATGAGTCTGGGGGGAGGATGTGTCTGCTTCTCTCCTTATCTTGTTGACGGCGAGACATCCCCCACTCCAAGACAAAAGACATGCTACAGTCACAGCACAGCAGGGATTCCACCTGGCTTGTGAAGACCTCATTGCTGCTCAGAATACAGAGATGTCAAAACTTCTAGGCTAAAAGAGTGAGGATCTGTTGATTTCTTCCCGGACTTTGAGACAATTTACCTCTAAATTTGTAAATTCCCTTTGTAGTCCTTCCCCATCACTCAAATCTAGAAGTCTAACACTCTCTGTACCTTACAGTGACTGAGATGTATCTTGCTCCAGCAAGATACATCTCTTTCAGCAATCTTTACAGCAGTTGGAGTAGTTAGAAGGACTTGGAATGGTCCCTCCCACCGTGGGCTGGCCCAGCTCTTTCTTTTGATGACTTTGATAAACACCCAGTCTCCTGGCTTGATGGGTGTGAAGTCCTGTGAGAGGGGAGAGTCAGAGGGCAGTAAATTTGCATTTGACACCTCTTTCTGCTTCAAAGTCCTGACCATATAATCTGTTAGTGTCTGCTCCTCATCTGCTTTCTGCAAATCTGCTGAAAATATC
Organism: Gambusia affinis; assembly: GCF_019740435.1. Lineage (NCBI taxonomy): Eukaryota > Metazoa > Chordata > Actinopteri > Cyprinodontiformes > Poeciliidae > Gambusia > Gambusia affinis. The sequence goes on along the minus strand of NC_057868.1, from coordinate 20,077,242 downwards.
GGCAGTCTGTATGGTCTTCTGTGTATTATTTCAAATGGTGTTACTCCCTCTTGTGTGGGTGTAATTCTCATATACAACTTTACCAAATCTAGACATTCTGGCCATGGTCTATGAGTAGTTTCCATACATTTTCTTAATCTACTTTTTATAGTCCCATTTGTTCTTTCCACGAGGCCGGCACTCTGTGGCCGGTAGGAACAATGATTTTTTAATGTTATTCCTAAATGAGTAGCCATATTTTGTATCAACTTGTTTACAAAATGTGGTCCATTGTCACTATAAATAGTTTGTGGTATGCCATGTGTTGGAATAATAGCTTTACATATAGCCTTGGCTACTGTCAAAGCATCTGCATGCTTTGCTGGGACTATTTCAACCCATTTAGAAAATGCATCGATCATTACCAAACAATATTTATATGGTCCACTTTGTGTAAGTTCAATAAAGTCCATATGTATTGTCTGAAATGGATAAGAAGGTTTAGGGAAACTTCCTCTTTTTGGTCTCACATTTCCCTGAGGATTGTTTTTAACACAAACCGGTCATGCACTACAAAAATTTTGAAAGTAAGAATTTATTCCATATGTTGTAAAATGTTGTTGTAGTATAGCAATCATCCCCCGTGTTGACACATGACATGATCCGTGTGTCAATATTGCTGCCGCTTTAAATAGGGATTTAGGTAGAACAGGTTTGTCATCAACTTGGAAAATGTTGTCATCATTCAATGTTGCCCCTTTCGTTATCCACATTTGTTTTTCTACTTTTGGAGCATTATCTTGCATATCTTTCAACACTGCTTTATCTATCACTTGTAGATCTTCAGTTTGTGCTGAAAAGATACCTTTCCCATGCTTCCCTATTGCAGCTTCCTTTGCTATTTTGTCAGCAAATCTGTTTCCATTTGAAACCTCATCCTTTCCTGTGGTGTGTGCTGCACACTTGCAAACTGCTAATTTAGCTGGCAGATGTATGGCTTGTAGGAGGTTTTTAAGCAAGGATGCATGGGTGATAGATTTCCCTGTTGATGTTATCATTCCTCTGCGTTCCCACTGTTTAGCAAAATAAAATAATGTCGAAAACACATACTGACTGTCAGTGTAGACAGACAAGTGTCTGTCCTGAGCTAGTTCACATGCTCTTGTTAAAGCTATCAATTCTGCTGCCTGTGCTGAGTGGGTGCTTGGCAGCTTTTGTGCTTCAATTATTTTATCAGGTAAAGCAACAATAGAATAACCTGTCTGGTTATTACCTGTAGAATCTTTTGAACATGAACCATCTACGAACCAAACTTCTCCTGTTGTCAAAGGAGTGTCTTGTAAGTCTGGTCTAGGAAGTTGTAAATGTTCAGTAGCTTCTAGACAGTTGTGTGGAGTTCCATCATTAGGCAATGGAAGCAATGTTGCTGGATTCAGGACTGTGCATCGTTTAATTACAATGTGTGGTTGGGACAAAAGTGTTGCAGTGTAAAATATGTGTCTTGCTGGTGAGAGCAAATTCATTTTACTTTGCAATAACAAAACGTCTACAGCATGTGGGACTAGTAGTTCCATTTTGTGGAACAAAATTATGTCTGCCGACATTTGCACTGCTAATGCCGCTGCACATACTGCTTTAACGCAGTCTGGTAGAGACTGCGCTACTGGATCTAATTTCTTTGAGTAAAAGGCCAAAGGCTTTAGTTTATTTCCATGACTTTGTAACAACACAGAGGTCATGAACCCATTTCTGCAATCCACAGTTTGAACAAAAGGTTTTTTATAATCTGGCAAGATTAAAGCTGTTGTTTGAATTAAAGCTAGTTTCAGTTCTGTAAATGCCTTTTCAGCACTTGGATTCCAAGTTATTTGTTCATTCATGGCCATAGGTGTGCCATGAATTAAATCCAGTAATGGCTGAGTTTTTTCAGCATAATGTGGAATCCATGCTCTGCAGTAGTTACAAAGTCCAAGAAATGACATCATCTGTTTTTTAATTTCAGGTTTTGGTGCTTCAGAAATTGTTTCTTTTCTTGTTTGCTGTATCTGTTTCCCATCAATGGACAAAGTGTGACCTAGGTAATTGACCTCTCTTTTTACCCACTGCAGTTTCTCTTTTTTGACTTTATTGCCTGTTTTATGGAGGTGGTGCAGCAGAGCTAATGAGTCACTTCTGCATGCTTCTTCACTTTCTGATGCTATTAATAGATCATCAACATATACCAACAGCTGACTTTTGTCTGAGATTTGAAAATCTGCTAAACAGGCCATAATTGCTTGGCTAAAAATAGTTGGGCTATCAGCAAATCCTTGAGGTAACCTGGTATATGTATATCCCTGACCTCTGTAAGTGAATGCAAACCAAAACTGCGAGTCTGGGTGTATGGGAACCGAGAAAAAAGCATTACTGAGATCAATTACTGTAAAGAATTTATTGCCCGGTTTAAGCGAGTTTAGCAGTGTATGTGGATCTGGCACATTAGGCGCTCTGGTTTTTACTGCATCATTTACTGCGCGTAGATCCTGAATCATACGCCAATCTTTTTTGTTTGCTTTTTGAACAGGAAAAATAGGAGTATTACAAGGTGAGTCTGAACATTTTCTGATAATTCCTCCTTCCAATAATTTTTCCACAACTGGTTTAATACCTTCCACTGCTTCTGGTTTTAACGGATATTGTTTCACTCTAGGTCTCCAGTTAGTTTTTGCTTTAATTTGTACAGGTGGAATTGAACTAAGTAAACCAACATCAGAGGGACCTTTTGTCCATAATTCTGTTGGAATCTCAGCTAATTCTTCCCCTTCTTTTTTAGTTAGCATTACATCAGCCTGTCATGGGAGTGCATGTATGTGAGCCGTGCCTGTTGCAACCTCACACAGCACTCGTCTCCAAAGGTCACAGCTGGGGCTGTAACTCCACCCATCTTCCTCTTCCGCTCTGTAATCGGTGGCTTCAATGGCCATTTTAGTTCGAAGACCAACATCAGCCCACAAAATGTTTTCTGGTTTGAACAATGAGATATGAGGTACTGCTGTTAATTTATACATTTCAGCAGAGGGAGAGGGGAGGAGCACAGATACAGCCGCATAAGATCTCCTATCAGTGTACATGGCTGTTATGGCCATGTGCACAGGTGTGATTTCTAGGAAGTTTTGCACATAGTCATCCTGTGGATTAGTTAGAACATTCATTGTGACATGCAACTGACTATGTGGCATTTCTTCTTCAGTTTTAGATAACTGTGCTCTAGCTTCTCTAAGAAGCTGTCCTAGAACATGTGGATTATCAGTGGGTCTGAGATCATATGAGCAGTAGATTTTATCTTCCTGCTGGACCATATACAAATCAGACTGATTTAATCTGTGTGCTCTCATTCCATCTTTTACAGGGACCACTGCTATTCCTAATTTTGTCATCAGATCTCTGCCTAGTAGGTTTATGGGACATTTAGGTGACAGTACAACAGATGTTGTGATTTTTACCCCTGTTTCTGGGTCTAGAATAGGTATTGGTCTAGACATGCTTTCTTTATGTGTTTGTCCATCTGCAGATTTCACCCAAATAGAATCATGTGCCGGTTTGACACCTGGTATTTTAGTTTTTATAACTGTTCTGCAGGCACCAGTATCACATAAAAACTCAACTTCTTCTCCTTGGATCATTAGAGTAACATATGGTTTATCTTTTAGAGCATTCAATAAATCCCATGCTGAACAGATGTCCACAATTTCATCATTTTGGTCTTTTTGTGTGTTTTGTCGAGGTGTGACAGGGTCTAGTCATGCTGAGAAATTTGACCTTTGTCTTCTTTTTCCATCACCACCTCTTCTGTTATCTTTTTTAATCATTGGACATTTTCTTATCCAATGGTCGAGAGCACCACACTTTCGGCAACCATCAGAGTTTTGCAGAGGATTACTTGGAGTCCCAGAGAAGGATCTGCACCCCCTGTAACTTCCTCTGCCTCTGCCTCTACCTTGTCCCTTGTAAGGGCTTTGGAAAAATACAGAGGTTTCGGATTCCTCGAAATCCTCCAGATGAAAAACATCTGGGCCTGTTTTATTCTTTTTGACTACTTTTTCAGCATGGCGTGCCCACGTCATCAGTTGTGAGACTGGGGCAGTTTCAACTTCAACAAAATGCTTTCTTACCCAGTTTCCAATTTCAGGTCGGAAACTTGACAGTAAAGCATTTTTCAACTGCTGTTGATATGCACTGTTTGGGTCGTCGTTGTACGTGATCCCACTGTGAATTTTAAATTCCTTTTCAAATCTAAACCGAAAATCATCAACCTCTTCTCCAGTTTTTTGTTTGATTCCTGACAGATGACTGTAATTTGCTTTTTTGCGGAAAGTTGTTCTAACTCTCTCACATAATGGGTCCCACTGTGCTTTAAATTCATTAGAGAAGTCGGGGTTTGCACCTTGAGGGTATGGGATTGGAGCAAAAATATTATTAGCATCATTTGCTTTCCCTGTATAATTTCCCCTCACTTTTGCCCAATCTTTCCCTAATGAGGACATGGCTGCTTCTCCTGCTTCTACCCCATTTAGTCTATATGAATGGATTAGGCCAACCATGTCTTCCACCCACTTATCAGGGTCTTCTGCTACAGGTGTTATTCCTTCCACAGCCTTCCTGGCCTCTTCTAGAGTCCAAGGTCTAAAAACATAAATGTGTGGCAACTGGCCGTCCCTAGGATTTGGATTTGGGACTTGGATCATTGGATATTGTTCTGCTCCTTCAAGACTGCAGAAAACTTTGGGCTTCCTGTTCTGCCTCAGATTATATGAATGTCCCTGATCAGTAGGACCAACACCTTCCTCATCGTATGACGGTGGTGAGGAGACAGGAAAAGGAACTGGTGGGTAAAGTTTAGCTGGAGATTTTGCAGGAGCAGGAGTTGGAGGAGCTGAGGGCAGTGTGGCCTGCGCAAATGGGGGAGGGGCCTGCACTGCAGCTATTATGGGCTCATTATCTTCTGGCTTTACAAACAAAGCAGCAGCTTCCTCACTTTTACTCCTTTTTTCTTTGTTTTTCTTAATTTTTTCTCTTCTTTCTATGGTTGCATCTAACCATTGTTTAGCACATTTTAGTTCCTTCTCTTTCCCTTCTCTCTTCCTTCCTTTTTCTTCCCGCTACACTGCTTTCTAATATTCCCACCAAAATTTCCATTGTTCAATTCTTAGTTTTCCATCTATTTTATATTTCTTTTTCCATTTTGACATGTATGTTGTGCTACCAGGAAATCTGGACAGCATGTATTTTTCATCCCCTTCGGGATCCTCAACAAGTGAGGAGTTACAACAAATCTTATTTCCCATTAATTCAGTACTCTGCGATTTAGCTTAAATACATGTATTTTGTGCTTATCTTCAAAAGGAGTGCTCTAAGTGAGCGCTTAGTGTCCCCTGAAGAACAGTCTTCTAGATCAAACTAATTTTGACCCGGTTCTTCACTTTGGATTCTAATTCCGAGGACAGAAAGTTTTACTCTCAGAGAATTAAGCACCGTTCATTCAAACACACACACACACAATTTCAAAACATCCTGCCGGCTCAAGGTTCATCCTTATGGGGGACCTCATAAAAGGGTGAACTCTTTTTAAAAGATCTTTTTGGGACTTTAACCCACAATTAGATTGGGACTTTAACCCACAATTAGATTGGGACTTTAACCCACAATTAGATTGGGACTTTAACCCAAAATTGATTTGGTTGATTAACTCACGTTTCTGTCGGTTCGTCTCGTCCAGCCGAATCTCGTCAATCCGAAGCTGGCAGACAAAGTCGGACCTAAGGCTGGCCTGGTGAAGAATTTACTTCCCGGGGCTTTCTCTCCAGGTCCTGTTGACTCTGGCCGTGCACGGGTTGCAGCGTGTCGTTCTTCGTCTGTCAGCGAACGGGTATGTTGAGATCCGGGTCACGGCACCAAAATGTTAGGTATTTTAGTTTACCTAAATACAAAGAAAGAACCACAGACAACGTTATGAGTTTTCAACCAAGCTTCTGCAGAAGGAGAAGACACAGAGAGCTGCTCCTCAGAACAGTTCACCATGTGTTCTCAAGCTCTGCAGTAGAACTTGTCTTTTATTAAAACAAGAACAAAAGGGGCTGGTGCTAATAAGATTAGGAGCCCCCAGGATCTAACAGATAGCAGACGCAGTCTTACGACTAAGGGAAACTCTCAAAAGACCACCATCAAAGATTACACTTGTAGTGTTAAAGTAAGCTCAACTCTGTCTCACACCCCTATTTCAATTAACATATAGATGACCCAAGTAACACTACAACAGTTGTAACAATGATAATAAAATTATCCTAACAATCATAATCAACCACTGTGATTAAATGTAATTTTTAAAGAGAAAGGAGACAAGCAGAGGAGAGAGAATATAAGACAGCATCCTAGAAGTCGGTTTCTACACCTACAGAAAGAGAGAACTCAGTGTTCAGAAGCTCATGTTTTGATTTCAATTCACATACACAATCCACCTCATGTATCGTATTAGCTTTATTTTTATCCAGATCGTTACAAGTGGGAAAAATATCCAACCAAGACTGGTGTTTTCCTGATTTTTTTTTCCATCTTCTGTTGTACTGTTTGGGCTGAGTGCTGACGTGTCCCCTCAGGGTTCTGGCGTAGCCGGACCAGTTTGTGACTTTCACACACAGGTGTATGGGCGAGTCGTTCATGGTCAGACACCTCCAAACTGCGCGACGGTCTTCCTGACAAAAAATCAATCCACTGTTTCAGGGAACGAATCACTTACAAACCTTTAGACATTGAAGACTTTGTGTTTAGTAAAGCAACTGCTGATGTGAAGTGGAAAGCATATATGCATAGGCAAGTAAGTCTAAGAGAAAAAAAATGCTTAAGCGTCACTGGCATTAAGTCAGATTACAAGGATTTGAATAGTATGAAAGCTTTTGTCTGTATTATTAAGTAAAAGATCAACAAAGAACAGCTTTACAGCTGCATTTTAGTCAGCGTCGTATTTCATTTTTACAAAATTTCCCAAAGTGTTGGAGGCTAAAAGAGCACAGGAAGTACATTAGACCTCATTGATCAAATTTTACAAATTATTTTAACTTTAAAAGTAAAGTAAAATTATGAACATTTTTATTTGTAAGTGTGTAAAACTGTTAAAGCTCCAAACTACATGCAGTTGAAATTACAGGGAGAGGTTCTAATAATAGTAAAAAAAATGCTAAATATCTATATACTTTTCCTTGCATTTTATATTCATGCTCTATTTTGTTGATATACAAAATACATTGGAGTGTGTAGTTCTAACATAACAAAATGTGGAGAAATTTAGGCGGTATGAATGTTTTACTAAGACACAACTACTGAGAACAAAGGGCTAAAGAAAACACAAACTGCTCAATTGTTTATCTTTGGGCAATTTTACACTCCGTCCTTCTTTGAAGGAAGGAATGTCATCTTTAACGCCCCCTACTGGCCTAGATTATCTATTACATGGTTTTTGACTAGAATGAATGAACAAAGACATTACCTATTTATTATTAATTCTTCAAGTAGTTTGATGTCTCATGTTCATGCATTTATTTTGAAGTGCTTTCTTTTATTTTGAAGAACATTTGTGCCATTTCTTTTCTTCTTCTTGACGTCCGTCAGTTGATTTCTTTTCTGTTTATTGTTAAGAGCGGTGCGGCAGTCATTCATGATGTGAGTAGTGATATTAGTCATGTGACACAAATATGTGGATGTTAATTATCACTTCTGCTTAGCTGCCACTATAATTAAAGTGTCTGCACTTTTTGACTTTGAGAAGATTGCATTGGAAAGCATTCAAGACTACATATTTGGTTTAGAAAAAATAATATAATGTAGTTATTTGACAATATGTGTTGAGTGTGTTTTTTCCTTAAATCTTACCAATACAATCATCAGAAGTAATGGACTGTGTCCTGATCAAACAGTTAGATCTGCAAGACAACTCTGCCGTAGCGCAGAACGAAAATGGCGTAAAACTCAACTTCACGTTCATTATGACATCTATAAAGAAAAACTACGATACTATCATTTAACACTCAAACATGCAAGACAGGCCTTCTTTGCAGATGTCATAAACAAAAACTTTAACAATGCTCGAGCTTTATTTGCAACAGTTGACAGGCTCACAAACCTTCCTATCACGTTACCACCTGAATTTCAGTCTATTGCTGCCTGCAACCACTTTTCCAGTTTCTTTTCAGAGAAAATTCAAAAAAATCAGAGGATTAATCTGCACATCCACTATAAAGTCAGAACCAACACTGAACCCAAACAAAACAAATACAGGAAAAATGACCCAATTTCAACTACTTAATTATAAAACCCTAGAGGAAATTATAAGTCAACTCAGCTCCAGTTCTTGCTGTCTGGATGTTCTACCCTCACATTTCTTTAAGAAAGTTCTGCCTGTTGTTGCTACTGATCTGATCCAAATAGTAAACTCATCACTCTCATCAGGCGTTTTCCCCCAGGCTTTGAAAACGGCAGTAATCAAACCACTGATAAAAAAGAACAATCTAGATAAATCACTACTGCAGAATTACAGGCCGATCTCCAACTTCCCATTCATCAGCAAAGTTATTGAAAAAGTTGTGTGTAAACAGTTAAATAGCTTCCTAACGATAACCAACTGCTTTGACTCCTTCCAATCTGGTTTCCGGTCTCACCACAGCACAGAAACTGCCCTCGTAAAAGTGTTCAATGACATCCATATAAATACGGACTGTGGGAGAACCACAGTGCTGGTTCTGTTGGACCTCAGTGCAGCTTTTGACACTGTTGACCATGACATCTTACTGAATCGACTGGAGACTTGGTCGGATTCTCCAGTCCAGTGCTTAACTGGTTTGAATCTTACATAAAGAACAGGGATTTCTTTGTTTCAATTGGAAACTTCTCATCAAAGAGGTCAAAGGTCACATGTGGGGTACCCCAAGGGTAAATCCTAGGACCCCTCTTATTCAATATCTATATGCTTCCACTAGCTCAGGTTATAACAGGAAATAATATTAGCTACCATAACTATGCAGATGACACACAGCTCTACATTACGATGTCACCAGGTGACTCAGAACCCATCCAATCACTGAACAGATGCTTAGAACAGATAAATGTGTGGATGTGCCAAAACTTTCTCCAGCTGAACAGAAACAAAACTGAAGTTATTATTTTTGGACCTAAAGAGGAACGATCTAGAGTCAGTGCACAGCTTCAGTTATTACAACTAAAAACCAGTGATCAGGCCCGAAATCTGGGAGTAGTGATGGACTCTGACCTGAACATTCAGAGTCACGTAAAGACAGTTACAAAGTCGGCCTTCTATCACCTGAAGAACATTTCCAGGATTAAAGGACTAATGTCTCAGCCAGATCTAGAGAAACTCATCCATGCGTTTATCTTCAGTCGTATTGATTATTGTAACGGCGTCTTCACAGGTCTGTCCAACAAATCAATCAAACAGCTGCAGCTGATCCAGAATGCTGCTGCTCGTGTTCTCACTAAAACCAGGAAGATAGAGCACATAACACCAGTTTTAAAGTCTCTCCACTGGCTCCCTGTAGCTCAAAGAATAGACTTTAAAATACTGTTGCTAGTTTATAAATCACTGAATGGTTTAGCACCACAATACATTAAAGATCTGCTGCTGTTGTATCAACCTTCCAGAACCTCTCAGGTCTTCTGGTTCTGGTTCTGCTCTGCATCCCCAGAACCAGAACCAAACGAGGAGAAGCGGCATTTAGCATCTATGCACCAAAAATCTGGAACAAACTTCCAGAAAACTGTAAAACAGCTGAAACACTGACTTCCTTTAAATCTCAACTAAAAACCCACTTGTTTAGAGTTGTATTTGAAACGTAATCAATTGCAAATTTATTGACGGAATCTGACTTGATGTTGTTTTTATTGTTGATTCTATGTTGCATTGTGTTTTGTGTTTGATTTGATGTAAAGCACTTTGAAATGCCTTGCTGCTGAAATGTGCTATACAAATAAAGTTTGATTGATTGATTGATTGATTGATAGGTGAAAATGTTGAGTAATAATACAAAAAGAAAAAGAATTAATGGGAGAGTTAGATTTTATTGACTTTCAAAAGTAAAAAAATAAAATAAAATCAAAAACAATACATTTCTGTGGCTCAGGGTGAAAGCAAAATGAAATGATTCTCCATTTGGTCTTTATGCATTTAACAAATCTGAAAACAATAAATCAGATTTCTGGCCATTCATGTCTGCTTATTAGATAAAAGTATAGTTATTTAAGGAGATTTGAAATGAATGTTTTAAGAGACAGCTATTTCTCATTCAGTTTTTAATTTTTTTTTACATCTAATAACTATAACAGTTTATTATTTATAACAACATATAAACTGTCCCACAGTCCCAGTGTCCACGTTTTGCCCAACCACAACCCCATTGTGCAAAATAAGACAACGGATGTCTCCGTCAAAAGAGGCGTAAAGGAACATGGTGTCAAACTTCACGGAAATGCAGTGTTCACAGAGGTCAGCGACCGGACACGTACCGCTTCGGAATATTCCTATGAGACAGGATCACCACTACATTTTAGACTGTTAACTTCTCACTTTGAACCTTCAATAGAAACATTTCTCCAGCGGAAAACCGTACTTTGGTGGGTGAATTTACTTAAATTGTTTGTAGGAAAGTTTAGGAAACAATTCCCACCCTACCTTGACTCCTCTCTTGCGGTGTTGGGTCAACAACCTGCCACCCATCAAACCCTGGACCGAGGTCCAATCTCCTCAAACAGCACTCCACCCATACATGGAAGTTCCTGTAGGTACACCAGGTGATCACACTGTACAAACAGAAATGCATGGAATGATGAAGCAGATTATCCTTGCATAACAAAACTATAACCATCTTTTTAAATAAAAGCTGTTATATTTGCTGTACCAAATGCTGTCTCTGGACAAGCCCAGCTTCTCCCGTTGGTTGTGTTTTATTCTTCAATGGTGGTGTTGGCATCAGTGTCATGGGCTACATTGAAAACTGTCACCACCTTCCTGGAGGGAATCCCCAGAACTCTCATAACTGAAAAAAAAAATGTTTGTGTGTTTTATTTGTTCTGCATTTGTCAGAAGTGCAGTTTCTGAGACACTGCATTCCTCTTTTCTGAGGAATGCAGTTTGTTTCATATCACTGTTCTTCATCAGTAAGACCAAATCTGTGTCCAAAGTCAAGAAAACAATCTTGGTGTAGGGCAAGGAACAAGTATTATACTTCAGTAGTAATCTAAACAATGGAAAAAAAAAAAAAAAACCTGAGTGTGGTCCAACCAACTTTGATCAATGAATCAAACTTCTTGCCTGGCCCGGGAGGCAGGCAGGAAGACATCAAGTCCAAAAAAACACAGCCTTCATCCAGAATTTTAACCAGACTCACTGTGTTGTCTTTGGAACCCTGATAGTGATGATTCCAGAAGTACTTGTGCAGAGGACCGACGCAAAGACCAGGAATTGCCTGTAGCACCAATTAACATGGATTCTCTTCTAAATTTAGGTCTGGACTTTGACTGGACCACTCAAACATGTGAATTTGCTTGACAATTTTGATGATGGCATTTGACAAAATGTGAAGTTTATTGCTTGTTTCATAATTGGTGACTGATACTTTTATGAGGTAAAGCACTTTGAACCTACTTGTTGCTGAAATGTATGAAAACAAACTTGACTTCTGCGTTATGAGTTACTTGACTTCACACGGGTCTCAGCCATAAAAGCCAGATTTCTTCTGTTGTTGTTGACGACAGATTCTATCTAATCTGCAAAGAGTGAGGCTGCAACGTCAAAATGTGACTGTAGCTCTCCCTGAAGTGGTATCCACTTTCCCATCTCTGTAATTACAGTAACAACTCTTACTTAATCTCTTAATGTGATTGTTACGGTCACTGACCTCTAGGGGCTCTCTTTATGAGAGAGCTTCTTCTTTGTGTTTCAGTTCCACCTGGCTGCCACAGGTGAAATGTGTTGGAGCTCATCAGCCACCCCATAAAGAGCTCCAAACCTGAGATGTCAGATCCCTTTTTCCCTGGGCCTTGATCTGGTGTGATCATGTCTGTGAACTGACTTTGTTGAGACTTTGGATAACTTTGCTGTGAGCATTTGTGTGAAGCTTAAAGTGGTTATAATTTTGTTTTTCTTCACAGTGGAAGCTGGTAGGGGTTCTCTGCCATTTTGTTTAACTATTTTTCTCCTGTTTCTTGGTTAGTCAGGGAGTTCAGGTTTTGTACTTTGTTTTCAGTTCTCTTCTAGGAAGTGTTTTTATTTTATAATTAAAAGGGGGATGTTTTGTTTGTTGTTTTGGCCTTGGAGACCCTGAAGCTAAAAGCTTCCCTGTGCGTGTTTATTGTGACTTAGATTTTATGTTGAACTGTCAATTAAACTATCTTTTTCTACTGAAGCCAACTGCTCCAGATATTTTATTTTGTGTTACATCCAGTGCCAGTATTTACCCTTGGTGGTCTTGGGGGGGGTTGTAACATAAGTGGGGGCTCGTCCGGGATTATTTTTGAAAATGGCACAGTTTAATTTGGAGGAGTTTTTAGGTAATCCTACTGTACAACAGTTGGATGTTTGTAGAAAAGATGATTTATTTGAAATTGCTTCATATTTTGGTATCAATGTTTCAAAGTCTTTGCTCAAACGTGAACTAAAATCTCTTATTATTAGTAGCTTGGTTGAAAAAGGAGTTCTATCCGTGGAAATGGATAAAGAGGACACCACCTGTTCTGAATCTGCTGATCAGCCTGAGGTCTATGCTGAGGAGGGAGTGAAGACACCACCTTTTGCTGCCAAACCAGAGGGGGAAAAACCACCAGCATCTCTCCCACGGTTTGAGCCTTTCTCTGTTGAATCCTCAAATCCTAGTGTTGAGGCACGTCTAAAGGTACGTCTAGTTCGTCTAGAACTTGAAGCTAAAGAAAGGGAACGGAAGGATGAATTTGAGTTCCAGCTTAAATGCAGAAGACTTGAAGCTGAAACTGCCATCAAAATGCGTCAGTTGGAGCTACAGTCTCATAAACTGACTGCTGCTACTACAGATTCTGGTGAAGAAGAAGACAATATCAGTATTCCCTCAAATAAACCTTCCTCTTCTCCAGCACCTTTTACGTTTGACATCAGCAAAAATATTGCCCTGGTCCCACCATTCCGGGAGACGGAGGTGGAGGCATATTTTAATGCATTTGAACGTATTGCTGTTGCCCTTCACTGGCCCACAGATGTCTGGTCCCTTTTGTTGCAGTGCAAACTTACTGGTAAGGCACAGGAAGTATGTGCAGCACTCACCATTGAAGACAGTCTAGTGTATGACAAAGTTAAAGCTGCCATACTCAGGGCATATGAGCTGGTGCCTGAGGCATACAGGCAGCGGTTTAGAGCCTTAAGAAAATCCTCTGCACAAACATTTGTTGAGTTTGCAAGAGAAAAAGGAATGTTATTTGACAGATGGTGCCAGGCAACTAAAACTTCTGATTTTACTTCATTACGTGAGTTGATATTATTGGAGGAGTACAAAAACTGCCTTCCAGATCGTACAGTTTTGTACTTGAATGAGCAGAAAGCATCCACCTTACAAGAGGCAGCTGTACTGGCTGAAGAATTTGCCCTTACTCACAAAAATGTTTTCGTGGGTAAATCTGACCAACCTTCTCGTGAGAAAACATGGAAAGATGTGCCACAATCTCAAGTTAAGAACACTCCAATTTCAAAAGGGGAGAGACAATGTTTTTATTGTCATAAAATGGGGCATATTGTTTCTGACTGTTTGGCCCTAAAACGTAAACAAGCACCCCAATCACCAAAACCAGCTAAAGGGGTTGGCCTAGTCAAGACTCAGAGATTTTCCCCACCACTCTCAAACATGAGTGAACCTGATGACTGTTTTAAGCCCTTCATTTTTGATGGTCTTGTCTCCCTAACAGGACGTCCTGAGGATGAGAAGTCAGTGAGGATACTGAGGGACACCGGTGGTTCCCAGTCGTTCATCCTGTCCAGTTTTCTGCCATTTAATGCTGATACCTCCTGTAATGCAAATACAATAGTGCAAGGAATTGGAATGGCATATGTACCGGCACCTTTACATCATGTTCACCTAAAGTCCAAGTTGGCCTCTGGATTCTTCAAAGTTGCGGTGAGAGACTCATTCCCTGTTCAGGGGGTTGAATTTATAATGGGTAATGATCTTGCTGGAGGCAAGGTATTTCCTATTCCTGAGGTGGTGGATAATCCCAGTTGCATGATGGGTAAAGATGAAATGTTGGAATCCCATCCTGATGTGTTTGCTGTCAGTGCTCTTACCAGGTCCCAAGCTTGCAAGCTGAAAGAAGTGAACTTGAATGACTCAGTTCTTGGCTCTGCCTTGATGGAGGACAAGCTGCCAGCAGACGACCTTTCAGAATCAGCACCCCAAAAGGAGGACGTCACTCAAAAGTCTGAGGTTTTTCTCCCGCTATCACTGTCACATGAGAGTTTGAGCCAAGCACAGAAAAGTGATGAGACGCTCTCTAAATGTTTTAAAAGTGTGAGTGATTCAATAAATGACAAAACCCACAAGTTTTATGTTGAGAATGGATTACTCATGAGAAAATGGATCTCAAGGCCTGCCTTGCATCAGAAGGGTATTGAGGAGGATTGGGGAATAGTACATCAAATTGTAATTCCTCAAGGTTATCGTGAACAAATACTGCAGCTGGCACATGACCACTCATGGTCAGGTCATTTGGGAATCACTAAAACCCATGACCGCATCTTGCAGCATTTCTTTTGGCCAGGCCTGAAAAAGGATGTTGCCAGGTTCTGTAGAACATGTAGCATTTGCCAAATAGTGGGTAAACCTAATCAGAGGGTACCACCTGTCCCTCTTAAGCCCATTCCTGCAGTTGGTGAGCCTTTTGAGCGTGTTCTGGTGGACTGTGTGGGTCCTCTGCCCAGAACAAAAGCTGGTAATCAATTTCTCTTGACTGTCATGTGTGTTGCCACCCGTTTCCCTGAAGCCATTCCACTAAGGAAAATCACCGCACCCACCATAACTAAAGCTCTTCTAAAGTTTTTTGCTACTTTTGGTCTGCCTAGAGTTATTCAAACTGATCAAGGCAGCAATTTTCAGTCCAAAATCTTCAAGCAGACACTACAGTCTTTTGGCATTAAACATATTCCCTCCAGTCCCTACCATCCTCAGTCACAAGGCGCTCTAGAAAGATGGCATCAGACTGTCAAGGCCATGATATTGTCATGAGACAAACAAAAACTGGGATGAAGGACTTCCTTTTCTGCTGTTTGCAGCCCGTGAAGCTAAACAGGAGTCACTTGGTTTCAGCCCTGCTGAACTGGTTTTAGGCATGGTGTAAGAAGAGGACCACTAGTTCTGAAGGAACAGCTCCTGTCAGCTGACACCCAGCCACAATCTAACGTCCTTGAGTTTGTCACACAATGTCGGGAACGTCTATACCATGCTTGCTCAATAGCAAGAAAGTCTTTGTCTGCTGCCCAAGGGAAAATGAAATGGCTATATGACAAAAAGACTGTACAGCGGTCATTCGAACCAGGTGATAAAGTGCTTATGCTGGTGCCCACACCAGGCCCATCTCTTTCAGCCCAATTTGCAGGCCCATATGTGGTGAAAAGCAGAGTCAATGACACAGACTACATTGTTCATACTCCTGATAGGAGGCGCCAAACACGTCTGTGTCATATCAATATGTTGAAGCTGTTTCATTCCAGAGAAAATGACCACAAGGACACATGTGAGGACTCTCCAAAACCTACATCAATTTCTCTTGTGTCTGGAGATACTCCTCAGGATGGTTTGAAAAAGTGTGATGAAGGCCATTGTGGTAGGCTTTCAAACTCTGTTATTCTTGATTCTTTGGATGCATATCTGTCCTATCTTCCCAGTGCTGAGAAGGAGGATGTGACAGGACTGATCCAGCTGTACCCTGCGCTTTTTGGAGATGTGCCCTCTAGGACCTCGGTACTGGAGCATGACATTGACGTGGGCGATGCGTCCCCCATCAAACAACATCCATATCGTTGTCCCCCAGTCAAGAGGGAAATGATGAAGACAGAGGTTCAGTATTTACTGGAAAATGGTTTGGCTATACAGAGTCGTAGCTCCTGGAGTTCTCCGTGTCTTCTGACACCAAAGTCAGATGGTTCACAACGTTTCTGTACAGATTTTCGAAGAGTAAATGCAGTTACAGTTCCTGATTCACATCCATTGCCTCGCATGGAAGACTGCATAGACAGCATTGGGCCAGCCACCTATATAACCAAATTAGATCTGCTGAAGGGGTACTGGCAAGTTCCCCTGACTGCCAGAGCTTCTGATATTTCAGCTTTTGTCACACCAGACCACTTCCTACAATATACAGTGATGGCATTTGGAATGCGAAATGCCCCAGCTACCTTTCAGCGACTGATGAACACTGTATTAGGAAATATTAAGAACTGTAATGTCTACTTGGATGACATTGTAATTTATTCATCATCATGGACTGATCACATTGACACTCTGAAAACTGTGTTCGCTTGTCTAGCTCAAGCATCCCTCACCTTGAATCTGGCAAAATGTGAGTTTGCCAAAGCAGTAGTGACCTACCTTGGAAAGGAAGTGGGCCATGGTCAGGTACGTCCGGTGAATGCAAAGGTGGAGGCTATTCTGTTACCCAGTACCCACCACAAGACGTGAGCTCCGACGATTCTTGGGTTTGGTTGGCTACTACAGATGTTTTTGCAGGAACTTCTCCATGGTGGTGGCTCCTCTGACAAATTTGTGTAGTCCGAAGGTACAATTCATGTGGACTACTGAATGTCAACATGCATTTGACTGTGCAAAGTCCTTTCTATGCAGCGCTCCTGTTTTGGCGGCTCCAGATTTCAACAAGACCTTCAAGCTGGAGGTAGATGCAAGCGCCACTGGAGCTGGAGCAGTGTTGCTCCAAGATGGCACAGATGACATCAGTCACCCAGTTTCCTACTACTCAGCTAAGTTCAAGCCTCATCAATTAAACTATTCTACAATTGAGAAGGAAACATTAGCCATGCTACTGGCTTTGCAGCATTTTGAAGTTTATGTGTTTTCAACAAGTCCTGTTATAGTCTATACAGACCATAACCCATTAGTCTTTCTAAATCGTATGTACAACCACAACCAGCGGTTAATGCGATGGGCTTTACTGGCCCAAGAATATAATTTGGACATCAGACATAAGAAAGGGGCCGAAAATGTGATAGCTGATGTACTTTCCAGGATATAATGTTGCTTACCTCACTGTAGTACAACTGATGATGAAATATTCTTATTTCATGAAGGATTTTATGGGGGAGGGTGTTACGGTCACTGACCTCTAGGGGCTCTCTTTATGAGAGAGCTTCTTCTTTGTGTTTCAGTTCCACCTGGCTGCCACAGGTGAAATGTGTTGGAGCTCATCAGCCACCCCATAAAGAGCTCCAAACCTGAGATGTCAGATCCCCTTTTTCCCTGGGCCTTGATCTGGTGTGATCATGTCTGTGAACTGACTTTGTTGAGACTTTGGATAACTTTGCTGTGAGCATTTGTGTGAAGCTTAAAGTGGTTATAATTTTGTTTTTCTTCACAGTGGAAGCTGGTAGGGGTTCTCTGCCATTTTGTTTAACTATTTTTCTCCTGTTTCTTGGTTAGTCAGGGAGTTCAGGTTTTGTACTTTGTTTTCAGTTCTCTTCTAGGAAGTGTTTTTATTTTATAATTAAAAGGGGGATGTTTTGTTTGTTGTTTTGGCCTTGGAGACCCTGAAGCTAAAAGCTTCCCTGTGCGTGTTTATTGTGACTTAGATTTTATGTTGAACTGTCAATTAAACTATCTTTTTTCTACTGAAGCCAACTGCTCCAGATATTTTATTTTGTGTTACATCCAGTGCCAGTATTTACCCTTGGTGGTCTTGGGGGGGGTTGTAACAGTGATTGTAAAGATCCATGAAGGTAAGCTTCAACAGAAACTGGATATGTTTTCCAGGCACACCTAATTCTGATTAATAAAGTAATTATGAATGATGGGAATATGAATGTTGCACATAAAAAGGCAGAAAACATTTTGAAACATCTGCAGTGATATGGAAATCTGTGAGTCGACACACAAATTCAAAAGTGAAAGGTGTTGATCTTCCTAGAAGCGACTACCTGATGTAACCTCTAGTGAAATATCAGCGCACAGGTTGCTGCGTTTTTTGAAGCATTTTTTATTGTATAAACATTTGTCTGCGATCAATCTACTCCTGTCTGATAAGTCACCACGTTTCCAATGTGCTCCTAGAGATGCCGTAAGAGGCTGGGCTTGACGGCCTGAAGATGACGGCTCAGGAATTGTCATGAATTTCAAAATTATCTTCACCAAAGTGTTGACACATCAAAGACGACTCATTCTGTAAATGTTATAAACTAACTTTTTATTTGGACCAGTCATCTGTACATTATGTAATTCACCAGATATTTGAATTTGAAAAGATTACAATTTTTTATTGGTATAAGCACAATAATGTGTTTAATAATCATTTTGATTACCCGATCTTATATACAGATTCAAGTTAGTCACCGACATGACACAGGCAGTGATGTAATGTAGCTTCTATATGGTGTGTGACAGTCAATGTACATTTATAATCTATATAATCTAGATTAATCTTCCATGTAGATTATTGTCTTATTTTTGTTTCCTTAATGCTAAAAGATTTAACCTTCAATTACTGTATTAGCCACACTAAGAAAATAAAAAAAACATTAAACTACTAAAATAAAGTCATAGTAATAGAAAAATGTTACATTACAAGAAAAAAGTTGTGTTCAAATAAAGTCATGGCATTACGAGAATAAAATTATAAAATAAAGTACAGAACAAGAGAATAAAGTTGTAGTATTATGAGAATAGTCATAATAGTATGACTATATTCTCCAATTATTGATTTTGTCACATTATTCACTATTCTCATTATTTCAACTCTATGCTCATACGCTGTCATATGCTTATTCTTGTAATTTGATACTTTTTTTTTTCTCTGTTTAACCTTGATCCTCTGTCTTAGAATCCCAATTATTGATTACACAAAAAGTTAATTGTCAGATTAATTAAAATTCACAGCTGGACCCCAAAGGTCTCTTTTGTTGTGAAATTTTTAATGCTTTAATTGCTGCCTTTTAATACTTTTTGGGGGTTTATAATCATTTAGAGCTGGAATGCAAACAAATTTCATCTTACAAATGGATTACAACATTTCCCAACATAAAACATAAATTAACACGAATAAAAACTATGGAAAGTGATAATGTGAACCATAAATTATAAAAACAAAATGAGACAAATCACTGAAAAATCTTACTGAATTTGATCGGAGCATTATCTAGTTTCAGCAACTAAAAAACAAACTGGTTTTGACGGATTTAAAAAAAAGTCTTGATAGAACAAGATTTATATCACATTAAAACTTAAATATATTGTTTTAAATAAGAAAAGTAACAGAAAAACAGTAACACTGCTTAGGATTTTGAGAAGTCTTCTAGAAGAAGTAGGGTGAAAAAAGGAGTCATAGTGAGTCACTTTAACCCTTTTAACAGTCATTTATGAGAAAAACATGTTTTTAGATCTCATTATAACAAGATGAAAAATTCACCTCGTTATAACCAGAACGTTTCTGATTTAACAAGTTTAGAGTTTCCCATTATTTTCTCAATATAACAAGATTGAATTAAATTCCTGAATTTACAAATATTTAGAATTTCTAAGCAATTTCCATTATGAAAATAAAGTTTATTTGTTTCATTACAATATTTCAGGCTGCTAATAAATAATAAATTAATGCAGAACTGTATAAAGCACATAAGAGATGGTGCAAACAAGTCAGATCAAAATAGTCAACTTTTATTTGTGTCAAAAACATTGACATGGAGAATTTGATACAAAAGGGCACTGAAACTAATCTGTTATTCTGGAAACACACGCGCACGCCCACACACGCTGTTGCATGAGTTTGGTTCCCATAACATAACACACAGCAATATTTATTAGCATAGCGACTGAAATAATATTAGTTCTTCTTTTGTCCTCATTTGTATCCCAAACCGACTTTGCCAGAAAATAAAAATTGAAATTTTAGCATAGTGTTATAAAAATCGGATTGAATGTCCAATTCCCCGAATAATCCGTTACATCCATGACCCTTTTTTTAAAAAAAAGCCATTTATAATCGCTCTCACAATATGCAAGCCACTGATTTCTAAACCTGCAACACAATTGATTTTTTAAAAAAGTTTAAAAGGTGCAAACTTTATCAAACACCACCTGCACACCACACGATCTTTCACCACAACACAAACACACAACAATCACCACTTTACCTCACCAAGGCACTGCCTACGTCCTGCAGAGAAAAACACACGAATCACACAGAGGGGTGGCACCGCCAACTCTACAGTTCAGCTGCCACTCAGAGTTTAAGGCCAAGCAAACAAATTCCTAATAGTTACATGTTCCAAACTGGATTTTAAGATAAAATATGAGATTTGTTATAAAGATTTTACACTTTAAAAGGAGTTTGAAGCATGAAACTGAAAAAAATGGCTCATTTCAGATTAGAAATTCTACTTGTGACAAATATTTTGTTTCAAACCAATTTTACAATTCAAGCATGAAGTAATAAATGTATATCAATAAAGAAAATAAAACTTTCCATCTTTCTAAAGTTATTTTTTACCTTGTTTAGGAGTCATTTACCAGTCAAATGGCACTCAGAGGCAGTGGGTAAATGTGGAGAAATACAGTATGTCATTTAAATAGGACGGGGAAAAAACATTCAGTTATAAATATGCACAAAACAAGGTGGAGATTTACAAAAATGTCACAATTGAGGGGATAATATTTGAAATAAAGTCTCTAACAGCCAGACGGAATGAAATTTACCTGTACCTTTATGCCTCCTAAACCCTTTTCCAGAACAAAAAATAAATATAAACACAAACACCCACACACATCAAAGTCCAATGCTTACAAAAGCAAAAAAATTCAAATAAAACGGTTAGCTTACATAACTTAAGACAAAGATTTTACATGTACAACATTGCATGAGAAACATCTGATATATCGAGGAAATGCCTTATTGCTGATCTAAACTGAAAGTTTCTCCAAGCTTTGTAATCAAATATGTAGATGCAGTTTGATGCAACTGAAGCTGAACAAAACATGAATGAAGGGTTTCAGTCAAGATGAAGACGACTGACTCCCTTCTACCTGATAGGTAACTGATTTAAGGCATGATCAATACTGAGCCGATCTGAAGTGCATTTACTGAAAAACAAGAAGACGTCCTCGTTTCTGCTTTCCTTTTTCCCCAAATCTAGATTTTCTACCTAATCTTTCCTAACACCTGCATCAACGCAGAGTGATCCACAGCCCAGTGTGTAAGCTTAGAGATTGAGATTAAAACTCCATGTCTTCCAGCAGGTGAACATCTAACATCTGAATCTTCTGCTAGACAATTTAAGGAAAATAAACCACACCAGAGCCTACACAAAACCCTTCTTGAAACACACCTGTTCACATGTTTGAGTTAAGACTTCACTCTGCTCCAAACACCTGAGACTGCGGCTGAACGCCGTGAGGACAGAGTTAGTCTGAACAGGATTAACTGCTTCTCAAAGCCGCAGCAGTCTGCAGACATGGAAACAAACTTCTTGGCATCGCTGGTAAAAAAGAAAGAAAAAAAAACAAACCTTACTTAAGTCTTTTATTGCAGCAGCATAATCTCATCTAAAAAAAAAAAAAACCCTACATTTAACTTCAGAGAATTTATTATGTAGAAGGAAAAGTAGCTGTTTTAACATAATTTGCGCTTTCAATAACAACTGAAAGTGCAATTGTTTTCAATTCATACATTCCCATTATGTTTTGACACTTGTATGTCCCACAGTGAGAAGGATGGTTCAAAGGGGCAGAAATATCTTCAAAGCTCACTGTTCAGACAACAGGGGCAAAATGTGTCATCTTGGAGTCACCAAGCCGCCATAACAACCATTATACGCCATTTAACCAGCTGTTTGGGAGAAATGTAGTAACAAGAGATATGAAGTTTGCTAAAATTCTACTTGAATTTAATCTGGAAACGTTTGGTTTGGTCTGATGAGACTGAAACCCCTTTCAGATCATAGTTCAATAAACGAGTGACCCTGAGCAACTCGTTATTATTTCATATTCAGTCGACCTGCAGAGATCACAAACAAGCCTGTGTGTGCTGTAATAGCATGCTGCTGGGATCACTGAACCAAAGAGGCGGTGTTAGCTTTCAGGGTTCATCTGATTCGTGTGCATCACATTTCTCCTCTCTTTCTTCAAACACATTGTTAAAATGCACACAGTGCTTCAAATGCTAGAAACAGCATCTTCAGCATCCTGATCAATGATCTTCATTGGGTTGGGCCGTCTTCACTTTTGACCTGATACAACACGTCAACGCTGACCCCAGCATAGCATTCTACCGCTTACAGTTTATTGTGGTTTGTTGCTACCTCATACAGTGCAACACAAGAATAATATCAGTGGGTTGGTAAACAGTTGATCACAAGGCATAAAAACATTTAGAAATTATAAAATGAGATCATCATCTCAAAAGCAACAATGATCCAAACATTTAGCTGGGTGGAGAGGAAGCACAAGTAGTTGTGTTTCCATTTTAAAGTGAGTAAAACTTTGTTGGTATTCCGCTGAAGCCTAAAAACCAATTTTGCAACTGCAGTGTTTTCATTAAATAAGTAATGGAATTAAAAATCACTCGTGAACAATAATTCATGCGCCATCATCCTCCAACTACTATAAGTTTTATCAACATTTGAAATTGCACATTTATTTTCTAAATATCAAATTGTGCGATATGGGAAATGGAAACGTAGCTAGTGATTCGTGTCCTAATTGCCACATTTATGATCTTAACAACCATATTGTTGTGGGAGGTCTGACGACAGCTACTTCCAACAATGTTCAGAAGCTTTTTGGATGAGAGGTGAAACAGCAGAAGAAGACCAGTTGCCTTCTGCCATGTCAGTGATGACTGGGAATGTACACCAGCAAATCATCTCAAAGGTGCAAGAGATGGAGCTTTTCCACAAGAAACAAAAGTCTAGTAGAGTCTGTGATGCTGTGGGCCTGACAGTATGGCCATATTTAGAGTATTAGGAATAAAAAAAAAAAAGATCTGATGGACTCGCAGTGAACTGAAAATCAGTCAGAATCTGATAATAACCCCAAATATCAGGTCCAATCAACATGGAGATGGTTCACCAGAGACAATACGAGCCTTTTCAGCTGCCAGACCTCAATCTGTCAGAAACCCCGCGGGCTAATGCTGCGTTACAGATGCACTCAAAACTGAAAGATTCTGTCTTCACAGTCAGAAAAACCCGCTGATTGCCCTCTGAAGTTTCCCACTGGGGAAACTGAGCAACTCCAACTGCCCCTAGTTACAACTCGTAAGGCGGACTTTGCATTTCAATATGGCCGCTCCTCCCAGTAGTGAGATGTGATGGAAACATGTTTACAGAACACAGGTGGAAGAATGCATCTTAATCAATGTTACATGTAGAGGATGTAATGAAGAAACTTAAAGTGGTGTTTATGAAAAGTAAAGCTTAAAATGTTTGCCAGAGCTAATGCAGTGAATAGGTGTCGCCATGTTGAAATTCAGACTTCTTAATAACTAGAATGCAATTATTTCTTAACAAAATAAAGACCTTGTTTTTCTAAACTATTCAGTTTTGAGATTATGCCACAAGAATAAAAGATGGGTTTATTTTGCATTTCAATATGGCCGCTCCTCACATCTACAGTAGTGAGATGTGATAGAAACATGTTTACAGAACACAGGTTTTTTTTTAACCTCTTTTTATCAGGATGCTCAAAAATTCCTCCTCATCTGTCACCACTTGGTTTCCCCACACATCGACACTGATTCTCCTCCAGAGAAGTCCTCAAAACTGGAAAATTCTAAGAAAGATGATTCTTACAATGTAATCAGAGAAGAGTACTTCAGGAAGAGTGGATAAAAAAATCCCATCAGGGCTCTGGCTTTGAAAACATCTCATTATAGTCAAGACATAATCTGGTCTGGTAGGATTCCAGTGATTGGAGAATCTTCCAATGTTGTAATTACCTTGTGCTTTTCTGCTGATTTTCATTCTGAAAACCTCCGGGATGCTTTCTAATAGCAGGCCGTCATTCTTCCCTTGACGGTCAAAATCAGATGTTTGATTCCAGATTCAAACATCTGGAATCAGTGTTCAGAGAATCAAATCCTAGACGTCAAGTTGCTGCACATGCAAACTCCAATCCCCCTCTGCCCAATGTCTACTTGGATAATTCATCCAAAATCAACAACGTGGTACAAAATATCAAAATAAACTTATATAAATAATTTAAATAGCCATTCTAAAGCTGAAATCCTGGTCAAAATTTTAAAAAATAGCCACAGAGATTTGCTCATATTGGTATATACAATTAAGGGCAAATTGGAGATTTTATAACTAGGCAATTTCCCAGAGCCCAAAGGGAAGGAAAACTAAGATTGGACTGTGAAATGCTGGTTCACAGCTCTCCTTCAGCGGAAAGGTAAAGTCCTACATTGGGAACGATTTAAGTCGTCTTTTTCTCCGTCTACCCGTCGCCCAAAACGTGCGACAAGTCGTCAAAGTCACAGTCAAACAGTTCGCTGATTCCTTCATGGTCCTCCAGTCCAAAGTGGTAGTCGTGTCTGTAGGGAGGGGACAGGTTGATGAAAGTGTCCAACGGGAGAGGAAGACCTTCTCCGTTCAGGAGGTCCGAGGACGAGAGAGGCGACAGATCGAAGTGGCCGATGTCTCCCAGGCTGGAGAACAGGTCTCCCCCCAAGAGAGATTCTGTTGACGAAAACAAGAAGTGTAAAAAAAAAAAAGAAAAGACAATGGCGCGGGAATGCAGCCAACCACTAAAGATGTTAGAGTTATGTTTAAGCACTGTGGTGAAACCGGTCGTTCCTGCTGAGAGATTGATCAACTTCTGAGATAATCAAACATGTTAAAAGAATGTCGTATTCGCCCAACTGTTTAATTCGGACACTGAGGAAGAAGAATTCAAGGGATTCGTGGATGAGGAATAAATTAATAAAGTGAGCTTTACAGATTTATTTTGTGTGTTTACAGCTGAACAAGGTTGGTCATATTGTGAATATGGACATTAACATTTGAACAACGTTGAGTTATTGATATATTATTATTGTTTTGCATCAACACTCATTTAGTTGAAGGGAACCGTAAAGCGTGGTTATGTGGTTATGTAGTTGTGTGGTTATGGTATGTTTGTATTCTCAGACACCGTTCATGTCAATTAAAATTTTTTTTACTATTATAGAGCTCAGTTGAATTCTTTCATCCTTCTCTTTACTACTGTATTTCCCTGACAATAAGTCGCTCTGCAGTATAAATCTCACAAGTCAAAAAATGTGACAAAAAAGAAAAACGGCAAAACAAAATAACAGTGACTTTATTACCATTATTTACTATTACTATATGGTATGTCCTTTTGGACGTACCATATCTTCCTTGTGGAACAAAAGGTACTTGTGGTTTTAGTTCTCATCACTCTTAGTTTCTTCTCCTGAGATCAGTCATGTTGACTTCACTGTCGGCCTTGATCTTTTTGTGTGTAAGAAAGGCCTGAGTGTGAACTCTCACCTGTGTCCCCACCCAGCACCAGCGGCGAAGCCTCCTGCTGGGAGGCCGCCGTTACCGTGGATGAGGTGGACGCTGGAGAAGACACGCCCACGTCCAGCCCTGCTACTCCAGTATGGGCCGAAGGTGGCGGTGGCTCGGTCGGTGGGGTGGGGAGAGGGGCGTGGGAGGGGTCAGAGGTGCTTTGAGACGGGCTGCCTCCCGTCATGGGGCTGCACACGCCTGAGCTGTCCTCTGGACAGAGGAAGACATCTATTGGACCCTGCGTGCTCCTGAGCGACACCTGGTAGCCCTGAGAGAGACGGACGACATGAAGGAGCGCCGCTCAGTCAGGAGGAACTCACACACTGCAGCTCCATTACAAACATGTCCAAACTTTGTCATTGTTCCACTAATGTTGAAAAAAAATACAATTTAGCAACTGCTGTGTTTCCACTAAATAAGAATCAAAATTACAACTAACATGTGAAGAAGTTTGTTCACACCACTTGTGAAGCTTTTGCTCTACAAGGAGTAATTTTTTTTTAAATTGCCGCTTTTCCATTAAGCAAATTTATGTTCAAAATGTCAAACTGTGGACTTATAGGGTGAATGGAAATGCAGCTACAGAGGCGGGTTTCCTCTGCCCTCACCTCGCTGGGCTCTGTGACTTGCATCTGGGTCTCTGGAGGAGCTCTGACCACCATGACCAGCTGGTCTGGGGAGTCGAATGACTGCCGCAGGTCCTGACAGCGCACGTAGCCCAGCCTGCTGGACGCAGCCGTTAAAGAGCTAACACTTCTGTTTGCAGGTTGAGGTGCTTTACAATGTTGGTTTCTGATTGTTGCAGTCTAAAATGACTAAAGCTTTATTTTTAGCCCCACATGGTCGTACAAAAAATGTTGAAATTGCTGCATACAACTATAATAGTGTTTAAATCGCAAATTATGTTTCCAAGTTGCTTCTTCTGCCTTATGCAAGTAAAATCCCCTCTGTGTTGTCAGTGCAAAAGAAGAACTCCATATTGTTTTTTTTTTTTTTCAATTCAAATTTTTATTATGGAACAACAAGGAGGGCGTGTATCTCCTCCATTTACAAAAGGTGGTACAGACATTTACTAGCATCCATTCAGTTTAACATATTGATACATATTACATACCCCTTCCTGTGTTTATCCTACCTCTGGTATTTAGTGTTCCATTTTTTTTTTTTTTTTTTTCCTTCTTCCACCCCAGACCCTCTCAGAGGAACGGGGAGAAAAAAGAATAAACAAACCGGTACCACGTCATAAAAACTTTTGTGAACTGTAAAACAGAATACATCGAACAGAGTAGCTAAAGAACAGTGGGTGTCACCTCATTTTCATTGTTATCAGATCTGGAGTCCATGAAAGTTTGCCATGGGGTCCAGGATCTTTCAAATCTGTCCTGCTCCAGTTTCAGTGCAAATGTCAGTTCCTCCATCTTGCGAATGTCTTGGATGATGTTTATCCAGTCTTGTAGTGTGGGTGTTTTATCTGTCATCCATTTTCGAGTGATTGCTTTTTTGCTGGCAGTAAGCATTATATTGAACATGTATGTTTTATAGAACCCCTTTACACAATTTGGTCTTCTGCCCAGGAACAACATCTCAAAGTCCAGAACAAGATTGACCCCAATGACAAACTCTACACTTTGTTTAATTGTCTCCCAGAAGGAAAGTAGCTTAGGACAGCTCCAAAAAATATGAAAGTGGCCGGCTTGACTCGACCCACATAACCTCCAGCATGTTCTGTCTGCATTTCTGCCCCTCTGAGCTGGTGTTTTGAAGAAGCGTGTAGCAGTCTTCCAGGCAAATTCCTTGTAGGCTAGTGATGATGTACATTTCCAACAGTTATTCAAAATATCAGACCAATCCTCAATGTGAATTTGATCGTTCCTTTCTTTGTCCCATCTGTCCTTTATATATAGTGTATTCCCACCCGCCAAGATTTGTAGTTCATTATACATTTTAGACGTTAATTTATTAACGGGGGTTGATTGATACGATTTTAGAAAGATGTTCAATATGTCGACAAATGTTCCGTCTAGCTTATCTTTGTTTGTTTTTTCTAGATAATGCCGGATTTGTAGATAACGGAAAAAATCTCTGTTATCAAGGCCATATTTTTGCTTGATATCTTGAAAGGTCCTCAGACGACCTTTTTGATATAAGTCATTGTATTTTACCAAGCCCTTATCAATCCACTTTTTAAAAGTAATATCTGTTTTATTTGGGGTAAAATCTTGATCATATGCTATCCACCTGATTGGTAAACATGATTCTTTATTTTCTCTTACTAATTTTGACCAGGTCTCGAGTGCTGTTTCTGAACATGGATTGAGTTCTTTAAGGTCTTTTATTAAGTCTATATTTCCAATTGCTGCTTGCAAGGGGACACCAATGCTTTTGCATTCAATCTCCTTCCATTTTGATTTGTATGAGGGATCACACATTTCCACCAGTGGGATTATTTGTGCTGCTTTGTAGTAGTTATTCATATTTGGGAGTGAGAGACCGCCTTTACTTTTATTTAACTGTAAAGTTTTAAATCTAGTCCTTGGCTGTTTCCCTTGCCAAATAAATCTTGAAATCAGTTTGTCAATTTCTTGGAACATAGATTTGGCTGGTTCTGCTGGTAGTGACTGAAAAAAGTATATGTAACCCAGGGTAAAAGATTGCGAGGCTGTAACCCAGGGTAAAAGATTGCCCCTAATCCCGCCTTTCCTGCTCCATTGGTTAGAGTGACAGTCAGTCACACAGTGCATTCAGCCAATCACTGCATTTTGAGTGGTTAATCAGGCCGGCTCCAGCTTTCCCTGTCAGGTGTGAGGGGGAGAGCTGGAGACAAAGGAGCTACAGGTTTGTTCTCCCAAACAATTAGGTTATCTTTTTGTTTATTATGCACTTTTAATACTCACAATATAAAAAAATCATGTAGATCTGAACATCCAGTGAGCTTGGAGCCGTGAAGTTGTCATGCACTGAACTATATATGGAATTGGTGAGTAATGAACACAAATGTTGTTTGGTTGGCATGTTGGTGGTGGTAGCCAATGCTAATTGTTTGATCATCAATTTTAACTTCTTAAATTCAATATGTGTTTAAGATAATGAGGTAAATGCTGATATCTTTATTTTGTCTTAACGATTAGCTTGTGGATATAAATGCATTTATTTATCTGGAAAAGTCTAGTTAACTAGCAGGCTGGTAATTTATTGGTCCTGTTTATTTTAATACAGGCCAGGTGATCCCTTGGTAGGGTCAAAGGATGGCGAGCTTCTGACAACTGGCTGGAGCCAGGAGAACCTTAAAACTCACTCTATACTGGTCTGGTAGGAGTCTGATGGTCCACAACATTTCCCCCTCCATCTCATTATAAAGACACACAATTCATTATTCAACCCTTCTCTGGTGGAAACAAATTGCGCTTGGACATTTTCATCTCAAACAATTGGACAATTAAATTATGGACTTTTAACTGTGTGTCAGTCAGACAATGTGCTGACTACTGGGGAAAGATAGGACTCTTTGTGCACATTTATATACAAGATTTACTGCAGTATTGTGTATGTATATATTTATTGTCTTTATTTTTTTGTTTTTCATGTATGTTTGTGTCTTGTGGTGTTCACTTATTTTTCCTTCTCTAAAATACATAATAATGAAAGCAGTTATTCTTTTGTATTGTTTTTACTGATTACTGACAACAGCTCCAGTAGATGAACCTAACCTTCTGGTATTATATGCCATCTAGTCCTTTAACTGCATTAAATAACTGCTACATATAGTAACTTTGGCAGCATCATCATTTTGATAGCCTCTATTCTCTGCATGAGACCCAAATAGGGTAACAGGCTCCACCTGGATATGTCGTTTTTTATTTTAGTCATTAATGGGTCATAATTTACTGAGACAATGTTCCTTGGGTCTTTAGGAATGGTTACTCCTAGGTATACTATTGAGTCCATGTCCCAATTTATTTTGAAGTTTTCCTTATCAATATTATTGGGTAAATATTTGAACGTCAAAACCTGAGTTTTGTGGGAATTCAGCTTATAACCTGAAAATTTCCCATACTCTATCAAGGTTTTATGTAATTCTGGGAGGGATTCCCGGGGTTTTGCTAAGTAGATTAGAATATCGTCTGCGAAAAGCGCTAATTTTTGTTCAGTATGATTTATCTTAATGCCATGTATTTTGGTGCTCTGTCTAATCCATTGTGCTAAAGGTTCAATAAATATGGCAAATAATAATGGGGATATAGAGCATCCTTGTCTGCACCCTTGCTCGATTTTTATTTCTTCTGATAATCCCCCGTTGATCCGAATCCTACCTGTAGGTTTGTTGTACAATTCCTGAATTATCTTTATAAATTTATTGGAAAAGTTGAATTGGGACAAGACTCTGAATAAAAATGCCCAGTCTACAGTGTCGAATGCTTTTGGGCGTCTAGACCCAGTATTATTGCTTGTTCGTCAGTCCTCTTAATATGATTAATCACGTTTAGGGTTCTTCTAATATTATCTCTGGTACGTCTCTTTTTTATGAATCCTGTCTGGTCTAAATTTATTATATCTGGAAGAACATGTTCTAGTCTTTTAGCTAATATGGCTGTAAAGATTTTATAGTCTTGATTAAGAAGACTAATTGGACGGTAGTTCGAACAGTTTAGTTTGTCTTTACCTTCCTTTGGGATAACTGTAATCATTGTTTCCCTCCAGGAGGGAGGAATTTGCCCCCCATTTAAAACCCAATTAAATGTTCTCAAAAGAATAGGAGACAGCTCTTTTAAATAGATCTTATACCATTCAGCGCTGAATCCGTCTGGTCCTGGTGATTTGTTTAATTTTAAGTTATTTATTGCTTTTTCAATTTCTTGAGGCGTTATATTTTTGGTCAGGCTTTCATTTTGCTCGTTTGTTACAGTGGGCAGTAACAATTTGTTCAGTAGTGTGTTAGCTTCATCTTTTCCTTCTTGGTCTCTTAGGGCATATAATTTTTGGTAGTATTTTTCAAAGCATTTTCTTATTTCTGTACCATTATATAAAACTTTATTAGTTGTTGGTTCTCTAATTTTATATATAGTTCTTTCCTCTTGTTGTTTTCTTAATCTGTATGCTAAAAATTTTGATGACTTGGGGCCAGATTCATAGTAACTTTGCCTTAGGAATAAAAGTTTCTTCTGTATGTTGGTCTGCAATTCATGATCAATTTCGTCTCTGATTTGTTTTATTTTTTGTGTAATTTGTAGATCTACTTTGTTTTTATTTTTCCCCTCTAATTCGGTCAAGACATGTTTTAAATTGTTTAATTTTTCTTGTTTTGTTTTTTTTATAAGAGATGATTTTGCAATTATTTTTCCTCTTAGGACAGCTTTACATGCATCCCATAATATTGCAGGTGAGACTTCTCCATTGTCATTGTCCTGCATATGTCTGAATTTCTTGCCTTAACTCCTCTTTAGTTCTGCCCTTGAGTATACTAGAATTAAGTCTCCATAAGAACTGGGTTTTTGTTTTGTTAACATTTACTTCTATATGGGAAATGATCAGAGAGGTCCATCAGCCCAATATGACATTTTTCTACTCGTCCTACGTCCTTGTTATACATGAAGAAGTAATCAATTCTAGAATATGTATGATGAGCAGCCGAGTAGAATGTATAGTCCCTCTTTCTGGGATTGAATTCACGCCAGACATCAATTATCCCCAACTCTTTGATCATAGTCCTGATCTTCCTATCTAAGCTGCTATTAATTCTGGGTTGTTTAGAGGTATCTTCAGAGGGGTTTAGTCTTATGTTAAAATCACCACCGCAGACTACTAAGCCTTGTGATTTAGTTATCATCATATCGAAAATATGTTTGTAAAATAACCACTCCGAGCCTGGTGGAGCATATACATTGACAAAGGTAATTTCTTGTCCCTCGAGTCTGCCCACTACTATGTTGTATCTGCCTTCCTTGTCTTTATATTCATGGATCATCTCAAATGTGATCCTCCGAGATATTAAGGTCGCCACTCCCCTTCTACGACCTGTTTTGTGTGATGAACTAAAAACCTGATTGAAGCCCATTCTTCTTAGTTTATTATGCTCTACCTCTGAGAGATGGGTTTCCTGTAGGAATAACACCTCTGCTTTTTCCTTTTTCATCTTTCCCAATATTTTCGCCCTTTTTATAGGATTAAGAACTCCTTTTACATTGTAGGTTACAATTCGCAGTGGAGATAATGAAGTCATTGGTTTATATAACATTGGAAATTCCAAGCAAGTGAAATAGGTGACAACCCTAGACTACTCAAACAAAGAACTAAGAACAAACAGAACATTTTAGCCTTGTAAATTAAGTTCACACGCATCCATTTAAAGACTTCCTTTCTTTTGGTCTTGTTAATGACCTCAGTGATGTTATAGTTTGTGAGCGATTTTGAGGGAAAACCAGCGCAACTCCATGGTTGCGAAGGGCCCCCTGGTGGCGTTACCTGTTTATAGCGTCCCATTTTCTAGGCGGTGTGGTCCCCGACTCCAAATAACGTCAAAAGAGATGAAGCATTATTACCCAAAACAAAACAGACCGGAATATGCTTGATCCCTCCGCTCCTATGGTTGTGCTTGTCCTCTTCTAAACCCCTCCAGTTTCTTCTTATATTCCTCCCTCGCTCCATTTCGTGGATGATCCTTGTCATTCTTTCCCGACTTGGTCCACATCGTGTTCTTGATTTTGTCGACCCACGTCGTAGATGGCTGAATGGCGGTGATTTGGTAACCTCGATTCACCATGTCTTTTGTAGCTTCTGCCGCGGAATTGTAGACACATGTGTTGTTCTCGTAGAAAACTCTCAACCTGGCCGGGAACGGGGTTTGGAATTTAATCTTCTTTTCTCTGAGGACCCGCTTCACTTCGAGGTACTCACGTCGCCGTTTTAACACGTCTGGAGCATAGTCGTGATCCGCTATGACTTTTTTCCCTCCTAGCATGAAGCCTTTCTTTTGCCAGGCTCGTTTTAATATTTCGTCTTTGACCTTGGATGTGGCAAACCTAACTATTATTGAACGTGGGGGGGCTTCAGGTGGAGCTCTGGGTCCCAGAGATCGGTGAGCTCGCTCAATATTCAAGTCGAGCGATGTCGGAATATCCAGTTTCTCTCTGAGTAGATTCTCTATGAAAGCTGATAAAGATGGTGAGCTTTCCTCAGAGCCCTCCGCAATGCCGTGGAGCCTCAAGTTTTCCCGTCTCGATCTCCCCTCGAGCTCCACCAGCTTAGCCTCGAGCTCGTCCTGCACTTTACTTAGCTTCAATGCTACCTCTTCGAGCTGCTGAACCCTGTTCTCCGCCTCCGAGATGCGCGTTTCTGCCTCGTCCAGTCTTTTGTTTACGTTTTTTATTTCCTCTTTAACCTCTCGGAAGCCCTCACTATTCTCTCGACGTGATTCTCTTAGTTCTTCGAGAATAGTTTGTAGGTTAGCTGTCTCGTTAGCTGAATCGTTAGCCGCTAGTGGAGCATCCAGGCCCGAGTGGTTAGCCATATCGTCTTCGTTCGATTCTTCCTCTCTTAACATTAGGTGTCGAGACTGCAAAGTGCTCTTTGATTTAATCTTGGGCATTTCGGCCCACTTTTAAGTTACTTAATATCCCGCACTTGCGTCGAACCTGTGATTTTCAGTAATATGTCGGGGAGCCACCTGGTTATGCTGTCGCCATCTTGCTTGCTCACCCGGAAGTCCTCCATATTGGTTTTTTAAGTTAACATGAACTGTATAAGCAAACCATTCAGAACATCTCAAAAGAAAAAAAGGCATTTGTTACTGTTTAACATTATGGATGCTTTGCCTTTATCGTAATTAGTTGAAAATTGTCTCAAAACAACAATATTATTATTTATCTCAAGAATTTCTGGAGCTATCTAATGTCCAGCTAAATGTGTTGTTGTGACAGGCCTAAGTATGAATATTTCTGCAGGTGTACAGTTGTCCAACCAACTGATGAATCAAACCCAGTCACTCTGACAGCATTCACAAGAAGCAATAAAAGGATATTTTTTGTTCTGTGGTTCCTCTGTGAGCAGCCGCAGTTGCAGGGTGCATTTCGAGATGAGTTCGTCCAGCTGCTCCTCGGCCTCGGTCAGATCACACACCTCCCTCTGCAGCTCCTTGTGCCGGGACACTTGGCTGGCATCAATGCGGTTGCCGCTGCAGAACAACAGTTGGGTTAAACTCAGAAGTTATCCCAGCAGTTTGGTTTGCTCCCTCACTCACAGCCACTGGATGTTGTTCTTGGACTTCTTGGAGATGAGCTGGATTCCCTCCAGGACGTTGGTGATGTCATAGATGCGTCTCTTCTGGACATCCAGGACCTGGGAGGCCCAGTTCAGGTCCACCACGCCGTCGGCCGACTGCGACAGCAGGTTCAGGAAGCGCTTGGTGGTCAGGTTTAGGGACGTGTCATATCGGGACTTCTCCGTCGAGCTTCGAGGAACTTTGCAGAAAAAAACAAAAGAACATCTGGGTTCACATTTCCTGTAGAATTCAAATTCATTCAAAAAAAATTTTCCAAAGGGAAATTAAACATTGCAGCAACTCATATTAATTTAAGATTCTGATAGTGTTGTGGGCAGGAAGGATCTCCTGTAGCAGTTTGTGTTATAGAAAATTTGAAGAAGCCTCTGACGTTTCTGTGAAGAGGATGCTCAGGATTAACAGAAGTTCCTGGTTTATTAAATGTTCTGAAAACTGAACCTCCATTTTAGGGCTCCTGCTCTCGAGTTCAACATTTGTAAAATCCTCTTCCGAAGTATTCCACCCCACTTCATCTGTTACATTACAACTTCAAACATTTGCCTGTTTGTTTAATTATTAAACACAAAGTAGGACACAACTATGATGTGGAAAGAAAACTTACCTCCATTGTTCTGACACTAATAAAATCCCGGGCAACGGATTGCCTACAAAAGTTATGTAATTACCAATAACATCCTATTTGTGAGTCATTTCATCTCAGTATAAATCCAGTTGTTCTGTGAAGGCCTCTGAGGAAACATTAGTGATTAAACAGCAAGATTAAGATTAAGGATGTTTTCACATCTGATAGTCCAGAAGACTCGGTTTGACATTTCTTCCATTTTCAGCTGCTGAGTTTATCTGCTGTATCAAATAAACCAAAGTGTTTGAAAACCTGTTCCTCCTCTGTCCTGTGGGAGCGCTGCACCAAGAATCACTGAAGGAAACAACATAAAAACCTCCAAAGAAAAAACTGAGAACAACTTCCTTCATTACAAAATGTAGGATAAAAAAAATGGAGTGATGTCAAATATTAGCTGTTGTCGGATTTCTCTTTTGTCTTTGGCTGAAGACTGACTAGCTAGACTGACGTGTTTGTTTTGATTGTATTTACCCAGAATTCCCTGTACTATACTCAATTCCCTGCTTTTGGAACAGCCTAAAAACGAGCAGAGGAGTTAAAGCAGATATCTGAAGGAGCATTGCTCAGGCCATCATCCAAGAATGGAAACAGAATCACACAACTGCAAAAACAAAGAAGAAAAAATAAATAAAGCTGTTCAGAGGACAAAACAAATGGAAGAAGCAGCATGATGATGTCTGGATATTCTTCTTCAGCAGAGACAGGAAGTGAAATGCAGGCGGCTGGGACAAAGTGAAACACGACAAAACAGCAGGAGCTTCTTTCTACATCGGCCTTTGGGTTTAACTGAAACAGGTTCCTATTTGGCTGCGTTGTGCAGGAACAATGTCACTTCACTGCAGCTTTAACACAAAGCCAGACAATCTGATCAGCACAACTGTTTTCACTCCTGACATGGTGCTGGAGTAAAGGTCAGGATGGTACCGAGAGCCAGCCTTACAGCCCAACACTACACACTGAGGAAACAGAGGAAGAGCGCCTCATTACTTCTGACTAAGGGATTGTAGACTCATCCTGTTTGGAATGAAGGAAATGGCTGATTAGAAATGAACAAATGACCTTAAACCTTAAAACTGCAAATAGTTGAACTGAAAAAGGTCTACTGGTAAGTCAGAGAAGTAGGAGCCGTTGCTGAAAGACGCCCAAAGAGCCATCGACAATATCTGTGTATTCTGCTAGTATACACAGATATTTTACTAATGTTTTTTTTGATGTTACTATTCTAGTAATGTAAAAAAAAGAACAATTTCCCAATTGTGCTGTTTCCTTTAAATAAGGAATACAGTTTAAAAATCACATATGAAGAAGTTTGTTCATGTGGTAAGTCATTAAAATACATGCTGCACCATCATCCTCCAACTTCAACTAGTGTGTTATATGGGTAAGAGGACAATATGGTTACGACACAGATCAAAAGGTAATAACTAAGCTTTTATAAAATCTAAAAAAAAAAAAAAACATACTTCAATTTATTAAAAAAATGTAATATTAACAAGCGCTAATCTTTTTTTTCTGACTTGTCAAAAAGATTTACATGGAATAATTTATGATTTGAAGATGTTGGACTCATAAACCATGCCTAAATATTTACTCTCCCTACAGTCTTGAGTTTTAGATTTCATAGAAAATTGGGAAACTCCTTTGGTTGTACTTGAGTTGTAAAATACATTGTGACGTCTAATCAGTGTTCATTTTGAGATATGATGATTGAAGCCAAAGTCGTCTTTTTTGTTTGCAACAACCTAGAAGCAGTTTGTTCCAGGTGATCTGCTGTGTATGAGTCATCTGCATACACTACAGTATCAACGGAAAACACCAAAAGATATTTAATTTATAAACTGAAAATCTATAACTACAGTTTTATTTGCAGGTAAGGGCGCCCTCTTGATCCAGGCTGCCTCAGTTTAGGTAATATTTGAGTGATCTTTGCAATGTTCTGATCATCCTGGGCTATGACTGCTCTCTGTTTAATTCTGTGTGCTACTCATTAAGTCCATTTGTTTTGTTTTTTTTTCCTTTCATGAGTGTCAAGTTTCATATAAAATCATATTTCTTATCCATTGTAACCCAACAATTACCAAAGTACTTAAAATGTTTGAACCATTTGTTTAAATCCTATTTCCTAATTATCTTAATTTAGCCGTTTTTGTTTTGAGTCATGTAGGTCTGGTCTTTGACTTGACCATTCTATCGTGTACATAAGCTTTAATCTGACTGGCTACAGAATTACTTCACACTGTACAGTCACAAATCACACTGCACTTTTTCCTGTCTGTTTAGCATGTGTGAATTTTATGAATTCTGTTGCCTGTTATGACTTTTCAGTCTATCTGTACGACTTGTGACTTGAAATTGCCCCTCGGGGACAAATAAAGTTATATCAACTGAATTGACGTCCCTTTTTTCTGTCCTTCATCGACTCTGACCACCTTCCTGTTTCCACGGAAGAAAAGCAAATGATGCAGCCACCACAGTGATTCACCATGTGTGCAGTATTCTTTCATCACCATGCATAACATTAAAAAAAGTTCCAATAATAAGTTTGCCATCTTCCCTACCTGTCTTGTGGTAAATTACAAAAAGATTTCTTAGGACTTAATTTCAAAAATGTCTTCTTTCTTTCCCATTCAGATTTGTAAATAGCTTCACTAAACTGCATTCCTGTTGGCAGATTCTCACATCCGAACAGGAGTCATGTCCTGACAGGGTTGCCTTACTCCATATTTCCATGTCAGGATGACAGACTGAACAGTAGTTTAGTGGATTTGTGTTTTTATTAGGTCTGTCGCAATAAGCAATAAATCAATGAATCACAGAATAAATTAAACTGAGTTCAGTAATTTCCATTTGCATGATTTATTGTTTTTCTCTTTTCTCTCCTTCTACCAAAAACTTGATGACAAAAGTCTTCAGTCTGGTACTTTGGTCTCAACTAATCCTTTTTTGAAGGACAATTTTGTTTACAGAAACTTTATAATCAATTTTATTTATAGTTTCTGTTTTATTTATTTTAGATATTTAAAATTTCTTCCTGCTCCAGTGTTTGTTAGAATTTAAAGTTTATTGATCTCTGAGAGGGTAAACTTACACTATTATGCCATTATTTTTATATTACTTGAAAATGATCTCATAACAACAATATTACCATTTAGCCCAAAAGGTTCTGGGACAATTTATTCCCCAGCAAAAGTCTGTTATTATTTAAAGCCTGTTTCTTGTTTTGGTGATGCTATTTGTTCTCTAACAAACCTCAGAGGCCTTCACAGAACAGCCGAATTTATACTTTCAGTATTTTGTTAGTAGATCTGTCGCGATAAACAATAAATCCATTAATCGTACGATAAATTAAAACTATCTACGTCAGTTTAATTATCGCCTTTATCATCTCTTCCGGCCTTTTTCTCTTTCTGTTGATGACACTGAATGAAAAAAGGCTCAACTCCAGTTCTCTCCACCAACCCTCCCTATCTCATAGCTTTAGTGTAATGTCCAGTTCACACTACACCATCTTAGAGCTGTCGGCCGATTGTCGGCCCATTTTCAAAACTTGAGAATCCACACATTAGCCGACAGAAATCCTTGGTATAACGGTTCGATCAGGTTCGATCGTGCCATGTGGTGTCCAACAATGGACACAAAATAATTGCTACAAGTCCAGTTAACTAATTTTAAAACCAGACATTAATCAATGCTTTACTACAATCTACTTGCAATGCATGTGGCTCAAATACAACCTGTTTAGGACTGTATTTGAAACGTAATCAATTACAAATTTATTGATGGAACTTGATTCATTGTCGTGTTTTGATTATTGATGCTATGTTGCATTGTTTCTGTGTTTGATATGATGTAAAGCACTTTGAAATGCCTTGCTGCTGAAATGTGCTATACAAATAAAATTTGATTGATTGATTGATTGATTGATTGATTGATTGAGTCAGTCCTGACTGAATGAAAATCATTAGAACCTATTTATGTCACGTTAAAGAAGAACAGCTGAAAAGTTACCGGGTTCATCAACTGTGTGGTAATTTCACTCCAACTCCTCCCCTCATCATTTCTGTATTCTTTGCTCGAAATGTTTTATAAACATTAATGTTGTTTCCACATATCATCTCCAATGTCAGCTGGACTGTTTGGGATTCCCCTCTGTAATTTCCCCTCAGAAAGCACGGAGGAGAATCCGCGCTGAAAATCCCTCATTTAGATCGGAGCGGCCACAACTATCTACAGTAACACACCACACACTAGAGGATGAATTGCAAATGATAATCATAGAACGACCAACGTTCTAAGCTTTTCTTAAGGGGAAAATGTTTGTGTGAACTAAAGTGTAGTGTGAACTATTGCATCAGGTAGACGATGTGCCCATCTTCTCTATTTAAATCTAATGATTACTGAAGGGCAAAATAGTATACAGACTTCATAATCTGCACTCTTTTGGTTGAATGCAGTATTAATTTACACTTTCGTGTTTTTATTGAAGTACATCTTTTTAATAGAGACTGAGAATCCATTTTATTTTTGTTTTTGGTTGTTTTGTTCATCAGTTCCAGTGTTGGGTGTTCTTTTGAAAATAAAGTGTATCTATCTTTGGCAGGAAATCACACGCATTATTATGTCATTTCCATTAAATCAGTGTAGAAAGGTCTTCAAACAATATTATCGTTTATCGCAATAATTTTTGAAACAATTAATCGCTCAGCAAAATTTATTATTGTGACAGGCCTATTCGTTAGTGCAGTCTGAAGTCGTACTAAAGCATTTTCTTACTCTGCTCTATTACAAAAAGAGACAACTTTTTTTTAATTTGCACTTGTTTTTATTTAACTGAGTTAAGAACTGAGTAGTTCTTAACTACTTGTATTATGTTTTTAATTTTGTTTATTTTCATAAAAACATTTCTTGTAAATGAGATCTTGCATCTCAATGAACAAAGATCAAATAAATTACACACAATCAGGCATAACTTACTAGTTAGAAATCAAATGCTTGTGTTGTGTTTTTAGAGTAAAGGGAGGTTAACACATTTTTATTCTCCATATCATATTTTTATGTCAATCATATAAAACCTTGATACAATAGGTTGTAGTTTATGGTTGCAGTGTGAATAGAAGTTTGAGGGTGAGCGGTGTGAAAACTTGTCACTGGATGTGATGTGAACGTAGAGAAAAGTCGCCATTAGTACCTTTAAAAACTGAACCTGGCAGAAAACAATGGAGGACGTTTTAAATAAAGCAGCAGCTGCTCTTAAAACAATAACAAAGGTTGACGTATACATGTGTGTGTGTGTGTGTGTGTGTGTGTGTGTGTGTGTGTGTGTGTGTGTGTGTTGGAAGCACTCGCATAGATGAATGCCTCCCGCTGTGAGTTTCTTTTTTTTAAATGCGTCTACCTCTAGGAGGAGCAGGTGTGGAGGGCGGGACTTGGCCTGTGGCTGGTCGCGTGGTGCTGACGTACTGATGGTCGCTGTCCAGATCCAACTTCCTCTTTACCTGACCACAGGCAGGTGGAGGAGAGAACACGTTACAACGGAGGTTTACTACATCGTATTAGATGATGTAGAGGTGATGCATCATGGGAGAATGCAGATGTGCAAAACAAAATGCCTTCAAGCAACAGATGCTGAGGTTTAGGAAGAGCTCTGCTGCACTGCAGAACATCTGAAAGCCCTCGTTTAACCACTTCCCTTGTTGCTTTTTCACTCTCTCTCACCCTGCCCTCCCTCATCTCCCCACCCCTCATTCTTCTCACCGGAGGTCTCCCCAGAACCGGCCGCCTCTTGTCCTGGACCCCTATGTCGGCAGGGCCCTGCGGCGTGGCAAAGAGCAGAATCTCCCCTGTGCTGGTCGGGGCGACGGCCGGGTGGAGCCCCTCGTTGCTGGGGCTTGTGATGATCACTATCTGATGCTCCTCACTCAGATCTATAGTCCCAGAGTTCAGCAGCGTCTCAAAATCCGCCAGCAGATCCTCCGACGTCTGCCCAGTTATCAGAGTTTCTGACATGGTGGCCCTCACTGGACTCTGGGCGCGCTGCGATGCCGTGCTGTGAAAGAGGACCAACACCTACTGGCATTTGCAGTGTCCCGTGAATGTTGTAGTGCAAAATGAGCAATCTTTTCAGGGGTGTGTGTTGTTAAAAGGAGTTAGAGCATTTCCTCAAAAGCAAAGCTCCTTTTCTCTTTAAGTTGTTGACCTAGTCACTTAAATCTAAATTAGAAATACTGATTTGATCAATCAAATGTAGATCAGAGGTTAAATTGAAAAACAGGATGTTCTGACAAACAGGAAAATTGGCAACTGAGATTCGTTGCTCAATTGCATAATCCGCACCACGCCTACGGACTCAAAGGCAGAAATGGTATTAAAAAGATTTTAAAAATGTTATGGTGGAGGTAATGAACGCTGGTTATGAATGAACTGGCACAGGAGCGAGCGGATCTTTTGTTTTCGAGCCTCCTGTCAGCAGAGTTCGGCCGCGGCCTGGCCACTGTGATGCCCTGCTAACAAGCTAACTTATAGCTCAACAACAAAGACTCGCACAAGTTCACTAAATGACCCGGGCCGCAGTTAAGCTAGCTATTAACCACCTCACAGTGGCATTATTTCATTTTATCTTGAAATCAGAGCTCATATATTTAGCTAAAGAAACTTTAGTGCAGCCTACAGAAGTTAGCTTATCAGCATAAAATATCTAC
This sequence comes from Gambusia affinis, assembly GCF_019740435.1. Lineage (NCBI taxonomy): Eukaryota > Metazoa > Chordata > Actinopteri > Cyprinodontiformes > Poeciliidae > Gambusia > Gambusia affinis. Next base: position 20,035,888 of record NC_057868.1, on the reverse strand, counting down.
AGACCAAAACGCATCGCCACGCGCTGAAATCATCTCTGTCTGTATATTTGTGAAACCAGGCGTGTGTCTCGATGAAAGTACAAGATTTAAATTGCGTATAGATGTATAGTGTGAGTTAGCATGTTAGCTTTAGCCGTATATCTTCATTCCCCTCGTTTTGTTGAGGCACGCAGGAAGCAGTCCGACAAAACATGCAGAAATAACGCAAAATGAAAGAGCCAAAATCTACGTTCATTAATCAAACCGGCAGGCTGAGGTCCTCAGGTCGCTCACCACTGGGCGCGGCCAATCTGTGAAAGTGTCCTAGCGACCCAGTTTTCGGCCGTTTTTGTTGTTATTGTCCCAGCTGATCGACATCCAAACAAGCTGTTGGTCGGTTTTCGCGCGAAATCTTTTTTGCCGCGAAACCTGCACGTGGAGAGAAAGGCCGAACCCCATTGGTCGAAGAGGTGCGTTTTCCGCGACGCGAGGCTGGTGGGCTCTAATTGGTGCGAACAACTGCCTGTCACGTGCAGGAGCACAGATTCTTCGATTGGTAGGTGCGTTCATGTTCAGCGAAGAAAATCATTCTCAATCAACATTTATTCAATAAAATGGCTAAATACACAAAATTTCAGTTAATTTGTTACTTCTGTAACTTATACCAACCTTCAAATGCCAAATTTGCTATTTTGGCTGAGACTGAACTTAAAAATCCAACACCTCTCATTATTTTCAAGTTATTTTTTTTAAACAGGTACTTAATGCATATTTATTATTAGCTATTGCACTTTGTAACTTTAGTAAAACATACCCCCAATAACTTAGCTATACTCGAAATTTCCGTAAAGCCTTTGTGTTTAAAATGCTTTTCTCACATTGTCTTGACTTCTGTGTATTTACACCAAGCAGCAGGCATTGCCAGTAGAGCGTCTATTACACAAAAGGAGAGCTTCAAGATGGCGCAGGCAATATTTGAGGTGCTCGAAGGTAGTAATATTCCTTTTATTGTTGCATAACCATAAACACAGTCGTGCATTTGAGGATATTTTTGATAAATATATTTTGTGGTCTTTATGGAAATCAGAAAAACACGTCTGAATCTCAGTTAGACGTTTATTATTGTAGAGAACAGAAAGACTCTGAAAGTGTAAGTGTAAACAACCAAGCAGATAAGAAATATTTCCCCGTTTTTATTCCAGCCATTTTCTATCAGACATCCTACGCAGTTTGAGGCGATATTCGTTTCTGTCGCTTTCCTTTTTAAACTGCAACATGCTGTCACAAGTCTACTAAGTTGTTTCAAGCTTCGATTTTAGGCCTGATGTGTTTAGGATTTCATATTAACATTGAACCCTTGTACAACTTGTAATCAAAGGTTTGTATATTGAATCCTTGTACAAACCTCCGTAGTTGGAGACGTAAACACATAGAAAGCTGAACATTTTGCAGAAATTATATTTTCTTTGCACAACTAAATCATTTTTAACTCTTGAACCTTTTCGCATTTTTTCCACATCATAACCAAAACCTTTGATATATTTTGTAGTGATTTTATTTGATGGAATAAGTGGTGCATAAATGTAACTGAAGTGTTATGGAAAATGATACACTGTTTTTTAATTTCTTAAAAATTACAACAATAATAATAATAATCTCTGAAAAATATGGCATGCATTTGTATTCTGACTCCCTTACTCAGATACCCCTAAATAAAAATGTGGTGCAACCAACTGCTTTCAGAATTGCCTGATTAGTAAGTAGAGGATCAAAACTACTGCTCTATATGTCAGAATGTACATCATCTTATGAATAGAACTACTTTTGTCACAGTGACCTCATCTGCATCTCCATCTTTCTCAGGCATGGACAACCAGACTGTGCTGGCAGTTCAGTCACTGCTGGATGGTCAAGGGGGAGTTCCTGACCCAAACAGTCAAAATGGCTCTGCGACGCCGGCCATCCAGCCCATGGGTACGTGGGATCACCCACAGGGTTCCTGTACAGTCTGGAATAATATGGAAAAATTACAATTTAATATGGGGGAAAAAAACACACAAATTTTAGAAACTGTATTTCTTATTCAATTTTTTCCAAGCAAGAAAAAAAATCGAAATTTCTTCTTATGTGAGCTCTTGTATTATTTGGATGATAACCTTAATTTTTAGTTTACCAGAGAAAACTCGAGTTTTGGTTAGAAAATTTTAAAATGTAAACACAAAAAGGCAATTCCACAGCTTTGTGGCCTCCAAATCTTTTTATTTGTATGTTTTGAATTGAATTCAAAGCTGGACTGGGTTTAATTTGGACACTTTTTCAAACATTAATAGAATCGATTATAAAAAGTCCTGTCCACATTTACCATGTTTTCTAAATTTTAGCTGATTGAAGATTATACAGATGCAACAAAACAGAAGAGTGAAATTGGAAGGGAGGTTGAGCAATGTGTGTAAAAAAAGACAATTAAACTTAAACAGATGGACATTCTGTATCTAAATGTTTAAAAATTTTGTAAAAAAAATTCTGGAAAATACCTTTGTCAATGATTTTTCCCCTAACTCTGCAGATTATGTTCTTTTCTTTTAAGAAAAACAGTTTGGGGAGAAATATATTGATAATGGCATAGTAATGGAATTTTGCCATTTTAAAGACTAATAAACTTACATTTTGTAAATAACATTCCATACAGGAAGATATTTTAAATATCCAAAGTAAAGCACAACAAATAAAATCAGTAAATAAAATATAGATGAAAATAACACAACAAAAAACATAAATAAGGTGGACTGTGAAGTGTCTGTAAACAAATTTGCCCTTCAAAAAATACAAATCATCAGAATTGAAATCATTGAGTGATTAATTGAGTAACTGCTTGTTGCATGGAGCTCAGGAAGGAGTTACTACAAATGTCCCATTAGATCAGGAGAACACATGCAGGAATTCTCTGCTTGGAGTGATGAACCAGTTTGTATGAAATATTCTGTTTGCTCTCGTTTTCATCTGCAGTCATCCATCAAGCAGGAATTTTTTGTCCCACTAATAATAACTGGACTGGTTGTTTTTAATCATCCTGCAGACGACGACGACGTGTTCCTGTGTGGGAAGTGTAAGAAACAGTTCAACTCTCTGCCCGCCTTCATGACGCACAAGAGGGAGCAGTGCCAGTCTGGCGCCCCCTCCCTGTCCACCGTGTCTCTGGCTTCCACCAATGCCTACGCGCCGGTCCCGTCAGTGGGCTCCGTACCCCAAACTGCCGCCAACAGACAGGTGAGGACAGAGCAGGGTGTACTGTAACTGGAACAATGTGTTTCGGTCAGTTGTGATCAATACTGAGCTTTGTGGCAACAGACATTCCAGCTGAGTTCGACTTAATATAAAGAATAAGTATGTGGGAAAAGGATCTGTGATGCTGTAGGCCCGTTTCCTTTTTGTTGAGGAAGACCAGTGGAAACTAAGAGATGGCGGAGCAAACGAACGCCTCAAATCTGATTACCTACTCACTTTGCTTGCAGCAATCCCTTCTCCTGAGCAAGTATGTGTTGACAGTGGAGGGGAACAATTCTCTTGTTATTGTTGTCGTATTAAAAATAAAGATACTTGAAAAAAGTAGATTTTATTATTTCTTTATTTAAACATATATTAGCTCCAAATTTGGATTATTTTAGACTGATTTATGAATAGATTTGAGACCGATTAATATTTGATTTGACTAATACCTCAGTGCTGTAATCTGGCCCAGTGGTTTTTAAAGTGGTGCCCTTGGAAAAGTGGCAGATATAAAAAAATGTCAAGTTAAAAAGTTGAGTCTAATGCATTTTTAATCAGAAAATTTTAATGTTTCTTTAATATTAAAATCTAATGTTTTTCAATCATAACTGCAAAATATGAGTTAAAGTAATTTATTGTAATGTTATTTGCCATTTTCACCTTTCTGATCGGCTGCCAGTCAAATTTATCAAGCTAGCATGAAATCAGAAGGTCTGATGTAGCATTTCTGCTAAATGAAGGTAACAATTATTGAACAGAGAATAAAAATGAGAAGAAAACCCAGAAGTTTTAAAGTTGGTGTTTCTCTACATATTTAATGGCAAAAATGAAAATGGTTCTTAGCTAATGCTAGCCAAGAAGCTAATGGTATTTGGATATGTTAATTATCAAATCTGCAACAAAATGCTAAAAAACTACTAAAGGCTATCTGAAGTTGTTTAAATTCCTTCTACCCTGCTCGACCATCAGGTATCCACCTATATAACAGTCCCTCCGTCTCCTCTGACTCACACTCTGGTGCAAGGCAACGTGCTGGTCAGCGATGACGTCCTCATGTCGGCCATCTCTGCTTTCACCTCCATCGACCAGCCCATGGCCGCCATGCAGACGCCCATACAGGTACATCCAGGAGCGGCCGCTGCTTTGCTCCAACTGAAACAAATTCTTCAGATATTTTGCTGTTATTGCAGAGCAACCTGAGCATGCACACAGCGGGGGTATCGTATCTTCAGCACCATCACCACCACCATCATCATCAGCAGCAGCAGCAGCATCAGCAGCAGGCTTCCCACCCTCTACCCTCCAGCCAGGCACCACCCCCCGCCCTGCCAGCTGGGCAGCCCACCCAGCAGACCCTCTCCTCCCAGGTGCCAGTGAGCCACAGCAACTCGGTGGTGCAGGTGTACAGCACGATGCCCCATATGGCAGGCCCTGCTGCTGCCGCAGCGGCTGCTGGTGCTGGCGGTGCAGCAGAGATCCATACGTTAGGCCTGCCAGCTTTCCACCCTGTTCAGGTGAGTTCCTCGACCTCTCTGATTCCTGTTCTCAATATCTCACACACCATCCGGTTCCAGTTCCCGTGTTTATTTACTTGTTTCTTTCTCACCGGGTGCCCGGCCAGTGTGTGGACGGCCAGTCGTTCAGCAGCAGTCCCGTCTACAGCCCCGGGAAGCAGGGCAGCAAAGCAAAGAGCTGCAGCCACATGGGCAGCATGGCGGAGCTGAGCGACTTCGAAAAGGTCATCATACCCAAACAGCCCCGGAGCAGCAAGAAGACAACGGACAGAGCAGCAGGTGATGGCTTACTAGAGTCACGTTTTGTCACTTAACAACTACTTTATGTTTACAAAGATGGGGAGAGTAACCAAAATGTGGACTCAAGTTAGAGTATCACTACTTCAACATGTTTTTACTCAATTAAAAGTAAAAAGTAACAATCCAAGAAATTTTTCAAATTTTTTTTCTAAGTGAAAAGAAGTATTTTTTTGAAAAATTTACTCAAGTACAGAGTAACTGATCAAAACATCAATTACTTAATAATTAAGAACTACATCAGAAGATGGACCAAAATATAAAGTTATGTGGAAATTTTGGTATTTTAAGAATTAAAATGAAAAGAATTTATTTAAATAACATAATTATAATAAACTGTTTTCCAGATCAGTTTATGTCAATATAAAACTGATGGAACTTTAATAAAAACTGCAGGTGTGTGTGGTGAATGTTTATGTAAAAGGAGTTTGTTCTTAATTTTTGTGACGTTCCTTACAGTGGGTAGAGAATCCAGACATCTTACCCAATTAAGAGCACAAATATTTTATAAGAAAATTAGTAAAGAGTATAAAGTACAGCAGAGTAAAAATACTCCTAGACATAAATTGTTTCCAAACATTTCAAAAAGTTACTCAAGTAAATGTAACTGAGTAAATGTAACTAGTAATATGGAGCACTGTTTGTTTTAGCAGGCATCAATCAAAGACATCAATGAACTGTGAATGTCTATTACTCTGATTTTACTGGTTTTCCAACCACCAGAGTGTTTTTAAAGACACTTTATAATGAAATCAGTCACTCACATTCACACACATTCACACACACATTCACACACGCATTCACATGTCGATGATGTGTGAATGCTTGTGAATGCAGCTGTGGTTGTAGCCAGTACAGTACAGTAATTTTAGTGTTTAGCTGTGAAGTGAAAGAAATGATGCCTGGTTTTCTAGAGTTTTTGCAAATCGTTAATTTATTTGTTTTTCATCTTTTTAACACTTCATTGATCCTAAAAGGAAATTAAATCTTCACTTCAACTCTGGCCAGCTTTCTGTTCAGGATCACATCAGAGGTGTCGACTTCACATGTTAGGTTATAAAACATTCAAGGGTTTGTAGTGTTAGTGGGTCTGGCTCTGGCAGACAGCTGGAGATACAGCTTGGGCCAAATATAATTTGGTTGCAGGGCCATAGTTTGATATCCACATCTTAAACCCTGTAACCCCATTTTAATTATTCAATTAAATCATAACTACCAAAAAAACCCACAAACAACCGAAACCATGAACAAAATAGAGTATATGAAGTCTCTATTAACAAATTATATGACAAGTTTAGAAAAGGTGAAAGTTAAGTTCCTCTAATTTTTGCCTTTTTCCACAGATAAAAAAAATCACACGAACATTTTGTAAAAAGGAACTGAATACTAAATATTCAGTTCCAATATGTGTACAAGTTACAGATAAATGACAATCTGCCTCAAATATTACTGGAATAAACAATAAACCATTCAAGGTATTGATGCAAAGCAGAAGTGCTAATCAAGTTGAAAAGTCTGGACTATGATGCTGATTATGATACATACATATATATATATATACGGTATATATTTTTTTGTCTATATTAGATTCATACATTTTATTATTAATTATTTATTTTATCGTTATTGGAGCCTTGCAACAAAATTTTGCTCAAAATGTAGATTTGAAATGACAGTAAATTTGAAATGACTGTCATTTCAAATCTACATTTTAATTCTAGTTCTAGCTTTCTCTCCTCAGCAGATCACCTGAAGGGAAAAGGTCCGAAGCTGAAGTGTAATTTCTGCGATAAGTTTTTCTCCAAAAACTTTGACCTCCAGCAGCACATCAGAAGGTGAGCAGCATCACGTGGACGTTACCCACCGACTGACTCCAGTGTCGATGGAGGAGGATCAGCAGTTGGTCTGTTTTCTGCCTGCAGCCACACAGGAGAGAAACCGTTCCAGTGCATCGTCTGTGGGCGGGCCTTCGCCCAAAAGTCCAACGTGAAGAAACACATGCAGACTCACAAGGTGGACTGTCTGTTTTTGTTTTTCTAGAGGTGAATTTTAAGATGGTTGAAGTAAATGTGCAGAAAAAAAAAGATTTCACAGGGGAATCACACTTCTTTGAACTGAAATTCAGTTCAAAATGCTCAAATCAATTTGAGTCTGCTTAATGTTTTTGTAAAATTGTTTTTTATTCATTTTTTTATATTTTTGTATTTAAATCCAGGCAGTTAAGATCATAATGGAATTGTTTTAAATAAATGTTGTATTTGTTTCCTCTTGTCAGTCACATAATTTGAACACTTGACCGTTTGGAAAGAAAAACTGGTTTCTGAATTAAATATTGTATCTGAGCCCTAAAAATTGGAATCAACTCAAATCACAAAACACAGAGATTCACGTTTGTATGAACGAGCGCCCCCTGCTGTCCTGACTGTCCAGGTGTGGCCGATGAGCGTGGCAAACACCGTGTCCCGGCTGCCCATCACGGTGAAGGTGGTTCCCGTTTCATTCATTGAGGAAGAACGGATGGAGGAGCGGCAGAAACAAGGCAACAGGGACCGAGACCAGACTCAAGTAGAACCAGAGCCGGTCCAAACGGGTGAGCTTCAATTTCAGGACGACAAAACAAACTCCAGATTCACAGCCTGTACAGTGAGCTCACTTCCTTTTTACAGAGGAACCAGGGGAGGAGACAGCGACAGAGGCTGAACCCGGTCTGACAGCCAGCCGAGGGGACGACGCCCAGGACGGTCACACTCGCTCCATGTCTGACCAGAACCAGCAGGACGGCGCTCAAACCAAGCAGATCGTGGTGATAGACAGCTCCTATCAGTGCCAGTTCTGCACCTGCAAGTTCAAGACCTACTTCCAACTCAAGTCTCACCTGACCCAGCACAAAGGCGAGCAGGTGAGGCAGGAGAAAAGAATTTAGTTTTTTTTCCTCATTATTAAAAAAAATTTACGCAAATAACATAGTTCAACTAATTTTACATGTGTAAATTGGCTTGTTTTTGATTTTTTTGTTTTGTTATATCTTTATTGAATAAAATAAAGCAATAAGAAATTTTTATATTTGACTCTAATTTAAGTCTTTATTTTGGAAACCCAGTGTAAAACAAAAGTAATTTCAATAAATTTGGGCACATTTTATTGAGAAAAATTTAAACTACCAAAATCTGTACATTTTTGGCACCATCAGAATTCCCTACAATATCTTTTTGATTAAGTGTTCCTGGTCACTAAGGTCTGACCTGCAGCCTCTCGCTAAGAGTCTGACATTTCCATGGTTACCAAATATGTCTATATCTATGTTGACGGAGTTGCAGGAATGAGAGAACAAAGTTAAAATCTGTTCCTTTTTCAGAGGTTTGGGGCTTAACAAGCAGAGAGAAATGTTTTATTTTTCTGTTCTGAGCAGCTGAAGCCTGAAGAAATCTCATTTAAGAAGTATAGAAATTGAGTTAAAAGTGAAGAAATTTAGTTTGGTTTTTAATCTTTTGTACAAGTTCCAGTACGCATAAGTAATGGGGATTGAGCAGATTGGGACTAAAGTTGCGTCAGACATGCAGCCGCTCTTACTGCTCGCTGTGTGTTTCCTTGCAGGTGTATAAGTGTGTGTTGAAGAGCTGCTCCCAGACCTTCCAGAAGCTTGACCACTTCCTGGAACACATCCGGACGCACCAGGAGCAGCTGACGTACCGCTGCCACCTCTGCAGCAAGGTCTTCCCCTCCCTGTTTGAGCTGGGAGTCCACCAGTACTCCCACTGCTTCTGCCCACAGCAGAACACGCGCAAGGAGACGAGCGTGTTCAGGTCAGGACAGCCACTCCTCCTGCAGGATGTTCCTTCTGACACATCAGCTTCAGTAAACGCGTAGAAGAAAACTATCTATATCTAGTTTTCTACTATATTTAAAAATCCCCCTCCAACTTTTTTCTTTACTCCAATTACAACAGAAAACCCCCAAAGCATTTTCTTTACATGCAGTTTTAGTTTTTACCAGAGTGTCGCTGTGTGTCACTGCAGGTGTGTGAAATGTCAGAGCAGATATTCAACCCAGGAAGCTCTGGAGCAACACCTGCTGACCGCCTCCCACAGCTTCCCTTGTCCTCACTGTCAGAAGGTACGCCTCTCACCATCATGCTGCACATATCTGAGGCTCAGAGTGATACAATTAAAATTAATTTCTACAGCATAAAATGGAAAAAGCTCATAAATAATGTCTGTCAGTTTGGAGGTCATGCTTTCTGCTCTCTGATGTGAGCCTGTTCTCATGAAAAGAAGCGTTTCAGATGTTATCTAATCTACTCGTAGCACATGAATGACATGATTACAGTTGGAAGATAATACAGGGCAGCTGTATTACTTTTCTATAGTTGCTCATGTTTGGGCAAGAGAGAAAATCAGGAACAGCAAAGTTTTTTAAACCCCATTTTATTCTGAGTCTTGAGTTCCTTATTATGTCACTGGGTGTTGCTATGATTAAAGCTACTCTTGATCTTTTAACACCAACATCCCCAACTTTTAGCTGGAAATGTCTGGATAAGCTCTGATCTGCTTGTCATCTCTCTGTTCATCATCAGGTCTTCCCATGTGAGAGATACTTCCGGCGCCACTTGCCCACTCATGGCGTTGGAGGAAGATTTAAGTGTCAGATCTGCAAAAAGGCCTTCAAGACTGAGCACTACCTCAAGCTGCACACTCGCATTCACTCAGGTCTGAAATTTAACCAAGGTTTCTTCCAGCTCAGATCTAAAATGTGCAGTTCCAGTTTGTAGTAAGTCAGGGAACTTGTGTGAACCTTGAATCCAACAAAAGAAAAGATGAGTGTTATTCTGTTTCCAGGTGAGAAACCGTACAAGTGTTCCCTCTGTGAGGCGACGTTCAACAGAAAGGACAAAGTGAAGAGACACATGCTGATCCACGAGCCTTTTAAGAAATACAAGTGTCCCTTCAGGTGAGGCTCCTGAAGGAGGACGAGTGAAAAGTTCCTAACTCCTTCCCCTGACCCGAACTATGTAATTATAGCTCAAATACTTGTATTATTTTTTTTTTTACACATTTTTGCATCTATTCTGCCTTATTTCCTTTCTCAGGACACATGTGGGCTGCACCAAAGAATTCAACAGACCAGACAAACTGAAAGCTCACATCCTGTCACATTCTGGTGAGAAAACCATGACCCATCTGTCATCCGAAGATCTTCCTAGTTTACATACACAAGCTTCTGGCACAATTCTGCTAGAATATCTGACCACTCTTCTTACCACACTGGGTTGAGTCCATTTATTGGAAACTCATTTGTTTTCCAGACGCTGCTTTAGTCTTTGTGGTCAAACAGCTAATCTTTGTTTCATCTGGGGTTCAAAATTCAATCGAGCTCAAAGTGTTGAGTCCATACATTTTGTGATGATCAAACATGAAGCTTGTTTACTGTGTGGCTGTGGTGGAACGTGATCCGTGACATCAATGCTGGGAACCAGTAATTAGAAAATTAGCTACAGTAACCCTAAAGCACTAAAGCTCTACATCAGCATGGTATTTAGAGGGAGCTACGTGCGCTAAGCTTTTCAAAGTAAGCAAAAATAGTAAATGGAAAATTTAGCTCCACAGTAGTGAAAGTGTGTCCACCACTGCATGACATAAAACCAAATATTAGTGCAGATGTAAATACTTCTTTGACCTCATATTAATATTAATATAACAATATTACAGGTGTCTACAGGTTTTACCATCTCAAATTTAAGATGCTTTAAGACTATTATAAATAGAATTTACTGAATGAAGTTTGGTGGTAAAATTTGTACTTTCTAAAAATTAAATTAATATTCATAATGACCATATTAAAGCCCAACTTACTTTTTAAAAATGAACTTAAGACATTTTAAGGGCTTAATTTTAGATAGATGAATTTAACACTTAAGACTCTATAGATGTGCAGACACCCTGAGAAAATCGACATTAAATTCAAACCTGTGCTCTTTATTCTTGGTGTTAAAGTTGTGATTGTGTAAATTTCTCATATTCTGTAATTGTTGGTATTTGCTCTTTTTGTAACCAGTTCTCCTCTCTGCCAGGTATCAAACCCTACAAGTGTCTGTTCTGTCAGAAGGCGTTCAGCCGCAGGGCTCACATGCTGGAGCATCAGCAGTCCCACACAGACAACTACAGGTTCAGGTGCTCCATATGCAACAAGGGATTCACCAGGCAGAGCTACTACAGAGACCACAAATGTCCCACAGTGGGAGACAGGACAGGAGCAGAGGAGAACGAGGAGGCCGATGAGGCTGCAGGAGCGTCGGCGGTTGAGGAGCAGGAAGGAGAGCGCAACGGGAGGAGAAGCAGGTTCACGAGGATTTCCAAACGCTTGCAGACTGATGGAGAGGAGGCAGAGGAAGAGGACGGCTCCGATGGAGACCAGGAGACAGCAGAAACTCAGCCGGGGGATGAAAAGGGGACGGATGGATGCCACCATGCTGCCATGGCTACCACCGAGGGACAGGCTGAGAGAGGGGCGGAGGAACATGGTGGCATGGAAACCAGTGACGAGCTGCAGACACAGACTGGGACCAACGCCCACAACAGTTCACAGAGGCAGCCATGTTTGTAGTCCAAACCTGCCTCTTTGTTTAAACTGTTTCCGGTACTGGGAAATGAGAATTTTTGTTTTATATTAAAACAGTTTCACTGTTCAGATGTTTTATGATCATTTCCCCCAGAGTTTTGCATAGAATATAATTAAAATTAACTCCTGCCAGTATTTCAGCATTCAGTTTTTTTTTGTTTTTTTTTCTTAAACACAAACATTTACCTTCACCAGAACACCAAAAACAGGATGTTTTGAGTTCATTTATTAATGTGACAATTCCTATGTTACAGATCTTTCATGTACATAAGCAGTTAGAGAGAAAAGAAAATAGAGCATTGCCTTAAACCTCTTATTTAAAATCTTTAGAAACTTTGTTATGAACACCATTTACAGGAGTGACAGTGGTTCAGCTGGATTAACCAGGATCCTGGAAAATATTTAAACAAATATTAGCATCTTTATTTTTATTTCCATATCTGCTCATTTACAAGGTTCCAGGGTTTTATTGTGAAAAATTAAAAAAAGAGCACAACTTGACCTTTGATCCTCATACATTCATTACTTTCATACAGTTGTTCTCTTAAAAATTTCCAATTAATCTTCCTACTGCAGTTTCTCCTGGACATTTCTGATCAATTTATTTATTCCAATGGGGGAATGAATCAGTCTGATCAGAGAGAATTATTTTACCACATGACCAACCATTTCTGCTGGCTGGGAGCCTGAGGGGGGAAAGGCTAAAAACTGATAATTCATCTTGAATCCAAAGTTCATCAGTTAGTTTCCTCTGCTGGTTCAGTGTGTGACTACACAGTTTAAACAGACAGTCTTCACAACACGAGGTCTCATTTTACTACATAATCTTCCTCAGCTTCCACACTTTGTGAGGAAAAAGGTTTTTGGTGATAAAAAAAAAAAAAAAAAAAAAAACTTTCTGGAGTGCTGGAGCTTCAGCACTCCAGATAATTGGCACCCAGGACAAAAATATGTAAAAAGCCTCAAAATAAATTCAGCTTTCATTTGTAGTAAAATATTCTTCAAAAAGAATCTAAAAAATTGACCTTTAATTGAGTTTCTCTCATGTTCAATTACTTTTCACTTTTCGTTTATAAAATTACCACAATCGGTTTCCTTAAACATTTGTTTTAAAATGCCATAACACAAGCATTTTTAAATTTACACTTTGCTTTTAAATGATATTTATAAGTTTTCTAAATGTTATTGAAAAAGATTTATTTTAAAAGCTGCTTCACACATCTTCACCAGGGGTGCTCATTAATGCCGAGTTATGATAAAATATATTATTTTTCACAAGTTCAGACATAAGCTATAAATGACAGGCATAAAGAGACAAGTGGGAATTCAATTTCCTCAGTTATTGCTGACTTTTGAAAACATCATTTGCATCCCTTCCTTTTTGAGGTCTGTTGTGAAAGATGTCAAAATAAGGCAAGAAAACACTTGATCATGTTTCGAATGCTACATGTTTAAAAGAGACAACTGGGTTGCAATGAAAATTCCTCATAGGATTAAATTTTATTTGGTTTGATGCAGTATTGGCCTTCTTCTGGTTTTCTGGGGATTTTTAAGTAATAGATTTAATTAAGACTATTTCTGTACATTAAAGACCAAAAATGGTCATTAAAGCTGTTAAGAACATTAAGATTCTTCCAGAATACTCTAATCCATAATCCATATTGTCTTGTTATTACAGATCACAGTGTGCAGACTCCGGCCCTATAAAACTAGGGCCAGTTAAATGGTTTTTATAACATTTGCCACCACCATTAAAAAAAAATAATGGAGGTTACAACACTGTTCACAATCATTCATCGATTCACAGACTTAAAACACAACATAATCCAGAGCGCAAAACAAAAGCAAGGAATCCCAAATCTCTGAAGCACCAAGATTGTCTGTTATTGAAGCTTTGAAAGTCATTAATGTTAAATTAAGAGAGGAAGATTCATTTAAATCATTAGTTCAGACTCAGATTAGAAAGTGACTCGTTTTGGGGGAACTTAGCCAAGTTTAAAACTTAAAGCCACGCCCTCTACTTCTCAGATCGTGCTCTCGCTCATGAGTTTCTCTCGTTGACAAGACGACAGCGTTTGGAAGGCAGCCTTCGATTTTGGTTTTGAAGGAATACGAAATTCTGCTCCCACTCATGAAGCCATGAGAGGTTTGCTGCGAGAGGATTTCCCCGATCCTGACTACAGTACATGCTGGCAGCCATCTCACCAGCCGGTGCATGCAGACGAGCGTCGCCTCTCCTAAACACCTGCTGCTTCTGCAGGCTGGCGCTCCCTGATTTAAACATCGACGGGGTTTTTCCACTTCCGTCTCCCTCTTTCACTCCTGTCCGAATCCTTCCGTCTCCTCGATAGCGAACATCAGCTTCTCCTTGAGTTGTTCGTAGCTCTTATAGGGCGGCAAGTCCAATCTGTTGAAGCTGCAGCACAAAAATAAACAGAGTTGAACAACAAATGTTTCCTCATCATAATCACTTGAAGCATTCCAGAAGGAGAACAGTTGAGTGTCTAATGTAGGTTTTTTTTGAGACTCACCATGTGTGACTTCTGGGCAGCCAGTTTTCCTTTCCCACTTTCTCAATGCAGAACTTCTGTGGCCCGTTGCTCCCTGAAAGGAGGGACACTCGTCAGTTTGAATCGTCTTTTGTCCCCATGTCTGTTTTTTTTTTGTCTATTGAATGTCATATAGGTTTAATCATTTGGTTGAGGGATGAGTATTTATCGTATTGTTATTTATCGGGATAAATGTAATGGTAAATTTCAATTAATGATGTTTACAAAAAAAATATCCTTATTGTTGTATTGTTAGTTTTACTGTTTTCTCCACTGTTGAAAGATGCATCAATAGAAAACACAAATAAATGCTTTTACTGTGAGCAGTTTGTGTGCCTGGCGTCCTAAAGGAGTTTTATTATAAACAGGTTTTTCAGGAGCAGTATTTGTGTTCGTGGGGCTGTAACAGCTATGACAGTCACAAGTAATAAATATGATCACATTATTGCCACATTTGCCGTTACCAAAATACCACAAATCATCGTGATAAAAATTTGAGGCCATATCACCCATTCCCAATTTCATTCATTTAATTAAAGCATTAAATCATTGAAGTGTAATTTAATTCAACTGTGAAGACATATTTTAAGACATACATTTGGGCATCCAAACATTTAATATTCATTTGAATAATCCTGAGAAACTCAAACAACATAAATAAACAACAAAAACTGAAGTAAATAACCTTTTAAAAATATCTGTACAATGTAAAAGAAATCCTACCTCCGGTTAGAAACAAATTATTTCACCCAATATTTAATTTAATTCAAAACGGCTAAAATTTCACACAGCTGGGTTACATTAGGGTATGATGATGAGAGTGTTGATGATCAGGGTTTTAATCCTTGAACCACCTCGAAAATGACAATATTTATCCTGCTGCCCCAAAATGGTAAACCTTATAATACTAAGATAAAATGTAATTTTTTTTTTTCCATTTTCACTTTATTCAACCTTTAACAGCTTCAGACCAATCCAGATATGTAAGGTTTGTCATATTTTTAAAATCTAAAAATCAAAAAAACAAAAACAAAACAACAATGTGCAGAATGTTCCAAAAAGTAAACTATAAAATGGAATATTTTTGATGTGGGTATTTCAGCCAAGACTAGATTGAAAATTAATAATATGGATTGTTCTGCATTATTTTTAGAGCAATGAGAGACACTCTAACATCAGAATAATCCCCCCCCCCAAAATAAAGGTAAAGAAAACCCAATAAAACTCTGTAGGATATGGTGAACAAGTGGAGGAAATGGAAAACAATTCTAAGAAATGGCAAAGAGGGAAAACAATTTAATTAAACTGGAAATAAATTTTGTACACACAATCCTGTGTGCTTTAAAGAGAGTTGATTCCAATGAAAGACAGGAGCAGGAGTAGAGCCAGTTTTAACTGGTTCTGTAAACAAACTGGTTTGGCTTTCCATAGCCAGAGAACTTGTTCTGTGCAGAGTCATTATGTCAACATTTCAGGAAACAAGAGACGGGGACCTCAAGTTATACCAGACGTATTAAAGCTGACCGACTGTTCCTTTATTCAGATAGAGTACATATATGAGATATGTGAAAAAAAATCAACGTGTCAAGTGAAATATTTCAATGACAGAATTAATTACCCATAAGGTTGGCGAAGCCTCCCACAGGCAGACGACAAGTGCCGGTTACAAACTGCAACAGCCTCATCCGCTTCTCGTTGTCCATCTCTTTCATCAACTGCAGACAGAAATAATGATATTAGAAGTTCAAGAAAAGATCTACAGCAATGGCAGATTAAAATAGATTACCTTAATCAGAGTTTACTAACTAAATTGCTCAAATAAGTGATGAAAACAATTTTACCATGGCTGAACTTAATGAACAACATTTTACCAGGTCACAAAGACAACAGTCTTCAGTTTGAAAGTAGTAAAAACAAAAAAACTTTCAGTGTTTGCTATTTTCAGGGTTGCTGAGTTGAACGCTAGACGAAGCAGAAACATTTACATAAAGATGTATGTAAAGTATCACATTTTTCCTCACATTTCAACTTTTATCCATCATAAAACATCCACCATTTTTTCCCCTCCAAGTCATCCGGATTCTCCTTCATAGCTAGAAAGAACGCTTTAAGAAGAAGTGCATTTTTCTGACTGTTTGTCATGAAACTCCAGGAGCGCGAACCACACTAGCATCAATTTTATTATAACTGTCTCTGTTTTAAATGAGCAAAACCATTTAGTGAAAACCGACATCCAACCGTTTCCCACCGACCTGCCAGAACCAGACGATCTGTTTGCTGGTACGAGTGTAGTGTCTGTAGATGGTGTTGTTCTGCCAGTCCCCCAGATCCAGTTCTTGCATGCCACACAGCATGACCTGTGGAAGGACAAGAACTCATCGTAAAGCCTGCGCCTTGTTGTGCTTTCTAAATCGTTCATTACGTAAACAAGTTTGTGCTTCAGCTTCACCTCGAGCTCTTTAGCATCAAAATACTGCAGGTACTGCTGAGGGAGGACCTCATTGAAGCCCTCAAAGAACGCCTGGGTCTGTTCTTCTACTCCTCTGGACAGCCGCCACTCTGCTACCAACCTGCAGGGGGCAGCAGAGAGGTAAACACAACACAACTCAACACAGAAAAAAAAAAAAAAAAGAACACAGAGGAAAAGAAAAACCCACTTGATGTACTCCTCCTTGTTTTCCTCGGTAACTTGGATGTCTCCCCCACCTTCTTTAAGCTCATGGGTGGATACTTCTCCGAGCATTTCTTTATCAACTGAGAAGAACATTTCCAACCCACACTCCTCAATGTCATTGTCCCTGAAATGAGACAATACACGTTGGTCACAGTGGCATCACTGCTCACTTTTACACTCCACTGCTTTCAGACACTTTATAATCTGACAAACCAGATAAGTTTTGAAGACAAATTGTCAGAACAAGGACGTTGTACATACAGAGGAAAAAAAAAAGAAGAATAAATTTCTGCCTCAAAAGACTTTTAGAGATCTCAGAAATTTCTGAGTTTGAAAAGTTGCTAGAAAAAAATTAATCAAAGTTTGACATCAAGCACAGAAAATTTCTAGAGAAAAGTGGAAATTTTCGAGTTTAAAAAGTCAAAAGATTTTTCGACTTCTTTTAGGAGAGCCATGTTATTGAATGGTTCAACCAAAACCATTTCTGAGTTCAAATTAACAAAAAATTATTTCATATCTAAGCTGCTTTTCCAATACAACCACAATTATATCTGACTTTAAGTTGAATAAAACAGACATTTAAGCATCTTAAAATACTGACTTGTACTTAATCTGTTTTATTAATCTTAAGAGCTAAAATGATATGATCACACTCACTTAATCCACATGAGGGAGTTATAAAACTCAGGATCTATTGACTCCAGATCGTTGAGTGTCAAAGGTTTGTTGAGCATCCGTTTGTAAAATGGCAGAGAGAAACCAGTGTCGATGAACTTGCCATGGAAAAGAGCCTGAGGGATAAAACCAATGGAATATTAATTTTTATTTTTTACAACAGACCTCTTCAACTATTCTGAAAGATTTTTTTTATGCCAAGATGAAAAAGAAAACAAAATACTAACCATTGCAATGAATCGTCCAATAAACTTGAAATACTTGAGGTGGTCGGGGTTGATGTTTGAAGCAGGGTTGATTTGGAGACCGTAGTTATCTTTACCAGCGTATTCAAACAGGCAGTACATGGGGTTCAAAACCTCATGAGACAACAAGAAGAACCACTCCCTACAGGAAAGGACAGAGAGGGACAAGTCCAACAAGGGTTTTTGTTAAGACACATTCCAATCACTCAGAGATGAAACAAAAAGTCAAACTAATGCGCTGCTTAAAGCTTCTGAGACAACAACAACAGAGTTAGTGTAGATCAGACACTGTGTATGATAAAAAAATCTAAAGAAAGGTGTGGCAAGAATTAAGTTCTCAAACTCCTTAACTTACCTGGCAACGCCTCCGTAGTCAAGGCCTTCCTCTCCTGGGAAGATGATCCAAAGCCTTCTTCTCAAATCCTGAGGGTTAATGCTCATTATCTAAAATAGACAAAATATAAATAAATACAACTCACAATTACTTGTTCAATGATCTTTTTTTTTTATAAAAATATTTTGAGTTTAGCCTTTTAGCTAATTAAAGGTTATTTCAGCAAAACAGCAGCTCTGGTTAATTCCACTTGAACACTTTGTCAGATTGAATTTATTGCAAACATACCTGCTGGAAAGAATCCTCAAAGAGGTTTTTCCTCGTTACTGTGATTTTAACATGCTGAGGCAAAGACAGTTGCTGGAAAAAACAAAATAAGATTTTTCAAATTCTGAAAAGAAAGTATGCCTTTAGCTGCACTTATTGTTTTAATAACTTCACACTGCATCTTATTTACTGATTATTCTTTCATATTAGTGGGATGAAATCTACTCATCCCCATCTCAACACTGCAGTAACTTAATGACAAACTATAACTTATAAACCCTTGTACACAGAAGCACTTCTGAGTGGAATAGACAAAAATGGCGTCAGTCTGACTCTTACCTGGCACCAGAATTTGAAATACTGAACTTTGGCTTTGAAGTCTCGAACATAAGTGATCCGTGGTCCGTTTTCACTATGGACAATAATAATAATATTACAATCACATACCAGTGTGTATTAAACATAACAATAGTTCTATAAACATAACTTTGAATGGTGTGTAAGTGTTTGCTTTTGACGCCGAAGAATAATAAAGAGATTTTTATTTAAAACTGTTTAGAGTCGTTAGGTAGGAGGCGACCTGCTCAGGTTTCTGGGTCAGGATGTTAGCAGTTCATGTCAGCTCATTTAATCATTCTGTGGTTTTACCAAAACATGAAACACACAACAGTCATAAATACGCCTGCTTCCAGCTCTTGAGTGTCAATGTAAGAGAAAAAGGCAAAAACAAAGACAGGAGTAGAGATGGGCAATTATACAGTTTATAGTTATTATCACTTTAAATAAACAGAAAATAGAAGTAATTGAGGTCCACTATGTGCTGCGTAGTGATAAACTTCAATGTTTCTGGTGACCTGAAAAATTGAATAACCTATAAATTCCTTGTTGATTTTTTAGTTTGTTTATATCAGAGCAAATTAGTGTGGATTTGAATGACGTTTGCTATTGGTTTTAGTTGTCAAGTTGTCAACACAACGTGTCAAATCTTAAATGTCAACCGTTTTTCAGCGTTATTTTTCCTTCGATGCACTACATTAATAATAATTATATAAAACCTGGAGATGTGGGTAACAGAATTGTTGTACAGCGGAAGCGCAGCTAGCATGTTAAAGAATTGTCTTTTTGCCTTCCAGAATTGGACGCATGCTCAAAATTTCCAGATGTAAAAAAATAACATGCAACATGTCTAAAGTGTGTATCTACATGCAATGAACCGGTCTGACCTCTTCCACAGGGCAATAGGAAACATTTTTTCTCAAATTTTCTTATTTTTCTTTAGCTAGCCTTGCTGTGCTCTTTATGAATAGGAAGGCATACATTTTTTAGGGGGAATGGAAAGTAATGAGGAGGAAAACATACAGAGAGGATTTCCCCGTGCGAGGGTCAATATAGGTGGTCGTTCTCCTGTTGTGGTCTACAAAATAAGGAATGCCATCCACGGTGAATCTCATCTCCCAGCCTTCAGGAAGCGGCTTCTCGTTCAGTAATCTGAAAATGAGAATTGTAAAAAAGATGTTTTCTGGAAAACAAAACCAAAAAGACGGGGCTGAATTCCCTCTCTTACCCCTGCGTTCGAGGGTCCTCCCACTGAGTTGAGCGGGTCTGGTGATGGACAAAATAAACTCTTCCGTTGCCATCTGTCCTCTTTTCTGAAGGGACAGAAAACATATTTGCATGCATTTATTTGCTCCTGCTGCAAGTTGTCAACTTAAACTGCTTAAACTAAATGCAAACAGGCTTTTAAAAAATAATATTAAGAATCATTAATTTTAGCAATTATATCAACTAATTTAGATGTAATCTATTGCAGTGGTCCCCATCTTTTTATAACCACGGACCAGTCAAGACATGGCAATTTTACTGCGGCCCGGGGGAGGAGGTGTGTCGCATGACACAATTTTTAATATTTTGCCCCTATTCTCCCCTTACGACAATTTTAGATCGCTCCGAGTTCTGAGATTGTGGCCACGATAATCGTAACCAATCATCAAGAACACAGCCTGTTGAATGTGACAGGTAGCCAATCAGAAAGCGCAGTGACGTAAAACCATGGAGTGGAATCCCAAACAGGTGACATGGTGCAAACGAAAGCCCAGTGGAACATATAGTGCAGCAAATCGAGCGGCTGCTCCGCAGTCTTTTATCCAATGTTTGTTCTTTTTGTTACATCTTTTATCACTTAAAATGAGTCCACAAACTATCACTATAGCTTCTACATTGTCAGACATGTTTAGTTATTCTAAATTCACATGTGGTATGCTGAGGGGTTTTAAGGAATTTTCTCCTTGAATTGGGATGTTCAAGGGTGGGATTGGTCCATGTGGTGTGTTGCTCCTGCCGTGTAGTTGGACAAACAAATCAATCAAACCTGTTGTACTTTTATCGGCTCATGTGTGGTCACAGAGGGTTGGAAAATCAGCCGACAATCTTAAAATCCTGCCCTTTGAACCAGACCTATAACTCACAAGCTCTGCTCGACCACTGCCCTAACGCTCTCCGACTCTGGTCGCTATGGTAACATTTACATATCCCTGCAAAATAAGATACAGATGTGCAACAAAAACGGATATATTACTACACATTACTTCTATGCTGCTGATTAAAGAAAATTATATTGTAATGACGGCGTATACTTGTCTGACAGATATAGACGTCACTTTGTGCTAAGCGTATGATGATTTTACAGCGTATGCTGATCTGACAGAACGCCAGTCGCTGCATATCATACAAAGCGTTCTTGTAATGTGGGAATAACCTACTGGGATAAATCCATTCTCATGTCTCTTCTCTGGGCCTTTTCCCTTTGCAAAGAAACTTTCCAAAGACCTCCGTTTCTTACTCATTTTGCTGTTTGTGGGCTCTGTGTTGGCACATAAGTCGTAACCAAGAGAATCTGGTTAAAGGATTTTCAAAATAAAAGATCCTCCAGACTCATATAATACATAAAACGGAAATAGTTAATTATTTCTTGTGCGGCCCAGTACCAATTGGTCCATGGACCGGTCCGCAGCCTGGGGGTTGGGGATGACTGGTCTGATGTATAAAACATGACAGAAAGGCCAGCTTTTTATCACTTGTTTGTGATTACTATATTTTTGTGTAATTTTGCATAAGTTAGGTTTTTATAACTATAACTTAATTTATATAGAAACATAAATTAAACTTTCTGGGCTCAGTTTCAGACATCTAACTAAATATTTCTGACCGACCCTTTTTAATATCTGTTCTGCTTTGATGCTTCCAACAAAGCACTTTGAATCACTCAGAGCATGAACGATGCTTTTCAAATAAACCTATCTTGACTTTCCTAAAAGGATCTGGGCTGTAAACTGAATTTAACTTTACAACCTGTTATGATGGGTCAATATTCATGTGCCTGATCCATTGAAGGGCTGCGGCGCCATTAATGATCTTACCCCACCCAGCAGGCAGAGGGCCGAGAGGATCATACTCTTTATTCTGAGAAGCTGCTGCCTGGTCTTGAACCTTCAAGGACAAATGTTGACAAAAAAAAAAAAACAAACAAACTGAATTTTACTAAAACTAGATTAAATTGTAATGAAGTACAAAAGTTAGTTATTTCCGTGACACAAATTTATGTACAATTATTAAGCGCTGGATGAAAATCTTGCCCCATTTTTACATGAGATAAACATGAAATGCTGCCTTAAGTCCACAGAATCACAGATGCTGAATTCCTTTGGTGCACTTGTTTTTCCCCCCTTTAAGTCACAAGTTGTCTGAATTCAGTTTGTGTATTCAGATATATTTTAGATATGGATATACTTAGAAAATGTATCCATAACAAATTTTGCAAGGTTCACACTACACAAACCTCTTGATACCAGTTAAATGTCTTTAAAACCCTTTTTTCTTTCTAAAACTCTTCACAACATGGTTCCTTTATTTACCCTTTAACAACATTTTTAAAAAACAAAGGTTGGTGGGAAAAAAAAAAATTTCTCCCACTGAGTTTCTGATTTTTTTTTTTTTTTTTTTTAAACGAACCTCCACATTCCCATCACATGTTAAGGAGGACGTCCTACCCCATAGATGAACCTCTGGTTGAACTGCTGCATGGCGCCCTGCAGCTGGCTCTGCTGGTGTTGCCACTGTTCGTAATTACGCACCGTCTCCACCGTGGGCCGCTGCCATGTGGTGGTTCGCGTGATGTGATCAACAAAGTAGACACGGCCCATCTGGTCAAAACGACGCTCCCACCTTTAGACACACAAAAGGGAAACGTTAATTTCTGCAACACTTGAAGAGAAAATAAAAAGTTGTTATGTGGAGAAATAGGAAGAAAAGAGGAAAAAGCTAAAAGCTGTAGCCATTTTCAGCCAATTTAGATCTAAAATCAATACACATTCTGAATCTGAGGTGGCTAAAAAAAATTTACAGATCTGACACTTGATTTTATTCATGAATTGTACCGATTTGTGATTTCTGCATCTAGATGTGGAAATCATAAAATCATCTTTTATTCCAGCAGCTTTGCCATCTCCCACGAGAACATTTAGAAATGTACACATTTAATTTGAGTGCCATTACTTAAACTGCAATGGTTGAGTAATGGTCAAACCATTACTCAACCATTAATCAAACTGTTGCACCACCAAAAACTAAGAATTACTTCTTTGAGATGTTATTTTCTTCCCGTGAAATAAATGTATTCCGAAAAAAAGTTACATTTTTCCAGCTGCTGCATTAAAAGATAACTTAACATTTTTGTAAAGGTTTATTTTACACATCTTTACCTATGTTTCTTTGAAACTTGTTACATATGCATTTTAACCTGAATCACTCTAATAATTTCACTCCCAATAATTTGTCTTGTGCATCAAAATAATTGTTGACAGCAGCTAATATAGCAAGTTCACGGAAATCACCCGAACATCATGAAGACGAAACTTTTCCCTCAACTGTGAACCTATGCAAGCTGACTTTGTAGTGATATTAAAAATAAGAACTGTAATTACTGCAGTACTGATATATCCATATTTAAAGCCATCAGTCTTGAGAAAAGAAATTGTACCCAGGGGGGAGCGGCTCAGGACGTTCCCATGTTGTTCTCTTTTCAATGTGATCCACGTAATACAACCTGCCATTCTGATCCACCCTCTGCTCCCATCTATAGGACAAAAAGGTGAAAAAATACATAAATCAAACATACAAGACAGTATTACAAAGGCAAACATTTCTCATAATTTATGTGTGGCAAACCTATGCTAAAAGTTTAGCTTTTCTCTTCCTGTAAAACAACTAAATCACATCAGTCTGAAGAAAACATTAAATGGTTTCAGAAATCAATATTTATGCCCTAAATTGATCTAGATTACTAGTTTTGTTTGGCATAAAAAGACGGGACCATTTCCTAACGGCGTCTCTCCAAAAGACTTATTAACTTCTCTTCCTGTATTTTCTGCTGATGCAGCTTTTTGTGTAGCGCAGACTGCAGCATAAGAACCGACCCAGGAGGCAATAGTCCAACATTGGCGGGTGATGCTCTGGGAGGGAAAGAAGGCGTGGTCGGCTGTCTGGTTGCTGGCATGGAGCTCCTATTTGAGGACGTCGATGGGCTTGAGTCCGGAGCAGATGAGGGACTTGGGGTCCGCACCGGTGTATCAGAGGCTGCCTGGCTCTGGTTAGCCTCCGTGGGAACCATCCCATTGGTAGAAGATGCTGAGGGGGAAGAAAACCCATAAAATGTTACTATAAAGTGACAAAAGCAACTGGGTCAAAGCACCTCCAAAATGGCAGCTGTTGTGGTGCAGAGATCAGGATCCATCAACGTGGAGAACTGGAGCCAAGCCCAAGCTTAACTAAGGCTGTTTTCACACCTGATACTCCAAATGACTCTTCTTACATTTGTTTCATTTTCATCTGGTGTGGTTTGTTTTCACACTGCCCTCAGTCAAATGATCCAAACACCTTAAACAAGCCGTTCCCCCTCTCGCCTGTGGTGGTGCTGCACCAAGAACCGCTGAAGGAAATTATATGAAAACATCAGAAGAAGACACTAAGTGCAACTCTCTTCTTCATGAAATGCAAACAAAATTGAAGTGGCCTCAAGAGTTTATCAGTTGTAGGATTACTATGTTGTCTTTGTAGGAAGACCAGGAGCCATTTCTCCCATTAGTGCGAGACTCGTGTGTTTGTTTTGGTTGTAACAAACACAACACATCTGACAGATGAAGTGCTGTAGTTTCAACTGTTTGAAGACAGTAACCTTATGATGAGGTTGTCCAGCTCCAGACATGCCAGGGTGTCCATGCTAGTCATAATTTTATGCCTGTATTTTTCCTGTCTCAGTGGATAGGAATGGTTTAAACTGATAAAGTAGTTGTTAAAAACACTCCTGAGTTTTGGCCTAACTCCCAGGTCACCCTCATGGTAAATGTTTGACGTTGACAGTATGTCATACTGTGTTGAATGGCAAACATTTGAACTTTGGTCCTTTAAAAGTGCCTCAAACAGGTTCCTAAATAGATGCCTTTTTGCTAGTTATAATAATGCCACATTTAATTGTTCTTATTTTGAATTTTCACATTTTTACTTTTAGAAAATATAGAATTAGCATTGCCTAGATTTACCATTTTGCTTGATGGAATATAATTTTTTGGCACCCATCTACTTAACATGCCACTTGTAGATTGCAAATAAATATAAATATAAATTGCTAAAGACAAAATATTTATCTAGACACAAATACTGCTAAATTACCACATTCAAGATTTAGATTACAATCCATATCTAGACTACTCCATTAATATATTTAAACTCATGTCAAATTCTCATCAAAATAGTATTAAAAATACAAATTACGCAAACAACTAATTAATACCTTAATAAAACAACCAGAGCCTCACAATATGGCAAATCACATGTGTCATTTAAGGCTATGTTCACACAGTAGGTCTTGAAGCTCAAGTCAGAGTTTTTGCTGATATGACTTTTTTTTCTCCTGGTCGTTAATACTACTAATTAAATGCAATGACAATCAGACTTCTGTGTGAAAGGTTTACAACCCCAAAGTATGTTGGACTGTCAACATTTGTCGGCGTTATGGTCATGTTTCATGGAGGGGGTAGATAATTTTGATAACCTGTTATATTGTGTAAGTACAGACTGGGACGGTTTCATGTCCCACCTGGTGAAGCAGTTGGTCTGCGGGGTGTTGGGGGGGGAGGCCTGGAGGGTCTGGGTGGTCGGGTGGGCCGTCCTCCCACTGATGGAGACCCTTTGCTGCTCACTGTACTCTGGGTGCTGGGAGAGGATCTGTGATCAGTGTCCACAGCTGGAGAGCTGTCTCGACTTGACCTGTCCAGAAAAAACAAAACAAAACAGACAACCAATGTAAGACCAAATAAAGCTAGAGATGGCCATCAACCAGCTTATTCACTCCATTTAATATAAATTTACAGGTTCTCCTACAACACTTCATATACATGAGTAAAAAAGGAGCAGGAAGAAGACAGATGTTGTGTAAACTTGCCCCTTTCTCAATAATTACAAAATACATTTTCATGGTCGTATGCATTAAACTAAGTTGCAAATCCTTTATCATTCTCCTCGTTAACTCAAAAGTGAATCATTTTTTTTCCTATAAAGTGTTTTGAAATATTTATAGTTGAGCATTTTACAACTCCTCATCCAAAATATTTATAATTTTACTCCATGCACCAAAACGCACATTTGCTTTAAAGTAGTATGCAATTTTATTTTAGAAATCTTATTTCCTTCAGTTATTTCTTATACTTGTGCTTAAGACAAAGAAATAAATTAAATTAGTAAATTAATAGGCATAATCTCATTCCAACTTTAAACAAATAAATATCTTAATCTCAAGACATTTGACAGATATAAAATGATGTGCCACTAATGGGCCTTTATTATCTACCTTACGGCAGGATCCCCATTGTGCTGTGATGATTCTCCATTAGATGTACCTAAAAAAACAAAAGATCAAAAATAAATCTAAAATCTGCTGCCATACCACATAATCTGTACTGTTAAATCTGAACTGAAATGGTTTAATTTAAATCCAGGTTGCTCACTGCAGTGGTCGGCTTCTGCTGAGGCGAACATTTCTGGGTCCACCGTCATTCCGTTCAGACAGACGGACAGGTCCCCCACCATTTCTGAGTGCTCTCTGTCAGTGTGCAGCTGGAGTGACTGCACCAGATCAGAAACTACAGAGACAACACATCTGCTTCTGAAATACACTGTAAAACCTTACCAATGCAAAACGGTGAGATAAAGTGCAGACGAACGTCATAAAACACAATCGCATCTCGACAACAGATACACAGGCAATATGTCAAATAAATGAGAGGAACAAGAAAAACAAACGAGTTACTGGGCTGCCTCTGCCTAGGATTGTTATTGTTGCAAGTTCAATCAGAAGATTGTAAAGTATACAAAGAAGATGCATCATCTGGACTAAAAGCTATTCTGAAAACCGTGCGGTTTTCTGCTTTGACATGGAACATCAATCAGTATGTAATTTGCACCACAAGTTAACCATCAGCAGTGCTGAAATGAGTGTAGCTATGCAAAAACCAGGCAGACTTCTCAATGACTAACATAACAGAAATGATTATGACTAGAGCCTGAAATCTGCAAGAAACTCAAGCTGCTTCTTATTGCATGTTTTTCCACTGCTGGTTTCCAAGTTGAATAGTTTCCAAAACTATTCAACTTGTCACCAAGAGATGCAACTGTAACATACAACAAGCATAGACATAAGATCCAGCTTCAGTTATGAGCACAGGGAAAGAAGAACTATTTAAAAAAAAAAAAACTGGTGTGAATCTTTCCCATTCCTTATGAACTATGCAGTTTAGTTTCACATACTAGAGCAGTGAGGAAGGGCCAAGCGTTTCACTACGAACTGAAAAAACATTTTTAGTTTATGCAATCTGATGATCTCAAATCTCCAAAAAGCTTTGCAGGCCTAAGAAAACAAAACACTGAAAAAAAGAGTTCTGAGACCTTCAGCTTTTGCACATTCTATCAAACATGTTTTTCAAAAATAGACCTGCAAAACAGTACCTCATTTAGATTAGGTGAGTTGACATTAAAATAGTTTTTATAAACTGAATCTGAAATTTGTTTTTATGCTTTGGTAGCAATAGGGGTCAGAATACAAAACAGTTTCAAATCTTTTGAGGTGCATCTCCAGCAGCTTTGAAATTTTACAGCAGACATCTTTCTCCATTCTTTTTAGCAAAACATCTCTGCTGGTCCGTTTCAGGTGAGGCATAGCCAGCCTCTTCCTAAACTGTTGTTGTTAATCTTAACATCAACTGGCAGTCATACATGGCTTATAGTAACATATGAGGGTTTCATAATCAGATGACTGTAGGGGGCTAAATGTTTTGACAGCTGTTTGCATTCCAACTACTCACTTTTCATATCGTTGGACTTGAGAGTCTCGCTGATGTCCAGCAAGGCCATACCTAAAAACACGTCTGACTTCAAGGTCTGGTGGCTCCACACACGAAACACCAGTTTGCTGAATGGAGTCACGATCCTGTTGAGGCAAAATGCTTTAATAAATCCAGAGAAATCCAGAAACAAAGCACCTGCTTTTTAGAGACCCTCAGGGTCCTTGTATCATTTTCTTTATTATAAAAAGACATTTTTATGGCATCCAGGATACTTGGTCTACACAAAT
The DNA here is from genome assembly GCF_019740435.1 of Gambusia affinis. NCBI lineage: Eukaryota > Metazoa > Chordata > Actinopteri > Cyprinodontiformes > Poeciliidae > Gambusia > Gambusia affinis. Next base: position 20,007,793 of record NC_057868.1, on the reverse strand, counting down.
GTATTGATACTAAACTTCAGGTAAAACATATTGCAGGTGATTATTTAGCTGCATCATCTAAGCATCTGTATACATGTTCCTCTGGCTAATAGTCAAACTATTCAAGAACATAGAGTGTCTATAAATAACACCATGACAGCCGTTTGACCAGCACCAGGAAAAGACATTGTGAATATATGGCTCCAATTACCTCCCTTAGTACATACATGCTTCTGTTGTCAAGGCTCTAAAATAAACTGTAGAAGAGCTCTTTATTAATTATAATAAAAAACTGAGGCCTGTTTGGCACCATGTATTGTATAAAACTTAAGGCTAGACATGTAAAAAAAAACAAAAAAAAAAAAAAAAACACACAAACAGTTCTGAGGTTTTTCTGAGAGAAACTCGTTTTTGTGCCGTCCCTTTAAATGCAAAAGTTGCATTTCCAGCCCCGCCACCATTTTTTGTAGTTTGCTAGTAGAGATGCAATTAAAGTTTTTATTCCCATAAAGATTTTTATTCCCAATAAGTTTTTTGCTATAGTTAAAGCGATGCTTTGGTTTTCATAACAAAGCTGTCATTACTCTCCTGCAAAGAAACATTTGAGAGGCTGGACTTTGCTCCAGCAGAAGAAAGCAGCACTAAAATTTCCAAAAAACTCTGAGCTCAAAGTTTTGCTACAAAAAAAACAAAAAAAACAACAACAACAAAAAAAAAAACTAGTCCAAAGAAAATTGCTGTTTTTCAGTCAAACCTGGAAATAGCTTAATAACAGTCTTCAAGAATTGCAGACTTGTTTTCAGAAACACGTCATTGGTAACATGATGCACCGCCTCCTAGAGCTAAGTAAATCCAAAACATAACATGCTAATATTTCCTCGACTAGTCACTGAAGTGAAGTCCTGGTAATATCTGTGAAACAATGTCACATGACTCTTCAGTTATGCTGACTTACACAGTGAGTGGCTGTTTCCATTTGGGGCTGTGAGTGTTGTTGCATTTCTCTGTTTTCTTGGATTGCCCGTCAACTGTCACTTCCACATAAGGACTGGGAGCAAACCAGTTCTTCTTGTTTTCTTTCAGTTTTGCTGATAGCACTGAAACAAATAGAGGAGGCGTCATAGAACAGAGTCATAGCAGGAAATGGAAATAAAAATGGATAAGGAGCTAAAACACGACCAATCCAAGAGTGAAAAACTGAAACATGGAGTTATATTTTGTGGTATAATTTTTTTATCTTAATCAATGCATTCCCCACTTTTGTAGTGCGTTTGCAATATCTGCGGGGTTGTGCTGGGATGCAAATATGAGGCAGGTTTTACAGTAAGCTTAAGTAAACAAAACAGACTGTTGGGTTTAAAGCCAGAATAAAGTCTAATTCAACTACACTGCTCTACATGCTTACTGGTTCCAGTAAGAAAGACTTATGGAAACTCTAATGCAATGCAATAAAAGACATTTTTTGTATGTTTTATTGCAGGAATATAACCTCACAATGAAAACATTCACTGATAAGGAGGAAAAGACCCAATTTCAGACGGAACTTCTTTTGACACCTGAGTTGCAATTATTAGTTGTTCCCACAAAACATCAAATATTATTCATTTCCCTAAATTAGTCCAAGTGTAGAAGATATTTTAATTACACTGCAAAAAAAATTATTTTTGTTTAGAGTTTAGTGTAAATGTCTTAGTACACTTGAAATGTGACAAAAACTTACAAGTAACTTTTCAGCAAAATGTAAGATCTTGTTTTAAGTCAATACATTTTAAATATTGATAAAAAAGTACTGGTTTTCAAGACATTTTTCTTATGTTGTCAGTGAAATAATCTGCCAGTGAAACTAGAACATTTTCATCAATATTAAGGATTTATTGACAACCTCCTATAAATTGCTGAAGTTAAGCAAGTTAATTTTGTCCCAGTTCAAACGTATCAAGGTATTTGCACTAGAAACTAGACAAAGTACTTGGTAAGATTTTTTGTTTTTACAGTGTAGTAATACATCCCAGGGTATAAGTGACACCAAGGAATCTTTCATTTCCTATTCAAAACAGGAAACATAAGTGAGCATACTATTTTAGTAAACCAGACATATGTCAGTCTTCAGAAATCAGGAAATGGCTCATTTTAACCTGCCCATATCTACAGTAAGAGCGGTAAAAAAAAAATAATAAAATGATGACTAAAGATTAACTTGCACAAGTGTGGAGGCTGCTGTACTCCAACAACTACAATACAGACATGTAGAAGTACCTGGACATTACTCAGAATAATAACAATTAGTGCTGACATTATTATCTGTACAGTGGAATCCAAAGTCCGTTAACAAAGAGAAGTGGACTCTATTTACTCTGGTCCAAAGTTAGTGGGTGTTTCAGACTTGTTATATGTGAGGAACAGTCGCGTTGCAGTTTCATCACCTTGTCCTTCTTCAGACAAAAATCTGAAACCTGAAAGAGCTCATACTACAACCACCACTCTTTTTCCCTTCCTATACCTAATTCCACCTAAAACCAAATGTTAAAACTTACCTGTGATCTGTAGCTGTGCCTTCAGTGGATACCCATTGGAGGTGCTTGATTTGGTGACTCCACTAGCCATGACATAGGGCTGGGAAGAGGGCCTGAAGGGAAGCAAACAAATCATTAAGAACATGGAAACCAAGCAGTTTTCTATAGCTTTGGGTCAATTCATTCCTTTGCCAATTCAGATTTCACAACTAGCTGCAATTTATTATATGTATACACTCCATTTCATGCTTATGCAGTTAATTACTTTATATCAGATTAATTATTTTTTATTGTTATGAATTATTTTTGCTCAAATTGTACATTAATTAGAATTCATCAGATGTTACTGATTGAAAACTTTAGATTAATGAATTTCTATATATATATAACTGTGATCCCCTTTTTGGTCCAGTCGCCTCTTATGAGATTTGAAAAATGAAACCCTCCTGTCGCAATTAGCAATAATGCTTTACCTGTATGATAAATTAAAATTATCTCTATAATTTCCATTTGCATGAATTATCTTTCCTCTCGTTTTTCTCTCTCGCTCTTTGTACCAAAGACTGGATGATAAAAGTCTTCAGTCTGCTGCTTTGGTCTCATCTGGATCTTTTTTTTTTGTTTGAACAATTTTGTTTACAGAGTCAGAATTTATTTGTTGTTTCTGTTTATTTGGGAAATTTTATTTGTCTTCCAGTTCTAGTGTTAAATGTTTATTAGAATTTAAACTTTATGAATATGTTCTTTTACCTTAATATTACTTGAAACATTCTCAAAAACACCAATATTATCATTCATCCATATATTTTCTGGGACAATTTATGGTCCAGTAAATTTTGGTGCCATGACAGGTCTCATCTCAGATTCAGGAGATGGAAATATTAAAAATACGATCTCATTCCTCTTCCTGATATTAAAATTCACAGACTGGATGATTGTAGACACACATTTGCTTATTACATTTCCTCCCCCAGAATCTCTAACAGCCTTAACAGAAAGTACAAATCCAAAACACAGAGGCATATTTAAACACAAATAACTAGAAGAGTCACCAGTCAGGCCTTCAGGTGAAAGAAATGGAAGTTTCACCACTGCAATAGATAACAAGAGGGCAAAGGCCAAAATACACCATCTATATGGTGTATTTTAAGCATTAAACTCAAACAAATCTGAGTCTAAGAGTGAATTAGTCTGAACTGTGAAATATTATTATTTATAGATGTCCAACACTGAGGTAAAGTTAGCAGTATACTCATTTCTCCTTATCCTTGAGGTCTGATCTGCAGATTCTAGCTTTAAAGCATGAGTCCGAAACGTTCTGCGTTTTACTAAAATAACTTTTTAAAAGTTAATCAAAGTTCATGTAGGTCGTTGATGCAGCTATAGACTAGGACTGTTTAGACAGCTTTAATCAAACTCTAGTTTGTTTGCCTAGAAAGTTCGGTTCATTTGAGGAGATGTAAATAACAATCGAACTCTGATGCAGACCAAAAAAGCAAACTCTGGTCCACTTACAAACCTAGATCTAGATCTGATCGAGGTGAACTCTGGTGTGGTTCGAATGCATGTGATGCTAAGCGGACAGGAGTCCGCTCCAAAACCAGGAAGCAAATTATAACGCAGGGATTCATAAATGATGTGAATCCCATATCATAACAACAAAAAACACAACAAATCTCAAGGAATCAGGACACATGTGCACAGGAACCAGATCCTGCAATCTGTCCTTGAATCTGGTTTATTATCTTAGAGTGGCTCTGAATAATGCATAGTCCCCACTCCAGCTCGTTAGGAATGCAGGCCGGAGAAACCAAGCAGCTCCTAGCTAAACTTTCACTCTGACCATGGCTTTGATCTTAGTCAATAATTCATTGCAACAGCTGACATTGAAGCTCCAGAAGAGGGCTAGCTTTGCTCTGCCTGGGTGTTTGCTGAATTTTAAACTTCAGGATGTCTACGTAGCCAACACTGAAGTGTCGACATTTTTGAAACGCTCCTCTTTGACAGCAGAGACTCCACAAACCAACTCAAATCACAGATCGGTGACCACATCCAAACATGTTTGTACTGCGCCACGTTCCACTGACTCATGTTGAAAATAAAAACTATTATGTCACAATGTTCCTAATAGCTTTCAGGTCGGCATTTCTCACAGTCCTGCCTCTGGAGCGCCTGAAGTCGAGTGTTTGCCGAGTCCATTGCTATTTATGCTGCAGCAACCATGTCATTAGGTCTGCTGAAAGGGACCGGGGTTAACAGTTCCCTGAAGACAAAACTACCTACCCCTTAACTGGACCAGGGTGAGACTTTCACTTTACAGTGATAACCATGAGTAAAAATATCACTATTTTTATTATCATGATATAATTGCTTTGATTTGAAATAGAGAAGAGACAGCAGTTCCTACTTGAGCTAAATTTCATAGTGCAGAAAGAAAAACCTCTTACATTGGGAAAAATATTTCTACTTTATTGATGGAGGGAATTACTGTCTTGATAATTATAGACCAATCTCATTCCTATTGTCAATTTCTCAATAGCTTTGCGCACTTTTCATTTATTTAGTGACAATCAGCCTGTATTTAGAGTAACTAGAACTCCGTCATGTGTGTCAATTGAATTGTATCCGATCAGTATTAGCCCATGCTATGCCTAAGATATTGGTATTGATATTGGAAGTGAAAAAAGTGGATCGGTGCATCCGTACCAGAGATGCATTCTGAAAGCCAAAGAAAGCTTTTTTACTTGACCTGCTGCTAATGAAAATTAGACCTTCTGACTCAGAGTGTTGCCACATTTTACACAGTGACCGCCAAGAACTTCCTCACTGCCTCTCTGTCTGGTTTGGAAACAGCAGGGTGGAGGACAAACAGCATCGAACAGCATGGTGAGTGGGAACTGCTGAGAGAATCTCTGGTACCTTGCTGCCGTTTCTGCAGGACTTGTGCGCTCACTGCTACATTCAGACAGAGCACACAGCTACAGAAAAGACTCCATTCATCCACACATCTGCCTGCTCATACTAACTCACTCTGGGAAAAGATTCAAAAGGATTAAAAAAAATAAAAAACAATGGGACTGTTTAATAGCCTTTTGCGCACAGAAATAAGACTATAATGAAACAAGAAATATATCTATAAAATATTTTCTTTTAGCATTCTATCCTACTTATCAATTAGTACATGTATTTAGTTAATCTTAGTATAAATCCAAATGTTTTATGAAATGCTTAGGGGTTTGTTGGATAGCAAACAGGTCAGGGAGAAAGTTGTAACGTTTAAAAAGCAGGTTATGATGTAAAATAATTTTCCAAGCTTTAAACATTTCACATAGCACCCATAGGTGTAAATCCTGAGGGTATCCGGACCAGCTCCCCCCCCAAATCTTGGAAAAGTCTAGAACTGTCGCCCCCCAAAAAATCATTGAGAAACATTTGCATTTAAATTATATCAATATGAAAAGGCAAAGGAAACAAACAAAAAAATAAAATAAATCAGCCATTTATCTCAGAATAAAATAAGAATTAATTTTTCTACCATTATTAGAACAATGGTTCAGTCTAAAGTGTAGGAGGAGCAACAGGGCACAGAGCCGCTGAAGTGAGGAACTACCTGTTTGCTGTGGCTCTGCATCACAAATAAAATACTCTCCAATGAGTTAATACTTACAGCAAAAGACATGTAAACATTTTATTTACTTCACTGCCCAAAGGGAAGAAACACATTTACAATAAAAATCAGACAGCAGTTTGTTATTTTATTACTTTGACTGAATCATAAGCTGCCTTATTAGCAAAACTGCTACACTGCTTTCATAGACTTAAGCTTTTTTGTTAAAGGTAGCAAACATCGCATTCACATTTAACTCTTTAACTTTTAGTTAAATTTTTAGAGTTTGAAACGGGATGGAGGGGCTGAGTGAGTGGACCCAGCTCTGTGTGGGAGCCGAAAACAGAAGAGAGAACAGAAAGAAATTGACAAAAACTTATGCCTTTATTTCTCACCGTCTTCAGAGCCTTTAAAACCACAAAATAAAATCTGAATATTTTTTTATATAAACTCTCATGCTTTAAGTGTTACCTTTAAATTATGATACTCCCCAGATATTCATTTCTATCTGCTTATTTGTTCTCAGTTCATGCCAAAACTAAAAGAGGCTTAAAAATAAAGCAACTTAACAAGTTATAATTTAAATAGGCCATAACTTGTATTGGGAGCCATTTCAATAAATCAATGTTTATGAGGAATTTTATTAAGAGGAGTTACTCATTAAAGCTTTTGTATTTAGAACCTTACATTTTTGTAAAGGTGTAGCAGAGATTCGATCAGTCAGACTGAACAAAACTTGTACCTAAGCAACATTTGAGTTTTAGTTTTACTACTCTGCAGGTTGTTTACTGAGAATAAAACATGTTTGATGTGCATTACTAGTCATTTTTAGTTCTGCAGCTTGAATGTGGTTTAAAAACTTCTTAAACCACATTTTAGGTTACATTTCAATGGAACCCCCTGCGACAGACTGGCGACCTGTCCAGGGTGACCCTCGCCTCTCGCCCGGAACGTAGCTGGAGAGGAACCAGCAACCCTCCCGACCCCATTAGGGACAAGGGTGAACAGAAAATGGATGGATGGATTTCAATGGAACCTCACCAATCCCCCCAAAATTGCTCGAGAAATTTTCATGTTTATGGTCCCCCCCAATAATGAGATGGGATTTACGCCCTTGATAGCACCATCTGAAATAGAGTATGGTAGAACGACTGCCCACCTAAGCGAACAGGCCTGGCAATAAAAGCATTAATCAGAGACGCCAACAAAGGGTTCTTGGTAATAACGGGCAATAAAAGCATAATATTAAATGGAGGAACGGAAAACGATAATATCACTGATAAAGGCTGGCTTTCAAAATAAATATGCAGGAGGTGACCTACTGGTCAGTACAAGGGGCCACCATTTTTTTCCAAAATGGAGAAAAAATTGCAACCTGTGAACTTGGTCATCTTCTACTTGTACTGGAACAAATTTGAACACCTAAATGGGTTTCAACACATTGTTGGTTGGTAAAGTTGAATTTCACCACTAATTCACAACGTCCCACAATGCCTGAGAGAAATTTGTGTTTAGTTCCGGTCAACTTTTGAAAATTAATAAGCTATTAATAATGACTCATTCAATTTTGGAAGAGTGGCCATTAGAAAGCCATTGTCAAAAAAGTGACAAAATAGTTCAATGTCATTAATCTTTGTATGCTGCTGGTGAACGTAATTAGCCAGCTTAGTAAGTGACGCAGTACCAGGTGTGGTCGATACTTTTCTTGTAAATGGAAAACATTTCTGACAGCTGGGTTTTACCAAGTTAATGGGTTTACTTTATTCGTTCTTATTTATAAAAGTTAAAGAATATCCAACTACAAAAAGGTTTCAAATCACGAAGGGAACACTTCACTCCACTAGCCTTTTCTGACACCATAGCCTAATAAACATTACAAACATTACATAACTTGCTCGAACTGGGAATGTGCTAACAAATGTAGCCGAGCACCGGGAACAGTAAGTGCCGCTCGGAAAGTGAAACCGGGAGCTGTCACTGTGAACAGTTGTATTTTCTGGGCTAGTGTAGTTGCTGTGTACGTGTTGAACATCAGCAAGTCTTCAGGTTTGACAACCTGATGCCGTATCAGCCTGAGAGCCTGCTGGCCTGTATCATCATGGCAGAATAAAAACCCCAAACTACGGAGTCTCTAAAAACAAAACACCTTACCGAGACAAACAGGTATTTACTTTAGTCTTACCGAGAACCAAATGGAGGTTTGAAGGATGTTTTTGGCGGCGCTGGAACGTTCCCCCAGCCCTGGTCCGAGTGGATGTTTGGGTTTCTGTCGGGGTGTCTCACTCAGAGGAAGAAGAAACTTCCACCATCTTCTTGAGCTCCGTCACGTGATCGAAACAAGGTGGGGCGTATGTTAGACACCCCCCTTCGCTCTATGATTGGGTCAGATAACAGACTGATTGGACCAATGAGCTATCAGTAAACATGCTGACGCATTTACGGCTCCATTTCGCACCTGTTAACAAACAATTTAATGTGCGCCGTACAAGTATTTTCATTTTCTAAGTATTTTATTTGTTTACAGAAATAAGCTGTCATAAAAGCACAAGTCCCAAATAGTATTGAATTTGTCTATTGTTTTTTTTAAGGAAAATATGTTTCATTCATATAAATTATGTTAAAATTAAGAGTTATTTTGATTTAGTCAGCAGTTATATTTTATGGATTTATTGGTGCAAATTGGAATCGAAACGGAAAATAATTTGATATAGCCTACAATGTACTGTAAGAACAAGCTTCTAAGAAAAATTATTATGATAAATTTAATTCAGAAATATTTATGTCTTATTTGTAATTCCGAATTACAAAAAAACACTGGTTTTAGTATGAGATGTTTAGGTATAAAAACTGTGGGTGCCAGTGGCTGACGGGACGAATTAGTTTCTAGACTATTTGAAAATAATTTCAAATAGTCAACATAGGGTCATAGAATCTCTTAGATGGAGTAAACATTAACAATCATTTTGTTCAAAGGTACGAAATGGTGAAGGGGATGAATTATCCCTCGTTGTTTTGCATACAAATTGGTCAAATATTTTTGTGGAGCCGAAATTCTTAATTATACAACAGGTTAAAAAAAAAATACACACTAAACAACGTTAATCACGATATTTTTAATGCAGTTTTTAATCAGATCATTTTCACCTAAAAAGAAAGTGAACTCGTTAACACTTAATTTAATTACATTGAATTAAGTTTTTGTTCTCTAAAATGTTGTAATCAAGAATTCCTTCGGTACGCACCATTTTGTCACCAAGAAAGCAGAGCGATCTGCCGGCCAAGCGGAGTTTGCGCACCTTTCAAAGAGCGCATGAATATGATGATCCACTCAGCTCGTCCAAGAAGGGTCTGCATTGCCATGCAGCCCATGGCGCCACCATGGTCTGTCTGATGCCATCAGTTTCCAAAAATATTCCCAGAATAAAATAGAAGAATATATTTTCTTGACGTACAGTGGACAAATACAAGTGTACCATACATGTTGAAACTAAGGTAAGAAATACAGAAGAATCAGAGATTGTAATATAAGGCAATTTCACAATATAAGAAAAAATAATAATACACAGTTAACACTACAGCTAATATTAATAATAGTAATAAAATCTATAAAACTGTGATGTAATTATACACAAGCTAAAAAAATAATTAGATTAGACTAAGAATAAAGATAATGAGTTCTTTCAACAAAAGTTTATAGGCTACATTATTTAATTTAATAATATTGTTTGTATTAGTATCACTTTGTAAATGCACACCCACACGCACACGCGCACGCGCACGCCCCCTCGCTTGCAGGTAATTTTTGACCAGCATTGTACTGATTTAAGAGGAAAAGCTCCTCTCGTTCCGCTTCTGACCGGGTCATACGTCGGCTAGTTATTAAGGAACAAGTCCAGCAATAAGACATCCAACTTTAACCAGCAGATGGCGCTGGTTTGTTGGGCATGAGGCAACAAGACACCACAATAGTTATCTTTATGAATGCCTCTCCGGTACGTGTTCTATAGTTAAAATTGGTTGTTTTACAGTGAAGTCCATATTTATCATCTAAAATAATTTAGAATCCGATGTTAAGACTACCGAGGTTTTAAACAAAAATTTAAATCGCTGTTTCTTTTATTTTGAAATTACCCGTAAGACGGGGGGCACGTGATGTCGGGTGACTTGACAGCGGCAGCTCAGTCTGTGGGCTTGGTCAGAGTTGTTAGGGAGAGTGAATGAGACGCTTTCCAGCGCGGGTCATGCAAGCACTGGAGGAAACTAAAGTTTGACATCTCACTCAAAACAAGGGTAAGTCGCGAATCTTAACTTTAGATAGGTTTTACGGAATTACTTCTCTTTTATGACTGAAAGAGGCATCAGTAGTGTCATTAAAAAGAAAAAAATAATAGGCTAATACTCCTACACAGCTCAGGGTGGAATACTTGTTTTTTTTTATATTAAACAGAAAAACCTGGGAATGCATTTAAATATATATAATCAAATGCAGCACTATGTAGCAACTAAATCATTTCATATCAATCAGGATACACATTCTAAGTTCCTATTTGAAATCTAATAGTGTGTTTGAGATGCAGTCACATTAAGTCAGTTATTTTCACTGCTTCTCTTGTCATAAAAGGATAGGAAAGTTGATACAAGTGTTTTTGTCTGCTTTTACTATTGCTTAAAGAGTTGCTGTTGCAGAGGCAGATTGCTTTATCTAAGTAAACAATTTTAAGCTCTATTAAATCACTGTCATTCTTGTCAAATGTTACGCCAGGATTACTCCAAGTTAGCTGGTGCTGACCGAGGACTCGCCTTTCATCTACACCGCTTCACATTAATGGACATCATAACAACAGACTCACTCTATTGTGACCATCTGATACTTAAGGCAGGGCTCCAATTCAGTTCAGTTCAAAAATACTGTACTAACCCCAAAGAAAATGCTGCTGTAACTCATATCATCAAGATAGTCGTTGTGCATGAAGGATTCCACATATAATAGCAGTCTGTGTTACAGCTGATCTCAAGATGCCCCTGACTGACAGTCAGTAGGATGGTCTGCAATCTTGTTCATTAACGTTCAGAAGGTTTTATGTTTAAATTATATTAATGAGCAAACACCTGAAGATAAAGTACTGTTAAAAAAAGTATGTGCACCCTTACATATTTATTCTGTTTTAGCTTCTTGTGTTACCAAGGAATGTTTTAGATCATCAAGCAAATTTTAGAAATAGACAGAGACAAATAGTTTTTTGTTTGTTTTTTTTTAAAAAAACCTAAAACGACCATCTGCACCAGCTTGGCATGATGTGAAAAAGTAATTGAACCTTAAAACTGGTTGTGACACATCAGACTTTTGCAAGAACTGGATATGGGTTTGTTACATCACTTCGTCTTTGCAGAGTTAATTCATCTCTATTGAAGGATGTTCAAGCATGCGCTGCATGGTTAAAGTCATGGAAGAGAATCTTCTTTCACTAGGAGATGATTAATCTGAGTGAAATTTATGAACTGGTGCATGGACTTTTTCCATTACAATTTTAAGCCAGAGAGCAGAATTTATTATTCCCTAACATTCTGGTTCTTGATGGGGTTCTAATATGCTTTTCACAAGGATGGTTTGGATATTATTCTCAAGTCTCTTAACTGGACACAGAAGAGATTTTTCACTGGTTCCTGTTCATTTTAAATTTAATTTTGGATTTAATGTTCAGGGCAAAAAGGAAATAAATAAAAAATAAATCTGTATGTGAAGATTTTTTTCATGCCACTGTACATCTGCTTTGGCTTTATTAAATATAGATTAAAGATATCATATGGGGAATTGTTTCAGCCATAATCCAAGAGCACACATTTTCAGTCTGAATACAGGATTTCATGTCATTTGTTCTCAAAACTTTTAATACTTTTTCTTACATTTTTATTTTGAAAGCAGGATTTTACGTGTGCTCTTGGATTATGGCAGAAAATCCCCCCATAAAATTGCAATTAAAGAAAGTTGCTTTGTTTCGCATTAAATCTGCTAACAATGTAAAAGGAGAACAGCCAGATGCAAACAAGAATAATTTCAATTGCTCACAACAGCCTAGAAGAGCTTGCAAAAGCTTTTGTTGTTTTTCCCTCAAGTAATTTGCATTTCTCCTGGGTTATTTTCATGCATGTTAGCAATCACTGCACCACCACATGCAGTCTGTTTGGTTTTGCTTTAAAGGTAATTTCCAGTTGTGTATTTTCTTGTTACTCTAAACTAAACACCAACACAAAAGAGATTGTTTATAAAGTATGAATTTCCCCTGTGGCAATTCACAAAATATAAAGTTTGTCAAAAGTTCACAGGAGGCAAAAGAGAAGGTCATCTGCTTTGTACGTATTTAGGCTGATGACATCACAAGGGGCCTAGGAATTGAACTACTCTGATAGCAAGAGAGAAGTGTAGAGACGCACCAATCAGTTCACCGGAGACTGGGCAAATCGGTCAAATCTCTAGGTCAGATACTAAAACTACACTCCCTTCATTTTTGGTCTGTAAACACACCATTCAAACAGAGATGTTTTGGTTGCATTTTTTGTTTATTTATAAAAACGATTAGGGGCATATATGACATGTTCTATGATTCAAAAATAGGGAGAATCATATAATTCTTTCATGTTCTGTTGGAAAAATTACTTCCTGTATCAAAGAACATTAACTGTTAGTTGATTTTTCCTCTCTTGAATAAAAGAAGCATGAGTCGGTCACAATCTAAGTCGGTCAGACCAAGAAAAAACAAACAAACAAGAAAAAAACCAGATGTCACCATTGGCACAAGCAAAACCTGAAAGCAACATTTGTAGTTATGCTCACAGTTTTCAACATAGAACCTGACGCATTTGAGTTACAAAGGGAGTTAACTTTGTTAATTTGAACCAGAGTTTGACTTTAATGATACCCAAGTCATGACTGACGTTGCCATGGATGGCGAAGCTGATGCAGTTATTGACAGGAATGATGCTGATGGTATTGGCTCCACTACAGAGGGATGTGTGGTTGATAAATAATAATAAATGCATCTATCAGACTATGTTTTTTTTGAACAGCTGGTGTTGAAATGATCACAGAGGATCTTTTTAGTTAATCTGGCCCTTTCCATCTAACCTTTGGTCTTCTTCGCAAACAACTTCCATGTGTTCTGCTTCTAGGTTTTCCTGAAATCCATGTGTTCCCCACATACAAACATTTCCCCCTCACTGTCAAAGAAGAAATTTGATTGAAAAACATGCAAATAAAAAAAAAGAAAATCTAAATTAAAACCATGTATTATTTTTCTTAGTCTTCACATTCATGAACAGGTTGGTCTTTCAGAGAAAGCTGCTAGGAAATATTTTCTCATTTATGCTGTATGTGTATATGATACAATGTGGAAAGGTTCACAGGGTATAAAAACATATGCAAGGTGATCAAGGTGTGTGTGGTACCATAAAGGATATAAGACAATGTTGGACTAATTATTGTTGGCACATTTTTCTTATTTGTTTCAGTGCCATTAATTATTATTATTATTATAATTATGCATGTGTGGCTGTAAATGTTGAGTTGTTGGGTGTGGCCAGGAGCATCTTATTTGGATTTAAAGTGACAGAACTCAAAAAAACACTGAAATCTTATTATCTTAGAAAATTTTTTATAAAAATTATAGAACATGTCAGTGTATCCAATAAACCTATCTTGACCTGTTCAAGGAGCTACAATTGGTCATCTTTAAAGCAGTGTTTTGTCCCTACCACCAGCAGGAGTTGTTTCCTGTTTAATACTCACATTCAAGACATTGATCTGAGAGCAGCTTGACTTTTAAACACCTCCCCGTCTTCCCTGGATGATACAGGCTGACTCCGCACACTTTCGTGGGAAACTTCCACCCCCTCACCCGCTGAGAGTCCCTTTGACTGGAACAGCCTGCTCTTGCCAGGAAGCTATCAGTGTATTAATAGGTTTTTTGGCCACTTTGGTTCCAACTATCCCCCCACTTCCATGACTTGCTGTCTATTTTTCATAACACAAGCAACAACCTCCTCTCTCCTTGGAATTTGTGAGAGAAACTCTGCTTATTTTAGCCTCGGTGGTAGATAGCTGGCATTCTGTGTGCAAATCATAGTTGCAGGGATGCTGGAGTTGTCGCTCGATGCGTAATCTCATATTGATTAATTCAGATTAATCAATAAATCAGTTAACCAATCCAAATAAATATGGATGCAAATATTAAAGTTTCCCATTATTTAAAAGATGTTAAAAACACAAGTCGGTGTGGTTTATAATTCATCCTATTTCACTACAAGTTAATATAGCAGACTATGAAAGACTGCTATAGAGAACAATTTATGCTTGTTCTTCTAGACTTGCTGAGTTTTTTAAAACAAAAATTAAATTTAAAACTATCATGGAATACCAAATTACAAAAGTAAAAGTCTGGTAAAACTACGAGAGTATAAAGTCAGTAATTAGTCATACTTTGATGGCTTGGTTGCCATAAATCCCAGTTTTGCTAAGTGCTTATTTTTGTTGGTGGTTTATAGGATCAGACATCATTAAGAGGCCACTTCAGCAAAGCTCAAGAACAAAAGTGACAGGAATTATACATGAGGGACAGAAGATATGCCATTAAGCACTCTGGAGAACTGACATGGTGCAAATATAAACCCAACAACTGAACAATCAGACTGTGTGACAACATACTTACACAACAAATGGCATTCTTGAATGTGCCGTCACTCCAATCTTGGATAATGAATAGAAATAATTTTTAAAAATGCAAAAAAAAAAAAGTTTTAATTGGCCTTTATGAGTGAAAAAAATTCCTCATCAATCTGGATCCAATCAGATCTGATCCTTCACCTGACATGCAACTTTACATAATCAGTGGCTTTGGAAACTGCTATATCTGATTCTCTTTAGCCCACAGTAACATCATTTTTTTTTTTCTGCTTGCATGTTATTGACGGTTTTAGTCATTAACATGACTGATCTCAGTTGATTTCTTACAGTTTGACCACAAAGACTGTCTCCTGTTTAACATCTTTGTCTTTAATGTTTTGTGCATTTTCTATGTTCAAGCATGTTTCTGTGATAATTGTACTAACTCTGATATCTTTTTAATCCACTTGAATGTTTTCCTTGCATAACCTTCCAATTTGCTTATTTTGCAAATTTCACATCCAGCTACTGACAACCACCTTATTTTGATTTATCTTGTTCAAAGAAGATAAAATAACTTTGATGTTAGCTATTTCCACTAACATCAATGTGCAGCCCCAATTTTTGTAAAATTGTTTAATGTAGGGCTGAAACAATTAATCATATTAGTTGTGAGAATCAATTATTGAAATAATAGTCAAAAAATGTTGTAATTGATTAATTGTTTACATGTAAAAAGACTAAAAATAAGCCATTTGCTAAAAGCATAAAACTGTCAGAGCAGCAAAAGCTGTACAAAAATACAATTTGCATTTAAGATAAGAACCCCTTCTTTGTCAGTATATATGCTCTACTCAGAACAGAATGATCAATTTCTCAAATGATCAATACTTGCAGCTCTAGTTTAATGTTGAAGGAGCAACACATGCAAGTCGCCCCACCTCCAACCCCAATACAAGATGTGAAATAAGTACAAATATCTGTAAAATACACAGAATCAGTTATTGTGGCAAACTGAAAACTAACCCCAAGCTCTGTTAGTATTTAGATCATC
The DNA here is from genome assembly GCF_019740435.1 of Gambusia affinis. Lineage (NCBI taxonomy): Eukaryota > Metazoa > Chordata > Actinopteri > Cyprinodontiformes > Poeciliidae > Gambusia > Gambusia affinis. The sequence goes on along the minus strand of NC_057868.1, from coordinate 19,991,984 downwards.
TTAATGTTTTCATTCTAAGCCCATGAGGGGCTCAACAACAGGCGGCCTTGTTCGGGAAAAATACCTCTGGCTAATCTACTTATCTTGCTCACATCAACTGGCACCAAAGCATTCATCTGTAAATTCTTCATTTACTGATTAAAGGAGCTGGAAACGAAAAATCTGAAACTGAGCTGAAGACAACAGATTAAGATTTGCAGTGGTTGAACTGTGGCGTGTGCAGCAGTGGGTATGATGGAAAATTATAGGACCTAAATTTTCCCTGTCGATGTCGAATAATATCAAAGATCTAGAAAAGATGGGGCGTGCTCCGGTGGCGCAGAGGCCAGCGCGCCCCACGCCTGGAGGCCCCCAGTCCTCGATGCAGCCCTCGATGCAGCCGTCGTAGGTTCGATTCCCGGACCCAACGACATTTGCCGCATGTCTTTCCCCCTTTCCTGTCAGCCTACTATGATAAAAGGGACACTAGAGCCCACAAAAAGGACCCCCTGGTGGGGAAAAAAAAGATGTATTTTATTCTTCTTTTATCCAACATTTCAGTGTTTCACATAAAATCAGGTTGCATGGCACATTTATAATAATTATTATGTCTTTGTTGGCCTCATGATGTTTGGCCCTCAAAGAATTTGTACATACAAGAGCTTAAAGCAAGTGGTCTGTTTTGTAAGTTATCCTGTGTGTTGATGTTTTTGATGTTGATGTTGCTTTAGCAGACTAATTTGTTATTTGATGTATTTATGTATAAAAACGACCCACTAATGCATCTTAATTAGATAAATTATCTTGCAGAGTTTATATTGCTGATGGAAGGGTTGAAAATGTTTGCAATGTAATTTGTTGTCTTGATGCATTGAATGAGTGTGGGAGCCATTTTCAAGCACTTTTTCCAAAAGCTTTTCTCTTTTTCCCACATAATTACAAATGATCTGCAGCTCAGCAAGAGCTGAGATAACACTTTAATTATTCTGCTAGCTGCTTGGGTTGGCAGCCAACAGAGATAGGGAATGTAAAATTTCATATTGCTTTGTGTCAACGCTTACACTGACCCCCAACATGTTTGCAATGATTGTGTCTTCTTAAATAGATGAGTGAAATAATTTCTGTTGGGTTTTACAGCTTGAATCTGAAAGAACTGCCCATGTGGGACAACCAGAGTCTGCATCTAAGTCACAAAACCCCTCAAAGAAACAGTTGCTCTTCACTTTTTGTTGGCAAACAAATTTCCCTGCATTTCAATTACACATTATGTGCCATGGTTGGTGTTGCGCATAGTGAAAAAAGATTCTTTTAATTCACAGAACTATCCAGAAACAGCAGGTGAGGACAACAGGGAATCTGACATGGAGACCTGAACCTTTGATTATTTAATCAAAGGTTCAGGTTTGATTATTTAATGTTGCACCAGTGAGTAAATGAAGGAAAATGGTTGATAAAGACCAGGAAGTGCTTAGGGAAAAGTAACCAAAAACACAGAAATACAATGAAACATAAGGTTCGAAAATGTACCCAAAATATGCTGCTAATCTCAAAGTCCCTGATTCTGACAGCATTAAAGACTGGAACTGTTGTTCTTTAAAAAATTCCTTCTTTATAGAAAGAATTCCACTTTTCCAACAGATAATGGTTATACAGAAAATGCTAGTTCATTCAGGTTAAAAAGAATTATCCTAAAAGCTAAATAAATGTTTAAAATTTATTTATTTAAGATATCAGAATGGAATAAGCATTTTTCTGACTAAAACATATAAATAACAGACAGTGTATGGGAAATTAGTACAGTGCATAATTATATAATAAATGTGCAGTCTAATGCATTTGAACTTTGACCATTTTTTGAGGGAAAACTACTGAATAACCTTTGTTTACAAAGGATTATGAATTAGAAGTGAAATGTATTATTAATATTAGTAATTTTAAAGTGTCCACTATGTGTTACAGTAGTTTAAGACGTAGGTTTTGATTATTAAAATTGCAACAACATATTTTTGTCTCGCTTTGGCTTGTATAGCTGCAGTTTTTATAACTGATTGTCATATTTCAGTCATGAAACTAGAACAACTACACCTGAAGGAAAAATGGGGTAAATTGCTATCTACTGTGTGATGACCATGTTTGCCCCATTATCATTATTTGTGAATGAGGCAGGGAGGCTGCACTGATTGTGTAAATTGGACAGAGAAATGCAGCAGTTGCTACATGTGGCTCAGTGATATTGGATATCCTCTCCACTGCTGTTACTCATTGTTGTGATAGACGAAAGGTTGAAGTCATTTGATGTGAGTCTACAATATGTGTTTTTGTGTTCGGGATGTAATTGTTGTGATTTGTAATGTGAATCAATTACTTTTGTGAATCAACAAAATAAAGTTGAATTAAGGAAGTTAAATTAAACTTCCTTAAGTCAACCAAAAATATCAAAAGTAACACAATAAGGTTCTTCAGGCTGTATAGAATTTGTGGAGCCGGCAAGATAAAAGGGACAAACAATTGAAATATATTTGGAATATATTGCACTGTGTTACATGTGCAAACATCTGATTAAAAATCTGGTGTAACATCTTTTCATGTACATTTATTGATTCAGGAGAATTAATCCAACAGTCACTGCTTTTATTATTTACTAACTTGCCTGAAAATACATTGTTAAATGAACGCAGTGTGCGCGTGTGGGTGTGTGTGTGTGTGTTTTCTTTTTTTTTTTTATCTCAGATCTCCACGTTGGCTTCACCTTCCCTGTTTGACAGCTTTTTCATTGTTCCTTTGTGTGTATGTAACAATGGCTTATTTTTAACTGGCTGGATTCTTTAGAAGTGGAGAGCTGAGAAGTGGCAGGAAGTGGTCTTCTCAACCTTTGTCCTTCCTCTGCTTTTCCTGACATAAGGAGATTGTGTGAGTTGATATTCTGAAATTGATAAAATGGAAATAAAATACGCAATAGTAGTGCTCTGCAGGACGCATATAGCCAAAAACTAAAGCACACACATATTGAATCTTTCCATCTTCATAAGGAATTTGCGTTAACTTCAATTCATATTTCATTCATTTCTATAAGTTAACCCTGAACCTTAAACGTACCCTAACCATTACTGAGAAATGTCTGACCAGAAGTCTAACATAAACTTGATTCACACCTTAGTCCTAACCATTAATCCAAAAACAGCTTTTCTTTTAATAGGGCCTACCCTGTGAGCCCCATGGGGAATAGTGGGTCTTCATAATGTTTTCAATATTTGGGAGAAAAATTAACCTTACTGGGTGAGAAATGCTAAAACACATGCATACAAGGTCAAGGAGATCTTGGCAGAAATCAGAAAATTAATTAATGTCAGAAAAATTGTAGGTTTATAGTTTCATTTACTTGGGAAAATCACTTATTTTACAGGCTTGTAAAGAGATGGTGACCCCAGTTGCAAACTCATTCTTGTTAACCATAAAAAACCTAAATTTTCAAACTCAATCAAATTAAAATTTTGCCAGATTGATTCTCTGATAATCTAATAAAACTAATTTTATTAATAACTATTGGCAACAACGTATGGACAAACAGTTGTGTGCAGATGTGTGTTTCCTGTTCGGGGCCCTTGCAATGTGACATCAGCTTCCTTTATAAAGGAGGAAAATGAGACAAAACCTCGGCTGCACAACTGATTTATTAGCAATAAATGTGTCTGCTACACCAGCTCCAGTAGCAAAGGTAATAAAAATGACCTGGAAACTGGATGCATGTAAATGTGTGACGGTGTCTGGTCTGTTTCATGTGTGTAGATAAAGTTAAGTCCAAAACCTCTTACAGATTTGCATTTAGTTTTAAACTAATTTCAGTCAACTAAGAAGTTTGTTTGACAGGAAATGAAGACGGGTATTTATCTAAAGATGATAAAAGTAATATGAAAACTGTCTTAATTTTGAAATAATTAATTTATTTTGTTTTAATTCACACTATATGGTTGTAAAATTATTTATACCTTGATGATAATGATAGTATTTGCTTGCCAAAAAGCTCTTTGCATGTTTACATTGATTTATTTTTTGTGATGATTGGAGGTTGGAAAGTCTCTTTTCCAATCATTCTGATCCCTCGCTTCCTCTTTTGTTTGCCTTTTGGTTTCAAGTTGGCAATCTAGCTGGGCCAGTTCAAAAGTTTAATATTTAGGATGCACCGATGTGAAAATTTAGGCTAATATCTGTATCTGATATTAATATGATGGGAAAAAAGGTGTTTTTTAATATCGGCCCTGTTTTATTTATCAAACCGATACCAACATGACTAATATAGTCAGATACCGACGTTAGTGACAATATATTGTGCATCCCCAGTTAATATACTACCAGCCCAAGGAAACATGATGGCAAGAATAAAATATTACTTTAAATGTGAATTTAAAAAAACCCCAAAACATTAAAGTCACATATTTATTCTTCTTTTGTTTTCCTAGAAGAAGAATGAAATGAATTAGCATGAGTACCGATATGCCATTGAAATTACTCTGGTCTCAGTTTAAGCAGCAGTTTTGTTGCTTTCTATTATTTTCCATTTTGTTTTTGGGTTTTTACCTTATATCTGTCAAACACTGCTATCAGCAGCACACCATTCTTCAATTATTGTGTGTGTTTGTGTTAGATATCTTAAAAGGAACTTACTTTTATTATGCAGTCATTTTCTCCCTTTTGTTGTCGATCATCTCAGAATAAATATTCCAGACTGTAACTTTTTTTTTTTTTGTTTAGTCCCTCACACACCTGTCTGATGTTTTCTCATATTAGGTGCAATGACTTCATTCCAGCTGTACCAAAAAAGAAATATTCAGTTTGTTTTATCTGCTGCCTCTTTCCAAAGTCCAGTTATGAACATTTATAAATTAATTTTAAATGCAAAGAGTAGAATACAATATTTTTTTTTATGACTCTGTTAAAAATAACCTGAAGGGTTTGGATGAAACTCTGGTTTACAGCACTGGGAAAGAAACACACCCCCTTTCAATTCTACTGTTTGGTGGAACAAGACGAAAATATTTAGTCTATTTTAATTAAAATTGGAGACTGCCAGATGTTTTGTTAAAAAATGATGACTGTCAGAAATCAGTTGTGTGTTTTTGTACATTTGAGGTTGTGATCAGGTCATTTTTATTTTGCTATGATGCATAAAATAATAGACTTGGAAGAGACTGAGGTCTCTCTTTCCCAGGACTTCAAGTCTCAGAGGCAAGCATCTGCAGTCAATTTTACTGCAGGGCACCAGGGACAGCAAAGCTAATTCTGGATTAGCAACATAACAATGTTTGGGTTTCTCGTCACCCCAACCAGTGACCCTTTAGTTTATTCGACATAGACATGTGAAAACATGTCTCTATAAATCAGATAAAACACAGTCAATATGTTTATTTAAGTTGTTTCATGAGTTGCTAAGCTAGTAGGTCATAGGGTATCATTCAGGGTATCCAGTGGAGAACTGCAATACTTTCATCCATCTACTTACCTTCTTCCCTACAATGATTATTGAGGGAGACACACAGGACAAACACACACACACACACACACACACACGCACACCCACTTGAGTTTGTATTTCTGCCCATATTAGGACTTTTGTTGACTTCCATTCATTATAGTAGTTGTATTTATACTGTCAGGACTCTGGGTTTTGCATCTTATTTATCATTATTCTTTAGTTACCTTAGGTTATGTTATTCTTGTATGCCTGAGTCTATGTCTACCTTTCTTTAGTGATTATAGTTAGATTATTTTTATGTAGTCCTTCCCATTATTCCTTATTTCAGGCTCTCTGTAGTGTTTCTAGTAATGTTTATTTCTTAGTTATTTCATCACCCTGGGATCAGTTATTCTTACATGTCTGAGTTTAGGTATACCTTTCTTTAGGAGTTCCAGTTAAGTTACTAAGTCCTTATAGCTTTTCTTATCTGGTTACTTTAGGTTGACTTCTGTTATGTCTGCATCCATGCCCATCTTTCTTTAGTAATCATAGTTTGGTTATTTCTTTAGTCTTTCTAGCTCCCAAAATAAGAAATCTTTCTAGATTTCTTATTTTGTTACTTTAGGTTTAGTTAGTCTTTTTGTCTGAATCTATGTCCATCTTTCTTTACTGAAGTATTTACCAGTATATACCCATTACTGCTCACTGCTTAGCCTGAATTTTGTGTTTGAAAAACTAAACACAAAAAGCCCATTCCAGAACTGAGCCAGCTGAAAATGCAACAGATGTTGTAATTTTGCTCCCAAGTCAAACCGAGTCTACCGGACCATCAGGTGTGAAACTCCCTAATTGGTGATTACCGTCTGATTGACCGAGGCTCTGTAGGCTATGTCCCATCTCCTCAGGCTGGGGAAGTTTATCACTCTGAAGTACATCAACAATGTTAGAATTTGATTGTTAATTTATGTTGATACTGACGAGCCATAAACTGGTTATTGGAGGATTACATTTTATACCTTATTATTAATTACCTCCTCTTAAACTTTGCCTCACCGTTTCTATCTTCTCATTGAGCGTTGCTGTAAAGCGCTATCTTTGTTCTGTTTTAGCTGATACTAATGCAGCGAAAAGGAAAATTACTCTGGATTAGAAATGAAAGAAAATCCAGTCAACTCATAAACTATGGATACACTACGGCCAGTTTCCTAACAAGCGTTACTTCAAAAGATAGGAATGCAGTGAGTCAATGCTCGGCTGTCTCCTCCCCCATCTAGCAGTCCTGTCATATGTTCTGCTGATTAAATTTGTCCCCACCCACACGTTGTACACTGTTTACATGAAATGGTCATTATTTGACAGACTTCCATGATGCATTCTGGGAACTATTGAGGATCATATTTAATTTGGAAGGAGAGGCAGCTTGAAAATAAGTGGCCAATAATGATATATAATAATAACTTGATTTTGATTTGTTAAAAAAAGCTTTTTTCTGGCTTTCTGAAACATTTTCAACACAACCAAAGATACAATGTAACTCTGAATTAATAATGAGCCCAGTTAGATTTAAAAGCTTAATTAATTTAAAATCAATACATTTAATGAGTTCCTTCAGTTGCAGAGGTCGAGGTTGCAGACTGACTCATTTCCTCACCAGATTCAGTTCAGGGGTTCAGAATGCAGGGAGGGAGGCTGAGATTAAATTTGACCCGACTTATTTTGAATTCCAGAAACTCATGTGTGTATCCTGAAGGGAGGAAGCTGTTTTTGTCATGAAGAATATGAGTCATGTCATGGTTCATTTGCCCTCCTTTGTCTTGTGTGTGGATGTGTGTGTGCGTTTGTGTGTGTCTGAAAGGTTTTCAGTGGTTTCTGGTCCGGTTCATTGGCTTTAATGGGAAACCAAACAAAGTTTTGCAGGACTTGTTCAACACTCCAAAACAAACCTTCCAGCTGAGCTTTAAGGAAGAACGGAATATGCATATACTTTGTGTACGCACGGAGCACGGATAAATTTGAATATAATTGAAAAGTTTATTATTTTGATCATTCAGTTCAATCATGAAACATATAGATTAATTTCACACAGCTTTTCTTTCTGTTAAATATGATGATGATATGCTAATAAAAACAAGATGTTTAAGATCACAACATTGCATCAGACACAGGCCTGTCACAATAACAATCTTTTCTGGACAATAAATCATCCCAGAAGTTATTGAGATAAACAATATTATTGTTATTTTGAGACCATTTTCAAATAATATAATGGTAATGGCATAACAATGCAAGAACACATTCTCAAAGATCAATAAACTTTAAAGTCTAATGAAAATTTAACACCAGAACTGGAAGATATTTAAAATATCTCAAATAAATAAAACAACAGAAACAACAAATAAAACCAATTATGAAATCTCTGTAAGCAAAATTGTCTTTCAGAAAAGGGCTAATTGTGACCAAAGCAGCAGATTGACATCCAGTTTTTAGAAGAAAATAATAATTATAAATCATGCAAATTTTAGTTTATCTTGCGATTAATTTACATATTGTTTATTGCAAACTATTTTGTTAGGTTACAGGTTCTGTCATGGTTTCTTAGTTTCAGAAACCAAAACCAGCTTTATTAGATTTAGTAAAGAAGAGTGATTGGTATATGCATACATTACTCCAGAATATCGTCCTGCTTTTTGCAGTCTGAAGCCAGTTCTGCTTCATGTTTGGGATTATAGACCTGTTGAACATGAACAGTTTCTCCATTTCATTTCTTAATCTACTTTTATTATGACATTGTTATCAGGTTTAAAAGCCTTCATTCTTTCAAACATAATTTTTGTCCCTGTGGTCAAATAACATAACATTTCCCTTTCCATAAAATGTTTCTCTGAATTTCCACTTTCACTAAATCTTTTCAGCTTTTGTTCTGGTTAATATTTAGTCTGGTCTAAACAGCTATGGGTCCTTTATAACTCGGCTTCCTATTTAACAGGTAAAAATAGCAAAAAACAAAAGCTGAGTAAATGACTTCAAATATTCTGGAAAGGTCAAGATCCAGAGAAAGTCATTGTTCATTCTGAGCAGTTTCTATCCACACTTCACTATAATTACAGCCTTGTATGTACGCCCCTTTTTAGGATTTAGTAATGCAGTTTTATTAGTTAGAAAACTCTACCCTGTTACTTATTTGAGAAATCAAAGTATCAAAAAGCTCTTTAAACTCTCTGGGATATTTAATAACATTGTTTTTCACAAACCTGAAAGATTGAAATTGTTTTATTTTCTGCAATGCCTTATTTTTGCAAATGTTGGTAGAAAGAATTTTTTTCATTTAAGAGCAAGTGAAGTTTAGCAACATTAGGAAAGCTATTCACACACATTTTTTACAACTTGGCTTTTAATTTTCTTTATTGACATTCAGGAGGTAACTAAAATAAAAAAGATTAAAAAACTTAGCTTCACTTAGGAATTGACACAAGACTGAATTTCTCAGTCTTAATTCTTGAATATTTAGCTTTTCTGCTGTTATAGTGTTTTATTCTCCATGTGTGATTCCATGTGGCAAATTGACGCAGGATTTTTGTTTCCAGTTCCAGATTTGCATTCCAGTTTGACAGTAACTGGCTCCAGATCATCTAAACATCACTTCACAGAAAGAAGTCAGAACTCCTTTAAAGGAAAATGTTCCACTTCGCAGGAATCATCAACATGGATACCAACAATAGCATTTATAAATCATTTTGCTTTCCCACTATTTAGAAATAGGCAGACATTTTGTTTGCTTGTGGTGCTTAACGTGACCCAGCCAGTAAGTGATGGGAGGATAAAGATGTATCATGTTTAATCCGTAGCAGAGTCGTGGCGTTGTCGTGGCTGAACTCAGCTTAACAGAATGGTCTTTATAGAAGAAGCGGCAGCAAAAATAGATTTCTTAATAAACTGAGATACCAACAAACATGAAGGAACAGTATCTGCTTAAAGCAAATTTTCACAAAGCAATTTATGCATAACCAAAGTAGCATGTGACGATGTGGTGACAAATACATCAACTGCGTCTTATTTAGTTTTTATTGCTGTAGAGCCCTCCAATATAGTATTACAAATATATTGGCACCTTGCTTACAGAAGCATCTATTAAAATAATTTTCTTAAACATTGCTGTTAAAAACTAGTTGCCTGTGACTGGTTTCTTATAGGTTTGCGGAATTAGGAAATCACTAAAATTCAACACAGTTTGGCTTAAAAAAGCTCATAAACTAGCACATTGCGTTCCAATCTGTGATCCATCCTGATAAAGAACGGATGAGAAGGAAAGTGTTTGAAATCTATCAGCCTGTGAAAGGCTACATGCTCATCTGATGCTTTAGAAGTCAGTGGCAAGTGAGATCTTTTAACAACAAACAGATGAAACAGAGATGAGATGTGATCCTTCCAAGGCTAGTCTACGGAAACCCAAAGTGACCGATCTTCATGGTTCATCCAGGAAGTTACAAAAGAGCCAGAACATGAAAATCACTGTCAGCCTCACACGCCTCAGTGAAGACTGGGGTTCATAATTCAACTGTAAGAAAGAAACAAAAATTGCATCATAGGCGACGTCTGAGGCTGCTTAATGTTCAGAGGGTCTGGATCTTCTGCTACGGAGAAGCGATTGTTTGCTAAAGGTGTGGAAACTGTTGAACTTTTAGATTTTTCCCAGTCGACAAGCTTGCTGGAAATTGCTTGTGCTGTAAGTAACCAAGAGAGAAGTACCGATCAGAATGAGGCGGCTGTTGATTTAATTTTTGGAAGTTTGCCCAACAAGGACTGAACAGTTTCCTTTACTTCCTCTGCTGCTATTGCTAAAACTACAAACAGACTACAACTCTAAAACAGAGCAGAAGTTGAACATCATTGTTTACAAATTCTCTTGTTCACTGATTGGCCCAGTAGAAAATCTACAGAAGGAATTCAAGACAATAGGAGGAAGCCCAAAGTGAGTGAAGGGAGATGAAAATTGAGCTGAATTGCACTGTAAGCCCAATAAGTTTGAAAAAAAAGTTACAACCAGAAAAGTTAAAGGATTTTATCCAGAAATACTTTCAGAGAACATTTCAGTTACAACAACGGCCAGATTGGGCTGATTGTTGTTTCCTGCTAATGGTGCTACTTGTCAACTCACCTTTGACCCTTCCTTCTTCATGTCATTCTGAGGATCACAGGTCGGACTGGTTACGCATGCAGATATACACACAGCATGCTGGTCTATGCAACATAAATTTGTGACACATCCCTCAGCTAAAATCAGCACCAGCGCTGAAAGCAGAGGGAGATATGGCAGATACCAGTCGATTCATGTATTTGTTCACGCTTTTCGAGCATAAACATCCAACAAAAAATTTTTTGTGGATTTTATGGAAAATAACAACTCTTTCATGCATTATGATTTATTCATTATATTTTTCAGAGTGTAGGGTTAAGCATTTTCACCATCCAGCTCAACACGCGAACAAAATTGTATTTTTGAAAACCATATCGTGGTCCAAACTTATTCAAATTTTAACACGTACATTTTATTTTTTTTTGTTCCTGTCTATTTATAAGTGTGTTGGTTTTAATTTATCATGTGATTAATTGATTAATTGTTTATTGCAACAGGCCTATTACAAGCTGCCTGGAGAGGGTTTTATTTGATAACAGAGTTGTCAGGTTAATAGTGAATATTTTTGCTTTTGACCCCTTTTAATAAATTTCTTTTTGAAAGGACAAACAAAGAAAGGCATAAAACAAAAGCTTTTCAATCTAAAGCGAAAACCCAAATAACTCTGCTTGGTTTACAGATTAATTGCACGCAGCATTTATTGGTGACACTCGCTGCCAAATTGAAACAATCATGCGACAGCGTTGGTGCTTTGGTTTGTGGCGTCTTAACAATCAGTACATGTCTCTGTGTGCGTAACATTGAAGACCGCTCATTGTTTGCTTCTTGATGAATGGACTTGCAAATCATAATGTTTGTATTACTGTGCGTGTCACAGTCATAGTGAAGGAGAGTCGAACTCAGTTCAGGGGGAAAACATATCATTGTACAATTCTTAATGCAATGCCTCCTCCTAAAAATATTGAGTCTTGTGTTAAATGGCTTGGCAGCCGTTACTGCTTCTGCTCGACCCCGCTAGCAACACATACTGTGAACGCTGCCTCACTTCATTTAGTTTTAATCTTCTGTTTTATTGCATAGTTTAAACATTCTTCCTTTTCACTTAAGTGTCTTATTAATTGGAAAATTAACAAAAAAATCTCTCAAAGTTGGATGTATATTGATACATTTTATCCAAACCACAACAAAGATTTACTAAAGCTGGCAGTATTGTTTTCCACCCACACAGTGCCATTTTATAGCACAGTCAACTAACCATGTTAATTTCAGTGGTTAAAAAATACTTTACATTTCAAACATGACTGAAACAAAATTTGACTTTGCAGTTTAACACCTCAAAATTAGGCTTCTTTCTCTTTAAAAACTCCTGTTCTTTCTGACGCTCCGCCTCCAGGATGTCCTCCCAACATGGCTCGTCTATTAACCCTTTAACAACGTTTTTACCAGCGCTGCTCTGAGCAGCAGCTCCTATAATGGGCTCAGCAGTTCCACCAGCTGTTGCTAATTGCTGCTGGCTAGTCTGAAGGAGTTGAGTGAGAGCAGCTCTGATTTTCATGTCGTAACTGATGTAAAACTATTCTATATTCACTCCTAAATCCAAATTCACAGTGGCTGGGAAATCCTGTTTACCCTGACAGAACATGTCAAGTTGCACGTAGGTTTATAGACTCTGCCGGAGAAGCGGAGGGGAGGAGTTCATTAGTTCATTAGTGCTGAAACCGTTTAAGGGAATTCACTGCCCTTTTGCCCAGTAATAATAATAAACACACATCTGTTTCTGTGACCCTGAGGGGACAGCAGAGACGAATGACTGTAAGAGCATGAACTTCCTGTCCTCATAGATGAGAAAATGCATGTAAAGTAAATAAAAGTGCAATGCTATCTTTAAACAAAAAGCAGCACAATATGTCCAGGGATTCTTTTACAGTGAATAAGTCCACTCAAATTATGAGTTTTTCCTTTATTAGAAAAGAAAATGAAGTTCATCTCGTAGTTGAAACAATTATTGCTCAATTTGCTGACTTGGTTCTTAACAAGAAGTGTTGTTTCTCACCCCTTTAGAGACATGTGGATGAGCCTCACTCTCTCACTCGTGGCTGCCTTGGCGCTGGGCACAGAGGTGAATGCAGCTCTCTCTAATGCTTTTATGTCTGAACATGGAGCTTAACAACTGTGTTTAATGGTAAAGATAATGTTTTTGGTTGCGGTATGCCCAGGTCTCTGTCCCTCAGGATGTGGGCTCACTGGATCCAACTGAAATGCCAGCAGATGAGGCAGATTTCAGCAATGATGATTTATCTTCCCTGTATGGAAATTCCAGGCCTCAGATCTTGTTGGCTCAGTTTGAATGTTACCTGAAGATGATTCACGAGCCACTTCGCACAGATGAAGGTGAGGTCATCATTTGGCCACTTGTCCTTGATAGCATTATTTACAGGATTTATTTTTTTTTTTTGTGAAAAGCAAATCTGGGCCATATCAGACAGAAAAATCTGCTTAATGGCAGAGAAAAATAAAATAAATATATGCATTTTATGAAATAAGTGGTAAGTAATAAGTTTAATATCTGCATTTATATTTGCGCTTTAAAGTATTTTACTTTTCCAAAAATTTGGGAGTTACTTTTTTTATGTCGTGACAGTATACTATGAGACAGGCAATCTGTGAAAAAATTTAGCTCCTTTGCCTTCTCCCAGTGCTCCCAATACTAACAGGAAACAACCAATCAGAGCCAGGAGGCGGGTCTTAGTGCTGTCAATAACAATCTTGTGTGATACTGCTCACCCCCCTGCCCTCCACTCTCTGATACCACTACAGCTTTTCACTATCAGCAGATCTTGATGTGAATGCTAGGCTAGTTAGCATAGTTTTCTTGTAACAATAAATTGTTTCTCCAGGATTCTCACATTTAGCAGCAAGGACTTGACATTGATTCATAGCGCTACGCTCCTCCTCCTGGTCCTGATTGGTTGTTTTTGGTCGGGAGTATTTCATTTCTTCAGACAATTGCAATAATAGCTCAGGGTTGGAATCTTTCACATAAGTCATGAGCTCCTGCCCCAGGAATCAAATAATCTGGTTTGGTACCAAATAAAGACACCAAGAGAGTTATCTACTTGGTGTCTTTATTTAATATTATTTCTTTCAGTCTTTCTAACAAAACTTCACTTGCAAAGTTCTGATCTGTCTCTTTTATTTTGAGGGAGTAAAATAAAGCGAAAGATAGTTACATGTAGTAAGAACATTATAGATATTGAAGATAAGATTTAAGATGTAGAAAATGCCGTCTGTCAAGGTCAGTTGTGTTTTATACCTATTCTTTTACTTTTCTAAATGAATTTGTTTTGTATGATTTTCTGAGATGAGACTAAGGCTTTGAACAAAATTATTTATTATTTTGGAAAAATCACAATCTGATGTTTGAACATTTGAAAAATGTGTGGCATATTTAATTCTCATTACAATCCAAGGAGAGGTGTAGGTTGGTAAAGAACCCGAAAACATACAGATGGACCACAAGCTCCAGAAACAGATGGATAATATATATATTTTTAAATTTAACTTTGATTCCATCTAATTTAATATAGTTATCTAATAAAGCATGAGAGGATGCTAAGACAAGAAGAACTGTAACAATATCTATGACATGAGTCATACAGAGCCATATCTAAGTGCTTAATGTTAAAGATCTTCTTGATCATCTGCAAGATTACAAACTGAGGGAGCAATGATGACATAAAGTCAGATTAGGTGATAAGGAAACCAGGGAGCAGAAAGTGAAAAAAACACATAAAAACTCAACTCAAGAGAAAGAAAACAAAAACAAAAAAACAAAAAAAAACAGAAGCCTGGATGTAAGACAAAATACCAAAATGGAACACAAGACAATATTAAAAACAAATAATTATGACAAAGACTCTCACTTTCACTTCCCCATGCCCTAGAAAGGGTTGACTTAAAGACTTTTTTCTTTCACTTTTTTGTTTTGTTTCATTTTTTAATTGAATGTGTGTTTTTTATATAAAACTCATGGCCCTCAATCTTGTCTGTTGTATTATTTAATGATTTTTATTAATTTGAAAAATATTAAAGTATATGAAAATTATAAAGATGTAGTCAATTTCTTTAGAAACAACATGGAGTTATTAGTTACAGGGTGTGTTACATATGTAGCTGATATGCTTCAGTTCATATATATATAGGACTATATAATATACTGTAATTTGCATTAAATAATTTTCTCCTTGGTGAAATTGCCACCAAAACTATCCCCAGCCCGTAGACCCACATCCTTGTAAACCCCGACCCTGAATATATATTATTTCCTGTTTATTATACAACCATGGTGTCCTTTCTCATTCAGTCAGTTAAAAGGACAGGAGGACTAATGGTCTATCTTGGTCATTTGGTTTTCCATTTAGAAAATGATATTAAAGTTATTTTTGTTTTAAAATGCAAACCTTAAAATTTAAATACAAAGTGTTTCCTACTTTTAGTGTCAAAAAGGGATTAGCAGAATTTTTAAAATGATTAGATTTTTATTTTCTATTTTGACAAATAAGAATGGCCAAGAATGAAACATTTCATAACCATCTAGCTGTGAGGCAACAGTGGAAACCATCTGAGAAATCCTGCAGCATTTAATGCATTTACATATTTTAATGTATATCAGACTGTTTCTTTACATGCAGATTTCCATCCATTACTTGTCACATCCTGTCAACTTTCCACCATGTAAAGTCACACAGAAAAGACAAAGAAATGGTGGCAGCAAGGAAGTCTGCTCAAAGGAAAGGAAACTTGCCTTTTGTCTCTTTCTCAGCGCCTTTTCTCCCATTCATTGCCTTTCAAATGTTATGTTGTGTGGCGTTTTCCCAACATGCCTCTGTGCAACTTAGCACTGGCAGGTTTCCGTCCATTGTTGACAAGCTTTAAGTGGGCGAGGATTTGGTGAGACATTTTATTAAAATATAACACACCATTGTTAAAGAGAGCATTTATATTACTTTTCCTGTTCATTTTTGATATGACTGCCCTTTTGGCGTAGTTGTAAATCTAATCCGTTCTTTCTTTTCCAGGTTAGTCCAATATTAGCTTCAATTTTTTCAGTGCTCAGCTTGTTTGAATCACCCTGGTTCTGAAAGGAGAACATGTCACTTCAATAATCACGCAGTTAACATTTGAATTATCCCTTAAGTGGTCACCTTCAACCAAAACCAGGACAAAACATTTTCAAACATGACATCAACCCCTTTCTGTCTTTTACATTAAGTGTGCCTTGAGACTAGACACACTAGCTAATCCATTTCACATTTAATGTGAAATTTGTTCTGAATATTTAAAGGGATGAAAAGGTTATTTTGTTATTTTGAGCTTTTTTTTTTTTATCTAATTCAACCTTCATTCATAAAAATAAAAAAAATCTAGCTTCACGTGATGGAAAATAACGCTGCCATCACCATGTTTCACTGGGAAAGGTGTGTTTTTGTTTTTTGTTTTTTTTTGTTTGGTCCGTGTGCCATACATCCCATTTGAAATTATGGCCCAAAAGGGAACGTTTGGAAAATATTAACCAGGACTGGTCTCTCACTAGTTCTTATTCCAAATATGTAAAAAAAAAAAAAAAAAAAAAAAAAAAAAAAACTTAAAATGGTTGGACAAATAAACATTGACTGCCTTCACTGTACTATAGTGAAATGGTTTTGAGCCTTTAATTAATTGTTCTCTTCACTTTATTTTGTGTTTTCTATCTGTTTAGGTTGTTTTTAATACAATGTTGTTATTTTTACTAAAAAAGCCACTCTTCTGACTCATGTCTACACTGCTGTTGTTTCAGTTCTCGATGTCTTGTTCTCCGCAGGCCCTTTCTGTAACCGTACGTGGGACGGTTGGATGTGTTGGAAAGACTCGGTGCCGGGTACTTCCATGCAGATGTGTCCTTCATACTTTATAGACTTTGACCCCAGAGGTAAGGCCTTCAAAAGCTTTGCATACATGTGTATTAAAGCTTGTTTTGTTTTGCATTTATCTTAGTTATATGGGTATCATGTAATAACTACACATTGAGTACACATTGCTGTTGACTGTGTGAGTTTTTCCTCATTTTTTATAACAGAAACAGCCACCAAAATTTGCAATCCTGATGGCCAGTGGTTCCACCATCCAGAGAGTAAAAGAGTCTGGACCAACTACACACTGTGTTCTGCCCACAATAAAGAAAAACTCAAGGTAATGCCCATTGTGCCCTGGGCGGTTGCCCATATCAGAAACCGCCGCTGGTCGAAACTATCTTAATCCGTCTAAATTCATGACTCCAAATGAGACACTGTGTAAATTTGATGGCCCTCCTTTTTCTGTGCTACTAACATGTTATAATAGAGACTATGAAAACTCCCTCAGCTAAACTCATGCTTTTTTTTTGTCTTGTTGCTAGGTTAAAAGTTATGTTATGCAGCTGTGTACTTTAACTATGACCAAACCTTTATGTTGTCTTGCAGTTTTTACTCAGTCTCTATTACCTGGCTATGACCGGTCATGGTATATCCATCATTTCTTTAATCGTCAGTTTGATCATCTTCTCCTCTTTAAAGTGAGTTTAAATTGCCTGATCCAATTTTACATCCTTTGCTGTGTATATTTCTTTTAATGACTTTAAACGGCTAAATAAATGTCAGAGAAAAATTCTGATTCTGTCTTTAAAAATATAATTAATCTGATTGCTTTCATCTTCTCTGTAATGTTTTTCTGTTTCAGAAGTCTTAGCTGTCAGAGGATCTCTCTCCACAAAAACATGTTCATCTCTTTCATCTTCAACTCTGTGTTTACCATCGGGTGGCTTTCAATGACCTCCCATGGTAGGCAAACCATAAATGCCATCAACCCTGTGAGTTGCTTCATTTCAGTTACACCTAAGAATTTGACTTTAATTGATTAGAACAAAAACATAGTTACATACATTATGTACGCTGGACTTATTGGTGTTTATAGAAGAGGTGCTAATACACAGATTTCTGTTGTACTTGCACTGATTTTAGTGGGTTTGTGTTTTCTATCAGTGAACAAATGTTTGAATTTCTTACCATCAGGTCAGCTGCAAGATTCTGGCTACTTTGGTTCAGTATACATCTACCTCCAACTACTTCTGGATGCTGTGTGAGGGCATTTATCTCCACACGCTCATCATAGTGGCCGTCTTTGTGGGGGAACAGCAGCTGTTTTGGTACTATGTCCTGGGATGGGGTACGTCTGGAAGTTCTGTTTATCTACAGCTGTTTCAGGTCCACTTCTGTGCATTAAATGTAAGATGTCACAGACAACTATCTTAAATAATTGATTGATCAAGGCTTTAAGAAGGGCAGAAGTATTGTATGTTTCTAATTTGTGCACTGAACTTGACTGTGCTGGTTGCTGGGAGACTGAAGGAAATTCTGAGGGGTTTTTTTTTGCACTACAGTTTGCATTACAAAGGATTTTGTGTTTGAATAAGAATGCATTTAGCTGCTTTTTAAGTTATTTCAGATGTGTCAGTTATGTCCCAGGAAGAGATCGAGGATCATTTGTCTCTCTTGGCATGACTTGGGTAAAAGGGAATTTATTTTCTGCACGTCCTTCTCCAGAAGACATTGACCAAAATTCAAACAAATTGGTTTCTGGGAAATGGGGTGAGAACAATGTGTTCTCTGGTTGAGGTGCTTTACTTTCTACAGTCACTGTTAGAAAAGGAAGAAGGCTTTTACAACTATAAAAGTTTATCTGGACCTACTGAAGGTATTACCATAAAAACTCTTTCTGTTCTGCTTCTAGTCTTGACCATAGCTAAAAGGGTGAATGCCTGTGATCTCCATCAGTTTACTTTGGCTCCCTGGGACCACTAGGGTGTGGTTGAGGCCCAGTGCTGCTTAGTGTCTAAAGCGATAGACTTACTGTCAAATAGATGTTCACCTGTGGAAGTGTAGGCTTTCCTTCCACCTTTGTTAGAGGTTTAATTGCTGTCGGGGCCTACCTGGTACCTGGATCAGGATGATCCAGGCACCAGGTGACATTGAGTGACATTAAAAAGAAATGGGTTAATGAATTTAATCTCTGGTTCTTCGATAACAGAGGGAGGTGTTTCATGGTGGTCAGGATGAGCAGGGAGGGGACGATTGGCTAAGATGTCGTGGTGGAGCCCCAACCATGACTCAACCTGTCACAACAGTTTCTCAAGCTAACATGTTTCTATATGTAAACACCTCACTCTGTTATCAAAGTACCACGGATTGAATACAAGAAGATGAATACAAGTAACATGGACTATATAAATGTTTCATACCTCCCAAACCTGGTACTTCACACCAGCTCTACATTTACATGAGCAGTTATTACACATAAAGACCTGGACTACCTTTGGTGCATTAAGAGCATACATTTTCAACATCATTCAGTCGGTCGAGTATGCCTCTCCTCGGATAAGTATCTATTCAGATGAGGCTCTCTGGTTCCACCCTTACCAGTTTTTCCTTCACGTGACTGTTGCTTTTGAAATGCTGGGGCTGTTACTGAGCTGAATAAAGAGCAATGTGTGTTTCTCCTTTTAACCAGCTTCTGGAATCAATGCACATGGAAATCAGCTTCATTTATCTGATTTATTTAAGTGAAACTCAGTTTGAACAGTTGTTTAAACTGAGTTATATCACTTGTGCAAATGCCAAAATAGGAACTGAGACACTAATTTATAGAACATTAAAGTGAATGTTTTGAAAGGCTCAGTGTTTCCTCTTCACTTTTTAATCTACATTAAGCTACTGAGTAACTAACCTGAGTTATTATAACTTCCACCAACATCTAAAGGGATTGGTGGGATGATATATTTCTTATGTTTGCTGGTTTTTTTCTGTGTTCGTAGTTTTTCCCATCTTTCCTGCGGTTATATATGCTGTTGCTCGTGGATTCTACTTTAATGACACGTGAGTGTACTTTTCTTTCTTTGGTCTGTTTCATTGTATTGACTGAATTATGATCAACCCTAATTTATCTTCCTGATTGTAATTAGGCCAACTCACTCCAGTTTTCTTTTTCAAAATAAATCTCAATAATAGTTTTCACAGATATTGTTTTAATAAATGCATAAAAAGTGGCATGCTGGGTGTCCTGTGCTTGCTGGTTTGATTTTATTAATTTTTATTTATTTATTAAAGCTTACATCTAGTTAAACAGAAATGTTCCTTTTAATAACAGCTAAGTTAGTCATTGGTATAGAATTTTAATAACTACAATAGTGCAGTAAAAAAGAGAAGTCAGAGTTTCTTTAGTCAGTGGCTTCTTCAGATTCTCTGTAATACAGACTGCTACAGGAGATCTCTCCTGCCAACAACCACCATCATCTACAATAACTCTGAAGAATCTGAAATACACTGAACAAAAATATAAATGCTCAATGTCAAATATTGTTGCCATGTGGAGTTAACAACTGTAATTGAGCATTTGCTGACATTTTATTGTACAAAAGTAATATTTCTCTTGATTTGAAGATAATTTTTAATCAATGTGCTGACAGTGAGCATTACTCAGTGAATTGTTTTTTTACTCAGTGCATAGGAGGGGCATGTCCAGTGGGTGATCAGACAAAATGAGCCAACAACTGGACAATCCTTGGATTGCGGAAAATAAAAGGCCACCCCAAAATGTAAAATTTTGTCAAAAGTCATAAAGCCTCAGATGTCACAAGTTATGGGGGAGTGTGCCATTGGCATGTTGGATGCAGGGATGTCCATCAGAGCAGTAGCTGCACGGCTCTATGTCCATTATCGGGCCATTGGCCGCTTAAGAGTTATTTTCCAACAGACTGGCAGTACTGCAAATTGACCTCATCCTCATCGGACACATGTGATCACTCCAGCACAAGATCACCACATCCGGCTCGTCCATCTGCAGGATCGGCTAAGACCAGCGACGCACACAGCTGATGAGACTACTGGTCTGCACAACAGACACATCACACCTCAGACTGGCCGTAACGAGAAGCCAACCTGCATGTTTGGCAAATTCATGTTCAAAGGACTGTCGATTCCCTACAAATAGCTGAACCACCATGTTATCAATGCCGATATGAAGATCAGTAATAGTTTAAAATATACTTTAAGTTTTTCTAGATATTGCGTAACCCAAATGTTCATATTTGACATGGGGCATTTATATTTTCTTTTAGTATAAGAAGACTTCCAACAACATTGATCTCCTTTTGAGAGCAATTAAGTATTTTTTGTATTTGTATTAATTGGGTTCTACAACCATCCTCTGAGCAGCTGGACGGTCTTTTCTGTAAACGTAACAAAGCTGCAGAGCTTTACCTGAAATGCTATCTCTGTTTTCTCCAGGTGTTGGATCAATTCAAACTCCCACCTCCTCTACATCATTCATGGGCCCATTCATGTTGCACTACTTGTAAGTAGTTATCAGTGGTTTTTCTGCATATTATCAAACATTTCCTTTTTTTGTTTTATCATATAAGCACTGGTCAGAAAGTGTAGGAGCTACGCAACTTTTATTTGAAATTGATGGAAAATGATTTGGGTATTTCAACAGGTTTGGAATTTTTTCAAATCAAAAGAATTCAATGAAACAGGCCAGACATCATCTGGATCACTGGGTTTAATGCAGCTTCACTTTTACTGAAGTGATATTGTGTTTTGATGGTTTAATATTCATTAATATTGGCCTAGGGCCATGTACTAACCTCTGGAAAGGTTGACTGCTGAAGGAGTTAAAAACAACAAGGACTTCTGTACTATTTCTGACTCCAGAGCTGTACGAAGTTTTCTAGTCCATTAGCTGGTGTGTCGACCTTCTGGGCTACTATTTGATCAATCAGCAGATGTTTGGGAGAAATTTCTACAAAAACAGAGGTTGTTCCTCCACAATGAATGCCTGCAGTTTCTCTTGTATCTTTTTGTCGTTTCACTTGTCTTGTCTTCTGTCCACCCAATCAGGTAAACGTTTTCTTTCTCCTGAACGTCATCCGAGTCCTCATTACCAAGCTGAGGAAGACGCACTGCATTGAGTCTAACACCTATATGAAGGCGGTGAGAGCCACGTTCATCCTGATCCCTTTGTTGGGAGTCCAGTACATCTTCATGCCCTGGATACCAGTCGAATATGACAACCAAGTCATTTCCTTCATTGTGTTTGTCCTTTTCCACTTCCAGGTACACACGTGTGATTTTTTTTAAGCTACTTTTAACTCTAGTTACAATCTTTTGTAAAAGTATTAAAATCTCATCAACCTTTTCATATTTTGTTTCCTTATGTTTGCAAACTTTAGTGTCTCATGAGGAATTTTACAGGATTCACCCCTCTGGATGTCAATCAATCAATCATAGTCAATAAAATTTTGGGGGTTGTGGTTAGACAAACAAATTCTCCAAAAAAAAAGAAAAAAAAAAAAGCAAGAAACAAAAAACTTTTATTGTCAAAGTGAAAACTACTTTCTGGGAGAAACCCCCCCCAATTAATTTTAGATTTGCAGGGCTGATCAAGTCAAATCCACACAGACTCCGTGCCACAGGTGCATCAACTAAACCCTGATTTGAAGGGGGTGAATATTTATCCAATCACTTATTTTATGTTAAATGTTTTTATTTAATTGTCATTATTTTGTAGAAAGGAGTTTTATATCATTTTTTGTTCAAAATGGCAAATTTTGTTGATTATGACTGATTTATAAAAGCAATAAAATAAATAAAAATTAAAGGAGGCTGTATATGGTAAACCAAGAAAAACAAAGCATCTTTATGAAATGGAAGGAAAAATATAAATGATTTTCAAAATAGGGATACGCAGTGACAAGTCTGGTATCATCATTGCCAGGGACTCGACTTTGACCTTTCTGAGGTCAGTTATATGCGGACACATCATGGACGTGACTCTGGTGTGAATTGTATCATTTAGGCATAAGCAAACAGCTGTGAAATACAGAAATGCCTACTATAGTAATTTTTTATACCATTGTTTTGGCGCCGCTTGTAGTGCATCACCCCATGGCACATCATACATATCCACGTTTTGTGCCATTGATCATTGCTTTGCAGCAAACAGGACTCTTTCTGCAGGGATTTTGACACATACCTGCAGGAATAAACAGACAAATGAGAACAGAATTGGACTTTTGTCAGAATCCACATCTGTCTGGTGGAGTCATTCCCAAAAGGAGGCTAAATACAAATATATATAAATCCAAAGAAAATATGTTAAAATTTGAGGCTGTAATACAAGCCACTGGCCCTGCGACAGACTGGCAGCCTGTCCAAGGTGAACCCCGCTTCTCGCCCGGAACGTAGCTGGAGATAGACACCAGCAACCCTCCTGACCCCATTAGGGACAAAGGTGAACAGAAGGATGGATGCAAGCCACTGTAGTCAAAAAATGTATAAGACTTTTTAAAAGGTCTATGCTAAAATCCTCCCTTTATTTTTATTGCACACGTAATCACTTAACTTCATTAAACAAAATAAATGCACCACTAACTTTCATCAAGAACAAATCTCTAAAATAATTGAACCTATCTTAATCAAATACGAATCAAATCCTTTATTTGTAAAGGAGAAAACAAAACATGACATTTCCCTGAGCTTGTTAATCTGTAGAAAACTACACCAAACATGTTTAATGTAGTTTATGTTATGAATACTGAGTACTTTTAATAATTAATTAGCTTTATCATGTGTTTTCTGCACTAGTGCAATAATCTTCTATCTGTTATGAATTGTTTAATAAACTGTCTCTTATTTTGTAGGGACTCTTTGTGTCAATTATTCTCTGTTTCTGCAATGCAGAGGTATGTTGATCTATCTATTTCAACCTTATCCCATTCCATTCTGTGAAAAAATTATTCAACTTTATCTAGTAGAAAATAAGAATTAAATTACCTATAATCTTTTTACTTAATTTACTTTTATTCTTGATGTGTATTGCTCATGATTTTAAAAAATGGTTTTCAAGAAAAAAAATCATATTTATAAAGTAATTCAGTTGCAGATAGTCCTACAACAACATTTACTGTTGCCATAGGTTTAGGGTTAGAGTGCATTGAGTTCATGTTTTACATACTCTCACTTAGTTTACACATCCTTTACCACTCAAGACCTCCTGAGCACGCTTCCACAAATCTAGATGTTATCAAATTCAGAGGGTTTCCCAAACTAAATTTTTTAAGTTTTACAAAATGTCTGTTTGAAACTGCAATCCAGAAACATGTGTTTGAATTCATGTGCAGGCCCAAACAGCGCTGCGCAGGAAGTGGGTTCAGTGGAAGATCGCCTGGGGGAAAACGGGTTTGGGAGAAACTCCGTTCGTCAGCCATTACTTCAACTGTCACACTACCTCCTCCATCGTGGAGACCAGCAATGCTACTGGCAGCGCCGAGGTGCCCGCCGAGGTGCCTGCCATGGCGCCGTCTCAACGACAGACGGAAAACTGTCACCTCATGCCTGTGGGGCAGCAAAAGACAAGATAAGGATGCACAAACCAAGACCTGACCTCTGACTTTGGCAGCAGCAGAGATAACTGCTGCAGTGTCCAACAACTAAAGCACCCAACATCTGAAAAGAGAAACTAAAAACTCATTTACAAAGTAAATGGAAAGTGATTACTTTGTATGTACATAAATGATATTGTATGAACAACCAGATATTTTTACACCAGTCAAGAACTTGTAGGAAGACATTTGTTCATCATTGTGCCATTGTATTGTTTCTGTGAATTTTAATAGGCAGTGCATCATATTTTCTTTTCTTGTTTTTAACTAAAGTTTCTTTTATACTACACTTGAAAATGCTACTACAAAATTGTGCATTGTGCATTCTGTGGCCTTACGGAGCTTTTACACTATTTGGTGTAAGTATTTTGAACTATTCACATCTTCCTATGTTACAACCCAAATCCTCAGTGAATTTTATGTGACGGATTAGCACAAAGTAGTCCATAATTGTGTATAAAACACATCAAACTTTGCAGTTGTAACATGAGAAAATGTGAAAAGGTTCAAGAGAATACAAAAGTCCCATTTTTATCACAAGGCATTTTCTCTTCAAACAATGCTCTGCTTTACTTTCAGTAACTGTAAAAAACAAACAAACAAAAAACATGGATGGCAACTTGGAAATATCCAGCTCTGACCTGTAACTCACAATAAAGTTAGAGACCTCACTAACTGCCACAACACGCACACACACAAACACACACACACACACACACCTACACGCGCACACCCACACACAAAAATTCACGTCTTTTAAGGAGACCAGAATTGCACAGATCAGAAATTGGTGGCTGCTTCCGAATTTCATTTTGTGAAATTGTCTACATCCATTTAGCTTTTTACAGTTTCCTTTTAAAATCTGTAATACATTAATATGTAATAAGAGCTTCATCTTGCTGCCAGAAGCAGTTACCAGCTATTCATATTAGTGAGGCTACTGCACGAGAATGTTAGCGATTAGTATGGTTAGTACAGGTAGCATTGCTAAAATCCCAGTCTCTAAAGAATTTGGATTCTTGACTTAACTTTGCCTTAAGATTTCTTAAATCTGCAACATTTTCAAATCCAGCTTGTTGCTCACATTTTGAAAGCTCAAAAAGATTAAACTTGGTTTAGCCTTCCTGTTATCAGCTTTAAATATTGCCCTCTTACTCACAGCCTGACCTAACTTTAAATCTTTCTAGACTGGTTTTTAAAAATAGAGTTTTATTTCAAATAGCTTATATACATCTCTGTGTTTCCGTTAACTTTATGGTAAACACCCCACTGGTAATGAAAATAGCTAAACGCTCAGCTTCAGCGCCCACAACACAGTGTTATTAGCACAAGCTGGAACGAGGCATTTCTTAAGTAGCTTTCGTTTTTATGTCTTATTGAAACACAGTTGAGTGAAAGTTGTTTTTAACTGAATATTAAATCTAACCAGATTCCTGGACTTTTGGTCATTTTTTTCAAAAGCTTAGCACAGCTATTCTCATATCTGCTTAGTTGTAAATTAGATATTTTTTATCTGAAGCCTTTAGCTTGGACAAAAAACTGAGTAATGAAAGCCAATTTTTACCGTAAACTGAGACAGTTTAGTCTTGATTTGGTATGAAAGTCAAGCTGAACTTTTAACTGAATGTGTTTACAAGTAGGCTCTGTTGTCAACCCCAAAAAATCTTAATTTGATGCAAGTTTTTTTATTCTAAGAATAAACCTAAACCTAGTATATAGTTTATCCTTTTTAAATTTTTACTTTAGTCAGCACTGCAAGGTTTATGCATATTTGTAATAGTATTTCAGATGCCTTTAAATGTTGATACTATTGTTTTTATTTTTACTGGTTTGTATGTTTGCTGCAAAATATTTTTCTACAAATCCAAATGATATACAATTTTGTGTCACCCGTGGAGTTTTATTTTCATACCTTGTCCATGTTTTATGCTGTATATACACTTGCAGTACTACTACTCTTTACAGACTTTTGTACTACTATTATTGTAAAACTACAGAAGTTTTAACACGTTTGCTGTCATTGTAAGCCAGATGCATAAACAATTTACATAAAATCAAATCTTTCCAGTGTAGATACAGATGGGCAGCACAACAGCTGCGAATGAAAGCGCAGTGTGACGCAGCGTACCAGGTCACTTACGTCAGTGCTGGTCAGCCGAGAAATAGATTTGAGAAACATTCCAAAATAAAAAATAATATCCAAAGAAATGTCGATATCATGTCGCTGATTTTTCCATCCATCTATTTTCTGTTCACCCTTGTCCCGTAGAGGGGTCGGGAGGGATGCTGGTGCCTATCTCCAGCTACGTTCCGGGCAAGAGGCAGGGTACACCCTGGACAGGTCGCCAGTCTGTCGCAGGGCGTCGCTGATTTTTAAATTTTAGAATTGTCATTAATGTGTGGAAATAAAGTACTAAATTTAAATCTAAATTTCTTATAGAATTTAGATATGGGAAATGAATTGGACATAGATTAAAGACTATTTTGTGTCTACTGAAACAGTTTTGTTTTGATTTCAAATCAAAACACAACTTCAAGGCAGCACAAAAGGATGAGGTCCCACCGAGATTTGAACTCGGATCGCTGGATTCAAAGTCCAGAGTGCTAACCATTACACCATGGGACCAGATAGTAATACCCATTCGACTTCTAAGGTCATATACACCTACACATATATGTATTAAATGAATATGTGCTTAATACATTGAGGTAGTAAATCAATTTACGAAGGCATTACACCAAATGACTGGTATTTGACAGTACACGTCACATGATGCCACGTATCCTTAAAGCAGTTCAGCTAATAGCAAGTTATGCTACGATTTATACAGCGACACTCCTCTATCTGCTTCGTGTACTTTGAATTTAGAGACTAATTGCTGAAGGTACCTGCTTTTAAACACTTTTTCTAAGCACTAGTAGAGAACGAATGAATCGACGACGTTTATAATTGGTTTATTTCAGCATTTAACTCCGGTAGCAGTGGTGTCCCTAGCCTCAGTCGAACAGCAAAAGCGAATTGTAGGTTAATCATGAAGGGAAACAAAGGTCGCATTAGCTACTTAAGATATACCTTCAGCATTGTTCTGCATACGGCTACTTATTTGAGTGTATCGGTTGTCACCATTTTGTGGAAGTTGCGAAGGACTTGCTCGTGTTAATGCAACTGCATTTACACGAGCAAGTGTAACTACAATATTTGCCTCCAGGGGGCAGCAGATGCTTTTATATTAGTGTGCATTAAATTAAAGATGTAAAATTTGGACCATCAGAATGTCTGTCATTTGACGCTGTTACAGTATAAAGTGGACTATCACTGGCACTTTTGGTGTTAATGAACTTTTAAGTGTGTCTGAATATTGTATAAAAATGATATGGAAAATATCACTAAAACATGCCAAGAATATATTTACCAAACCTACAGTAATAATATACTGAAAATAAAAGATTTTCTATAAAAGTAGCAGAAAGTGATGGTAATAATCTTTTCCTCAACATCCTCTAATAAAGTTTTATTCTCATCTTTGAAGTCTACAAACACATAGAAAGCATTGTCACATTATTGTCATTATTTATTAAACAGAGATAGGTCAGAAATTAAAAGTTTTGTTTAAATACTAATTACACAGTTTAATTAAAAGCCTTGTAGAACCATCTTCACCAGCAGTACCTCTCAGAAGTCATGCTTTCTATAACTTAATCAGTCTCTTAAATTATAGTGCATATTTTTGACTGGCTGCACTACCAACATCTCTTTATTTCATTGAGGTTTGTAGTTTTTTGCATATTCCGTTTTAATCACAATGCATCCTTCCATTCTGTTGAAGTCAAATTTCAGATCATTTCACATTTGTCTCTAGAACGCTTTGAAACATAGAGTTTATGGTGAACTCTGGGTGTTCTGATAAGCCTTCTATGCTGCTTTGCAAATCTAACTGATGCAACCATGTAAAGTAACACTTTGGGTGTGTTTGTTTGGACAAACTCCTTGGTAGATTGAGAACTCTCCTGTATTTTCCTTTGTCAGGAATCTGTTCTACAGTAGGATAATGGACTTAATTGTCCTAATTGGGTTCATGCACATAGGTGTGCTATAGTGCTTTAGTTAGCAACTCCTTCCTGCCTTAATTTCCCTCTTAAATCCTAAAGCTGCAAGGATGCACTTTGTTGTTTCCACACAAAATAGGCCATTTTACCTTAATTGTTGAGTAATGAATAATGGACAGTGTGAAATACAGCAAAAGCGAATTGTAGGTTAATCATAAAGGGAAACAATGGTCCCATTGTGTTTTCTAAATTTTGAATAATTTTAGAACCTGAGACCGGTTGATATTATTTTCTGATGTGACAAAACTCACTTACGCTTTTAAGTTTTGAGGTGCTTCCTTTTAGGTATTTTTGTATAGTTAGTGTCTATATTGCAGCACATATTAATAAATCAAAGCTAAATATCTATTTTCTTTTCTGCAGTGCACTCCAAGAAGTGTAACTCTTCATGCTCCGGTGAATAATCCCAGACTGTAGCTGCAGGCAGGCCTGTCCTCTACGGCTCCATTCAGCTATTGTTTAACTCAGAGGAGCCGCGAGGATACATTAACCTAATGTCCCACAGCTTAGTCTGTACTAACAGCTTAAAGTGCCCACACTCTCGTCTGTGTCATCACAATCCCTGACACGTGAGGAGGCCCCTCCCACCTGACCTGACGCCCCCTTGGGCCAGCGAACAATGCATGCACATGCACATATAATTAGGAAGACAGCGAGAATACGTGAGGACACACATGTACTCATGTTTAACCAGCGCAGAGAAAAATCAATAATGTGCTGGACTTTGAGAAGAAGAATCTAATGATCAAGCATCATGTTAAAGCCGGAGTTATCCAAACGATGAAGTTAGATTTTTCGCACATTGTGGAAAAGAAAATTAAGACTTTTGCTTTTCTTCTTTACTACCTGACTTTAAATTAGACTAAACTTTTTCTGTTCAGTCAGGATTATCCAAAATATTTAATTTTGGTTAAAGTAGTTGGAAGAGATTCTTTAAAATTCTTTTTTTTTTATTTATTCAGAAGTCAACATAATTTGAAATGATTATGTTATTAACTTAACTTGGAAAGCCCATTCTATAATTTAATGGGTTTATCAGCTTCACAACATCTGATTTAAATGTGCTTACTGATGTCCAGGGGCGGTCCTAACCTGTCTGGTGCCAACATTCTCCACGAATCATTTTAGATTATCATGAATCATCATGAACACACTCAAAATTACTTTTAATATTTTATTTGAAAAATTTGAAAGTAACTAGAAAAATACTACAAACTCTCATAAAGTGAACAATGCAAATACAAAAAAAACCCTAATTAAAATAGATTGCACCAATGGTCAAAAATTTACAAAATTATGTTTCACTAGTTAAATTTTTATCAAGACAAATGTCACTGCACAACTGTCAATTAACTGCTAAATGTATTAAACAGTTTACACTATTACTCTTCAAGAAACACAAATTAAATTGCAAAGCTGTTGTAAAAATCTCAGATTTTTTGTTAAATAATTAATTTTCAAGTAAAATAGGCTACAAATTTAACTGCACACTGTTTAATGATGTGGCAGCTCATGCCACCCGAGAGGAGAAGTCGCCCTGGGCAGCTGTCCATATCGTCTATACCACAAGCGCTACTGTTTTTGTCTTATTATGAAAAGAATTTAGAGAAACCAGGAAAACATCTACAGATCTCCACAAGTCTGGTTCAGTCTCCGCACACCTGAAGGTGTCAACATTCATCAACAACATTTTAATGATGTGGCAGCTCATGCCACCCGAGAGGAGAAGTCGCCCTGGGCAGCTGTCCATATCGTCTATACCACAAGCGCTACTGCTTTTGTCTTATTATGAAAAGAATTTAGAGAAACCAGGAAAACATCTACAGATCTCCACAAGTCTGGTTCAGTCTCTGCACAATGCTGCTCAGCGCCGTACAGGAGAAACGGGAGAGCGCTCTGCGACTCTTCATAACACGATGACGATGCATAGATTTTATATTTAACCCATTCACTCATTCTTACAAGCTTTTCTGCCTTCTCTTCCAGTAATCCCTGTCTGTTTTATTTAGGCTAAATCCTAATTTTGGTATTTATCCAAATTCTGTCCTGACTGTTGTTGATCCACAACAGCACAGACATGGTAGAGTATTTGGGATTCCAGTAATTCTAAGAGCTTGACCAGAAGAAAAGAGGAACAAATCAAACAACACCAAAACAAGCAAAACAAACAAACAAAAAACATGGTTGATATGGTTGTAATACCAAAGTCTAGCCCTTGGGGTGTCAAACTCCAGTCCTTAAGGGCCGCTGTCCTACAACCTTTAGATGTGCCTCTGCTGCACCACACCTGAATAGAATAATTAGATTATTAGCAAGCCTCTGGAAAACCTATCCTCACTAGAAGCAGGTAATTAAGCAATTTCATTCCAGTGTTTTGTTCCTGTGTCACATCTAAAAACTGCAGGACAGTTGCTCTTCAGGACTGGAATGGGCTAACCTATGTAGTACAGCACCAGTTTCTCTGTGTCCTCTTCTGGCAGGAAAGTCTTTGTTCTTGCAGTAACTTTAAGGTGACAGTTGGATGAACTAATTTTTGACTTTCTTTGGGGGAAACTTCAGGCCTCAGATTGTTAAGTATCTAAGTTTTTGCTCACTCTGTGCTCTTTTGCCCAATGGAGCCTAGCTCAGTTATGACTTCTGACCTTTATTGGACTAAATATTAAACTTGTAGTCCTTTTTGCTTTGAGGTGGAGGAAATTTTGACCAATCCATTTAGATATTGTGTACACACTGACACTGTACCAGGATGGTCAAGTGGTGATGCAGAAATGTACCCACTTCTCCTCGTTGGTTTGCAGAGTTATACAATCCAGTATCATAATAAAACTGAGATACACAGTATGTCTCTGATCTGATCTTTATGATATTCTAAAATTACTTAGAGTTGACACCATGTTCACAAAACCAAAGAATACAGATTTAATTAGATTCCAACATAAAGATAAATTTAGAATTACCAAAACCCCCAAATCAAGATAAAAACTCTACATATGTACAAAATATGTGAAATCCTAGTTCCTTACGTCTTTATTCCGTAAGTATACAGTTATAACAATCCAGACTGCCTAAACAGTTATGTTAAAATGCATGGATTTGTGGAGATCTAAGTCATTACTTTAACTGCTTTGGCACTTCCTGTTTTGGATAAGCAAACAATTATTTTTGTCCTGAATTTTGAAGGTGGTGTCGGGCGCAGAAGGCTACAAACTACTACAACCATATGAGCTTGGCTCTGTTGTAGCAAATTGCTCAGTGGGTCGCTGGTATTTAGTGGATTTACCTTTAACCCACTTTCAGATAGTGTTGGCTTAAAACTTTAAATCATTTACCATGACATGCATGGGACTAAAAATAAGCAACCCTCCTCAGCCTAAGAGTTATAATACACTAAATATGTAACCATGTGCATTAGAAAATATACGAAACTCCATTAACTGGCCCTACAAATGCTTCCCTGAATGATTATCAAAATATTTTACCAAAACAAAAGCTTTTTCAGTACTTTTGGTAGTATAATGTAGCACTATGTAGCATGCATGCTACATAATGCAATAACCTGTATTCCTTAGGTTTAATAAACAAGTGGAGTACAACATGATCATTTTTACAATGTGTGACTGATCAAGAAATTTAAAGAAAGAAAATTTCAAAAGGAAATGTAAGACTGTAGGAGGGAAAGTTAGAATAATGGGTCTACTTGACTTCAGCTGTCCTTCACAGCTGTATTCAAAGGAGAAGGTGAAGACCAAACATTTAAGAGGCTTGTTAAATGCATTAAGTGAGTCATTATTGAGTGAATTAAAAAAAAGAGGTTCTTTTGTTCAGCTTTCTAAGTTCTAGGTGATTTACATTATGATGAATTTAATGCCAGTGAAAACAGGACAAAACAAGGCAGGACCAATGAAAAGGTCATTGATCGTCACTATCAGGAGGGCTTGGGTTTTATGAAAGTTTAATTCATAATCAAGAAGAACAGAAAGACTCATGGAGATGTGGAGGAGCTGTGTAGAGCATGTTAATGCTGAGCAGCTGAGAAAACACTGAGCAGATGGTCCTGAGTTTTCAAAAGGAGAAATTCTGAAATGACAACAGCTCAGATGACAAACTTTATTTTCTCTGCCTTTATGATAGACTAAGTAGTTTAATCACTATCAAATAACTCAAAAGAGTGAAAATCCTAACTCTAATTCGTCACATTGTATTATATTTATATTAGATTTAAACAGTAACCTGGAATGAGAACTTTCTCAAACCAGACCTGGTATATGAGTTTGCTCTTCCTGCTAATGATCACTGAACAACTGATGTTTTGGTGATCATTTCCCATGTGTGCGTTCATGCTGTGTATTAGGTATTGTCAACTTCTTAAAATAATGGTCAAAGAAAAAAAGCACAACCTCTTTTTAGAGGTTTTATTAGCTTATTTGAGAGTGTTTAGACAGGGAAGTGGATAATGAGAACAAGGTGAGAGAAGCAGGCTAAGGTCATCAGACTGGGACTAGAACCTATGACATCCCAGTCGAGGCTCCACACATGGGTTGTACTTTACCGCTGCACTACCATGGCACCCCACAACCTCTTCTTTGCCAAAAGATGAATTTGGTAAAAAAAAAAATTAAAAAAGAAAATCTCTTTCTGCTGGCTCCCTAAATACAAAAATACATATAAATATTTGGTGTGAGTGTGTATAGGTAGTTTTTCATGTTGTGTGTCACCCCATGTCCCACTAACTTTTGGAAATTGTCCTCCTCTGACCCAGCAGAATTGAGCTGGTAAATAAAATTGATAAAATGGAATTTACAGAGGAGAATAAAACAATGTGGTGTTGGATACAGTATACGGTTTGAGTATGAAATCCTAACTATTTAAGACCCTAAATTGTCCTGATATTTTAACTACATAACTCTAGTCTTGAATTTTCATCTAAACCTTGACTTAAAGGGGTGGAGTTATACTGTATATTTTCCAGCTACTTAGTGACATTTTAATAGCACAATCAAGTAACTATGTTACCCTTAGTTGGTATATAAATGCTATGTATATCAATTATGACGTAAAATAAATTTGAATTTGCAATTCAACATTTTGAAATTGGGCCTCTGTCTCTTTAAGAAGCTCCTGGTCTTTCTGAAACTCCGCCTTGAGGAAGTCATTGCAGCAATGTTTCTCCATTAACCCTTTAACACTCATTCTCAGGAGTGTTGCACTGAGAAGTAGTTCCTCTGCTGAAGTCAGCAGATGCACAGTTGCAGCAGGTGTTTGCTAACTTCTGCTGCTGCTAGTCTGGAGGAACTGAGTGGGGGATTTGCGGGAGAGAGGTGCTCTGTAATGAAGAAGCTTGGCTTGAGATTGCAGCTCTGAGGAGGTCAGACCAAGCCCTTACATAACCCAAATGATTGCCACAAAAGATTAAAGGATTTCTCAAACATGTATGCAAAGAGTCAAGGTGACACTCCAGGTATGTTTTATTCATGAGAGAGTAATCTAGAGCTCAAAAAAGTTGATTTTACATAACACTGGCCCTTTAATGACATCAAGTCAGTCCTTAGTAGTGTAACAAAGTAGGTTCCATTAACAGTACAGAATTAAATAAATACTTGTAATCTATTTCAACTTATTTGTGGAGTCTGAGAGGACCACTGAGTTCCCTTGAATTTAGCCTGACAGATTTGGCATAGTTTACATACCTTCTCTCCCTTTTTAGACTTACAGCCTTTAATGATGTCGTGTTCATTTGGCTTGCCTAAATAGAGAAGCATCATAAAGAGAAAAAAATACTTCAGGAACTAGAACACACTTGCACTGTTACAGCATGTTTTGGACAGTTTATTGGCATCTCCTGAGTCCGCCTCCTGCAAAAGCTAAACATGTCACATGATTTTTATCACAGTCCTTGCGAGGCTTGAGCTGTCTAAATGCGGTAGGTTGGGTTTGGTTTCACTGGAATGAGAATTACAGGGGACAGGTCCAGCGTTCCCACCTGATAATGTTTGTTATAGGCTGAAGCGTTTATTTTGGTGGTGAAACCAGACACACTGAAAAGCCTTTGAATTGGTTCAACTTTCTAGCTTTATTGAAACGGGCTAATTTGACCAATGTTTAAAAAAAAGGGTTAACTGACACGTAATAGTCAGTAATGTTAAAATCGGCGGCTCGCAGAGTCCGTTTTTGCAGCAGTGTCTCACTGGGACGGCATTTGGACTGGCCTTAGGAGCACCTGGACCTATTAGGTTTCAGCAGAAGTTTTTAAATAAGTCACAGAGAAAATTAAGGAAAGAGGCAGAGCTAAGTTGAGCGAGGTGTGCTCCATGCATTAAAACAAAACCTGCCCCATATGAAGTTACATTGCAGCTTGGAGAGATTACCTCCTCGTTGCACCCCCATGTCAGCGTCCAGGTGGTGCTTCATGAGATTCCCTGATGTTTTTATTTCAGACAGTTTGTGCGCACTTAGCCTCATTCCTGGGAAGATGACTCACATTGAGATTGAGGATGTTTGATGGTTGCTGTATGGCGGCAGTGCTGCTGGTAGTGCAGGTACTGCAGGAAAGAGGAAATGCAGCTGGAGTGTCATCACTTTATGTTTTCCATGTCCATTAATTATTGTTAACTTATGTTTGTTATCTGTTTGGGCAAAATTAGGGCTGAAACTAGCAGTTATTTTGCTGATCAATTATTATGATGCTTAACTGATTAACTGGATAAGAGAATTGGCCTTTCTCCTGATCTCACTTCAGTTTATTTTATACAATATTAGAAATTAATTAAAAGATGCAAACAAATGATTTAATTTTATTCTTATTATAAGAAAATAAGTATTTTATTGACTAAAATGCAATAACAGCATTTCATTACTAAATATGCTTAATTATTATTAGACTGATTGACTATTTTTGAATTACCGATTAATAATTAATTAATTATATAAATTGAATAAGGTTAAGCAAGGAAAGTGAGAAAGAAGTATTTTTTTTATTATTTTAAATACCAATGTAACATATTTTTCTACAGCTTTAACATAATTTCAAGGTGTTGTTTATTCATCAAATAGCAATTTCTGAGTTTGTCCAGTTAATGATTAATCAATTACTAAACTAGTTGATTATTTCAATAATCAATTAATTCGATTAATTGTTTCAACCCTAGCTGAGATTTGTTCCAATTTATAGGCAAAAGAAAATGCAGCCAATCAGTGACGATGATAAAGACCTTGGAGGTTGCCAACAAACCAAAGTTTGTGTTGTTGAAATTATTTTTCTTTTAAAAATGGGAGTTTTAGTGAAGCTTATTAAGATATATATAATAAACAAGCATAATGGTTTAAGCATATTAAAATAAAACGTTAAAAAAATTCCCTTTAATATTGTAAGAAAAACAAAAAAATAATATTAATCATATCAAAATAAAAACAATACATTTTAGCTGCTTCTTTTTTACTATTTAAACTTCTTGCAGAGTTCACTAATGTTTTTTTTTTTTTTTGACATTGTTATAACCTACATCAGCATCTTTTCATGTAATCACAAAAAGATTAAAACTGTTATGAAGAAAGCAAAGTGTCTATGAGTCTACTCTGTTGTTGATCTGAATCCCTTGGTACATGTCATATGCTGCAGATTGGTGTTTTGGCCCCAGAGCTTCATGCTAGGCTCTGTTTGTGTTTATCACATCACATGCTCTGACTGGACCCAGCAACCTGACTACAACCAGCCGGGTAACAGGGGGATCATCTAAGTGCGCTCGGCTTCAGATTAGCACCCTTTGACACCTGCTCTCCTAACACCTTGGACATATAATCTCCCTTGATCTTATTTTGAATCCGTTCTCTCTTGCTAATTATGTCTTCCAGATGTCTTCCCCGTTGCTATGCACATCCAGGGGATCTTGCAAAGTTAGTTTTCCTCTTGCTTTTTCTTTTATGTCACAATAATCTCCAATAAACCAGATATATAAACAATGATGCGTTCTCGTGTTCTTCTGCCCCTGGGCTGTGACTGACTTTCTCCTCTGTCCTCTCCTTCTACACTAGTTGGCATGGATGGCTCCTTCACCGTTGCTCTGTCATGTCTGATCAAGTCATCAAGAATCCCCGCTTTGCACCTTCAGCTCTCAGCTGAGGGTAACTCCGACTGACTTCCAAAAAGGAGACAGTGGAGGAGGAAAGCCAGCCGAAGCTGGCCTGACTCAGCTGCAGTGAACCTTCACCACCCTCTTATTTTCTCTAATAACTCCTGTCTCATATGCCCGCTTCACTGCTATGCTACCACATAATGCTATATAATTGACTTGTCTCTTTGAATGTTACTCTATTGAAAACTCAATCTGAAGAACACATTCACATAGTTTATATAGTTCATCTATATAAACTCCGTCCCACGGCGTTCCCCAAGGTTGTGTGCTCAGATCCCTACTTTTCCTGTCCTACTTTCTTCCCACTGGCCTCATCTTTCACCTGCACTTCCATTTCTGATAAACCAGATAAGAATACCTACATCTCCACCAAATCAATAATACTCTCAATGGAGCTTGTTCTGTTTCCTCTAAACAGATCTGGCTAATCAGTAACTAACATTTTTGCTGGTATGTCTGCTATGGCCACCACCAGGAAAAAGTTTAAAATAAAACTTCTAAATTAAATTAGAAAAACTAATTATGTATCTCATATATATGTTATTACAATTAATCAATCAAGTTGATTTGTGTAGCACATTTCAGCAACATGGCAGTTTGTAGTGCTTTACATTGTGAAAACAAAGGGAAACATCAGAAATACATCATAGAGTCAACAGTTATGAAAGCCAATAACAGACATTACATTTTGTCAAGTGTCATCATCAAATTCATCAGTACACATTAAATATGTTGGCTTTAGTTTTATGGTGCAGCAGACATTTTAGATATTTTGTGGTAAAAGTATGATGTAGTCGAGACAAACACTGCGCTGTGAGTAAAAAGATAAAGAAAACTAGAGTAATGTAAGTTTGAAATTCGATTCAAGCTTCAGCTTAAAGGCTAGTTGTAAGTCAGTGTTTGTTTTCCTCTTGTTCAATAGGAGAGTAAAAACAGTCACAAAGTTTACACAGAATTAGGTGAATATAGCGAAGTGTACAGTGAAAGCAAAGATTATTACGCAAACAAACAGAGTTGGGTGGATCAGGGCTTGTTCTGACTTGGTCAGAAAATTCTGTTGGATTGTCTTTTTATGTCTTTTCCTTGTTTTTCTTCAATGTTTCATGAGTTAGGACAAGGAACTGGAAAAAGACAATTAAGCCAAACCAGCCATTCAGAAATATTGGAGTATATTGTTTTTATTTAATGGGAATCTAATGAAATAATAAATACTCCTGCTTGGGGTGGGCACTCCTGGTCCTTGAGGGCCGGAGTCCTGCAACTCTTAGATGTCTTCCTGGTCCAACACACTTGGATCCAACAGCTGAATCACCTCCTAAGCCAGGGGTGTCAAACTCCAGTCCTCGAGGGCCGCAGTCCTGCAGTTTTTAGATGTGCCACAGGTACAAAACACTGGAATGAAATGGCTTAATTACCTCCACCTTGTGTAGACCAGTTCTCCAGAGCCTTAATTATTCTATTCAGGTGTGCTGCAGCAGAGGCACATCTAAAAGTTGCAGGAGACCGGCCCTCGAGGCCTGGAGTGCCCACTCCTGTGCTAGAGTTATGTCCTGTTCTACATTACCTACTCAGCATTATTTAAGAAAAAAAAACAACAACAACTAAGGCTTATTGTAGATTTATAGTTAAACACATTAATCCTTATTTAATGAATGAATTGTAGCTCATTTAAGAATTCTTGTAAAAGTTTTCTGAACTTTTAAATTAGAAAAATAAGATTATTTATACTGAAAAGGACTTTCGAAATGCATTGACAGAGATCCAGTCCAATATAGCAATGTTTTCAAAACACTGCTATCTTTTGGTTTTGGGAAATCAACAAGTTCATATCACCAAAACAAAAATATTTTAAAGCCAGAATAAAGCTGAATCATCTTAATTTCCTCAGTTTACATGTTTTAAACTGAAATAAATCATTCTGGAGTGGAGATTGATGAAAAGAAATGCACAGGAAAACGACGTAAACAAACTGCTTTCCACTCTGGATCTCATCGGCAGGTGAAATGCTTAAAGAGCACAATAAATTTCCAGTTCAGTGAATGCATGAACAAACTGAATCAGCCTATAAAACTGTTATTGGGCTGGCCCAGTCTGTTGTCCTCCATGACACTGCAACGTTTGTTTGTTTTGGTTTTTTTTTGTTATTGTTGTTGTTGTTTTTTATTATCAGATCCTGCAGGCTGGACTTTTGTTTCACAAAAACATAACTCTGTAGTGAAATACCTCCTGTCATCATAAGAGATATTAGTTTTATTTTTGCCCCAAAAAATGTTCCCCAAAGCTAAGTACTAATGGGGGCAGCACAGGAACCTTTTATCCCAGTCTCTGATGTGTTTTCTTCCAGGATTACCCTGCATTTAGCTCCATCCATCTTCCATCTGAAAAACACCCCACAGCATGATGTCGCCATTACCATGCTTTGCAGTGGTAGTGTTGTGTTTAGCGGAGTTGGTCTTCCACCACAAAGGCGGAGTTTCAGAAAGAGAAAAAGCTTCTTAAAGAGACAGAAGTCCAATTTCAAGGGGTTAAATTAGAAAGTCAAATTTCTTTTCAGTCATATATCATGTATGTAGCATTTTCATAACAACTGAAGTAACATGATTATGCTATAAAAAAGTGCCTGTAAAATATTAATAATGCCCCTTTAATACAGAGGATTACATTTTTTAGTAAAGCTCAGCCACAAAAGCAATTAAAATAAATCTATGTTTGGAATAAGATGACTTTCTCTTCGAAAAAAAAATCATTCTTTTGAACGGCTCTTTGACGTGAACCTGAAGAGTCAGATCTCTTCAAAGAACCATAAATCCCATCAAGATAAACGTCAAGATGATAATTTTGGTTCACGTATAAATTGTATTTTGTCTGCCTGCTTGATTAACATACCTTATCGATGCTGCATGTCCACAATATTATTACTGTTTACTTGGTACAGATAGACAGGCACCATCTGATGCCAAAGTGAAGTGGATTTGCCAAGTGCACCAGAATGAGCCTTTTTATTGGGTCCCACAAGTGTTGGAGTTAATGGAAGAAAATTGTAACCATGTGTAATTTCTCCAAATTAGCCAAACTGTTGTAATCTAAGTCATCTGCTCTTTAAGGCCTGAAACACATTAAGCATGTAATATCAAGTAATAAAGTATTGTTCATTCCACACAAAAACATTAAATGTCAAACATGAAAGAAAGTCCCATGGAAATGATTGCCTGTGACTCAGTTTGGTCTGAGTTTTTTTTCAGCCTCACTAAATTTATTTTGTGTCACATACAGGCACAGACCTAACCTTAGAAATAACTATATTTTAAAACGTCACAAAGTTCTCAGCACAAGACAGATGCTCAACACATGGCTTTGTCAGCCATTCAGCAAATCAATGCAGTGTTTGCCAGCAGTTCATTTCTATCGTCTGTCATTCCTGAGTTGGCCTTAAAATTCAACAAATTATTAATTGAAACGAGAACTTATAGAATGAGGAAATTGGGCATCATTTTCAATTAATTCAAGTAAAATTACTTTCCGGCTACTTTCCACAAAGCTACTTTACAAAATGTAGTTTAATTTTTGATTTTCTAAGGTAATTCAGCTTACTCTTTAGGACCATATAGATTTATAAAGTCTCTTTCAGCCTGGAACTTTCTGATAGCTAAATATTTTCTTCTGAAAGTCAAAAGTTATTTCACAGAACATCCAAGGTACTTTTATGAAGAAGGCTATATTGTAGAGCAACTTGGAGTTGACTTGTAACCTGATATGTTCCAAAATGTTTGGATTCCTTTCTTTTTTGTTTTTGTCAGTACCTAGCTGTGCTCCAGGGGGAATTTGCTAACTAATACTTTCTGGAACTTTACAGGGTTCATTTGCAGACCATAATGACTTACAATGGTGCTTGTACTCTGATACTTCCTGAGACTGACCAGCTACATTTTGGAACTCGCTGCTTTACAAAACTTGCTGGCAACTTTCAAAAGATGGATAATGAGGTGAGATAAAAACCGTCACACTTTTTGAAGTGCGGCCAGGGAGCATAATGTCCTCAAGGGAACCTCTAAGGTTGAGAAAATATTATTATTCACATTCACAAAAAAAAAAAAAATTCTAGTTATTCAGAAAATCCTTTTAAGTTCCACAAAATATCTTGTTAAAGGATGTAAAAGGATTTTTAAAGCTGCAGTATGTAACTTTTATCAAAAAATATATATATATTGATTTACATATTTGCTATAACTCTCATGTTTGTGACAGTATGATATGACACGGATAATACGTAAAAAAATTGAGCACCTTCGTCTTCTTCCAGTGCTTTCTAGAGACAACCAAGTTGTTTCTATACCATTAGCACATTTAGCAGCAAGTGCATGAGATTAATTGTTGGCAATAAGACCCTCCTCCTCCTGGCTCTGATTGGCTGTTTTTGGATGGGAGCTAATCTATCACTGTGGCGGTTGATTGGCTAATTTAAACCCCTGCTCTACTGATGATCTGTCAGAGTTGGTGTGAGGGTCACCTTTTTTATTAAATTAACTGAACTAAAGGACACCAAATCCCACATCACATCTACATGTTAAGGTTGTCAAAGTCAGGCTAGCATAACTGACCTGCTTCCCTCTCCTTTGCTATTTTATTGTCACTTTTAATTAAATCTCTTTCTGACTTTGTGTCTAGTTGTCATAGTGTTGACAATTAGTGTTGACAATTAGGAGCAAAATGCCATCCCTTTTTCTTTTAGATATCACACATACATTTAAAGTGATGCACATTAAATTGACGACTTAACAGCTAAAACCAAAGCTACTCATCATGAGTCTGCAGGTTTTTGCCCTCTAGCAGGGAGTTAGGAGATGGGAGGGAGGCAGAATCCATCCATCCATCCATCCGTCCGTCTGTCCATCCATCCATCCATCCATCCATTTTCTGTACACCCTTGTACAGAAAATATTTTTCTATTCTAGAGAATAGACTATAAATCCCAAAACCTTAATATATTTTGCTCTTTGTATTTTGCAGAAAACATTCTAAAGTTTTATTTCTTGCGATTTGCAAACTTAAAATAAATGTAAACAAAGTCATTTCTGTGATTTATTGTTTAAAATGGTCCCAATTTTCTGTCGTGTTTTTTTGTACATAAATATTTTGGTTTGTTTTAGAGGTTTTTGTCCATTTGGTTCTTTTAAAAAAATCGTTCAAATGCGCCATGGTGCATTTTGTCTGCTCAGTTCGGGAGCCTCTTACATGAGACTCGCTCCAAAAAAAAGGACGCTGTTCAAACACCACTGCAACACAAACACTCTTCATTCATTCATTCCTGTGGTGCAGGAAGACCTCTAAATCTGTCTGAAGC
Organism: Gambusia affinis; assembly: GCF_019740435.1. NCBI lineage: Eukaryota > Metazoa > Chordata > Actinopteri > Cyprinodontiformes > Poeciliidae > Gambusia > Gambusia affinis. Next base: position 19,950,332 of record NC_057868.1, on the reverse strand, counting down.
TGTTTTTACTCCCAAAATCCCTCCAGGTGGGACACCTCTGATAAAACCCACAGGCTACACTGATGAAAACTCCCACAAACAGACTTGCAGTGTAAGCAAGCACTCCTAAGAGTGAGCTGAACATTACCAGCCCAGTAAATAAGTGTTCAACGCCACAATAAATTATTATGTATATTGTAGAAGGGGAGAAAAAAAAAGGAAATACAGATGGACCTGGATAAGATGGGGTTTGGAAAAAGCTGAATCTTAGAGATTGCTTTGAAGGTCAGCTACAACAGGAGTACATTCAGCGCCACTGAGATTACTGACTGATGAGCTTGAGAACTGATGATAACTCCTGGATAACAATGACCTTTCAGGCTGCAGGATACAGAAGCGTCATGCCTCGCTGCTATCAGTGTGCTATCTGTAACAATGTCTGTGGCAAAATGCCTCGTTATTTAGACTCTTTAGGTAGACAGACAACTGAAGTGTTGCTCATGACAAATAATATTCCAATCTGTAGCTTAGTTATGTAGATCAAACACAAACCAATCATTTAGTTTACAGTTTAATCGGGTTTTTCAACACTGTTTCAATGCAGTGAGGAAACTGGACAATCCCCTCAAAAATTAAGATGAAACATGATAAGATGGTAATTTACAGGAACACAAAACTTCAAGAGAGAGGTATTGGCATTTTTAGTCTACAATCAAAAATGATTAAGACTTGTCTTTTTGATGGCCAGTCCACTATTATGGCATATGATTTACTTGGTGCTAGCCTCATCAGCGCCTTCCTGTGCAATTCTGTTTGAATAAAGTCTCACTTCCAGCACAGTCTGGGCTTGTTCCCCTTCGCTTGGATTCCCTCTGGTAGAATTTCTACAAGGCCAAACTACAGAAGAAGTTGTGAATGATGATTTTGAACTTCTGCACTTTTTTAAACTTGTAGTCTGTGTGTAGTTTTAGCAAGGGCAGCAGAGGAAGTGATTTTAAAGAATTAGCAAAAACAGCCGCCTTGTTTGGATCAGTACTGCACTCTGATAGTTATTTATTGTGCACGCAATTTCAGTAAACTTGCATCAAACTTGCACATAGCATACGTCATTGGCAAACATTGATGATTGTGTAAAATTTCAACAGTTCATGCCTCCAGGAACCAATTTCCTCAAAAGCTAAGAGTCCAGACCCTCTGGATGAAGCAAAGCGTAGAACAAGGGGCTGGTTTTTACCAAGCTCATTAAGTCTTTTTTTCTGCAGCTGAACTACATCACAGTCAATATATGAAGTATTTTATTATAAAAGAAGAAAGAAAAAACACAGGACGCAAATCTTAGCTCACAACCTAAAATTTTCTTATGATTCTTTCAAGGCAAAATATTTCACAAATTAGCAAAAATAGCAAAGTGTGAGACTAAGGGCTGCTTATAAAATATCCATGTGTGTGTCTTTCTGTGTGTAGTGTAGGTAATGTTGGTCATTAGAGCTCAACCTTAACTGATGTCAGAAGCTCAAAAGTCAAAGGTTTTTCTCATTGCTGTACACAGGATACGTAAACGCATCCTTGTTGCTCTAACAACATCCTTCAGAGTGGAAGCTAATACTGAGTAAAGTTTTAAAGTAAACTTTTTTCAAAAAGAAATATGAGGCAGTATAAGTAGGTAAGAAGCCCTTTCAAAAGAAACTGAATCTCCTGCAGCATGGCGAGACATGTCTGAGGTTTTTCATCCTTGGGGAGTAGGAGGAAGCAAACATGCTTAAACAAGTTTAACATTTTTGAAATGGCAGGTTCTGTTACACTGGATTTGGAAGTCTCAGTGTTAAGGTACAAAGATACATTCTCTATATAAGCACAAAAACTGAAATTATAGTAAAGCTAGCCCTGCTAATCTAGCTAACTGCTAATGTAAGAATGTCAATTTATTTATAAAGCAATTTAAAGGCACCAAACTGAACAGTATAAAAACACATAATATGTTGTTCAAAATATCAAATCTGTAATCATTTTAGCTTTGTCTTTGAAATATTCATAAAAATATGTTTTACATCAAACATGCTAACATATTTTGGATCCTGATCTTATAATTTCTTATATTATAGGTTTTTAATAGGAATCTGCTAAAAATAAACATAGGCAGCTCAAAGTTTTATGTATAAAACTGAGACCAGAAAACAGACATGAAATAAATTTCTAAATGTGTTCAGGACAGTGACGGACGGATGGACTGGTGGACGGATGGATGTTGTAAAAACTCATTTCCTCTGCCCTCCACCTGGAGAAAAATACTCTCTTTTGAAATCTTCCACTTTTTATCTGTTTACAAGGTCTTGGTATGAAATGCAAGTGGTTTGCTAACAGAAGAGAAGTGTCAGTGGTCTTATTTTAGCACTTTAAAGACCAGCCTGACCACACACTGGGCCCTGTGCTCTTCATCTGTAAATGGTCCACGTATGAGCAGTCACTGACCAAAACCCACAATTAATGTCCAAATTTCAACTGGGATTAAAGATTTTATTTTTTTTGCACTCCCAAATTGCAGGCCAGCAGTGTTTCCTGGCGAGGGGAGAAAAAAACCTCGGCGGGATTTTTACGACACGGTAACTTTCCACTGAAATCCAGACTTAATGACTCATCTTTGAGGCTTCCTGAGACAGGGATGGTGACCCCCGGCAATTATTCCAGGAAATTAGATTAGTCACTAGTTGCTAACTCGACTGAAAGTCATATTTTCACTGTTTAAATAATTATGTCTCCCAGATGAAGAACATTCAGAACCTTTTTTTTTTTTGGCTGGTGAGTTTCATCAGGAACTGAATGTAATGACACCGCCTCAAAGGACATTTGGTTTCTTCTTTAGTGTCTGCTGAACATGTCACCATAAAGCCCAAAAATTACACAAAATATATGGGCTGTGTCACAGATAGTGCTATTAATGGGTTTCTTTAGGCAATTGACCACAGCTAATAAACCTTCAAAGGGCATTTAGGATGTTAGTGAGCGAGAACAAGTGCATCTGTAACAACTGCACTGTTTCTGTTTTCCTGTTCTTGCTGTTTCCCTGGGCAACCTAGAACAGTCATCATCAACACCTGCGTCTCATCCCTCAGTCACCTCCAGCGGTCAAACAACGTGCAGACCGCTGGAGGTGGTCTGCACTCGTCGCCTCTTCTATAACGTGCTCTGTGTCGCCACAGTTGTACTCATTATTATAGTTGGCCCTTTGTTCCTTGTTGGAATCCCTTTGTGTTTTTGAACCGTGTCCTAATTTCATCCCGTCTGTAGCCACACCCTCCCCGACCATACCCCCAACACCCACTCCCTCCGCCCTTTTTGGGTCATTGGCCTCCGCCTGCATCATTCATCTTTAAACCGAAGCTTAGTCTTCCCATGAATCTTTAAAGCTTTCCTCAGTCTGAGCTCTACGTTTGAACACTACTTCTGATGGCTGTTCACAGTGGAGCCTAAGTATTCAGGGTCCTGCGGGGAACTCCATGTATTTTGAACAAATAATAAATTAAGGGTTTGAGAAAGTAAACAGAGACTGACTTTGTAGTGAGTGTGGCAGCGTAGAATGAGATATAAGTGGATGAGTTATCCTCGTAGCTTATCATTGTAGCTCTGGGGAAACCAGAGAGAAGAATCTTTTGACAAAGTAAGTATTATTTATGTACCCACAAACATTGCCCTAATGGAAAAGTGGAAAGAAGAAGGCCGCTGTTGAAAGAAAGCAATAAGAAATCCTGTTTTCAGCCTGCTACAAGCCCTGTAGTAAACAACACAACAACAAAAAACATTTAAGAGTCAGACAAGACCAAAAGCTAACCTCTCTGGCCCACCTGCAAAACACTACACTTGTTTCCAAACTACCTCTGAAAGAAAACTTAAAGCATCATCTTTGCTGTGAAATCTGGTGGAGGTTCATCATGGTGTGGGAACCTTGACTTTAGTTGGGATTTGGAAGTAAATCAGAGTTGGTCAGAAAACAGATGGAGCTAAATAGGGAAGTCCTGAAAGAAAACCTGTTAGTACAGATGGTTTCAAACTTCAGTCCTGCTGGTTCTGGAACTTTGGTTGGAGTTTAACACTTCTGGGTTTTGTCTGCAATAGACAAATGAATGGTTACATGAAAACATATTCATGTCAGTCAGAGAATGTAGATACAAATCTGTGGCATGACATGCTGTTCTAATACTCTCCACCCAGTCTGATTATGGTTGACCTATTTTGCAAAGAATGGACTAAAATGTCAGTCTGCATGTAGAAAGCTGCAGGGGTAATTATAGTGAAAAGTGATTTTACCAGGGAGTAAATGAAGGAGGTTAAATAGTAAATATCAATCCTTGCCTATCCCAATAAAATATAATAAAGTTTGAGATGGCAACATGACAAAATGTGGAAAAAAATCAGTGACTATAACTATTTTTCCAAGTCGGTATTTTATTTACATTTTCTCATTGATACATATATAAATTCACTTTTAGGGTGTTGACTTGTTTTCTCCCTCTGCTTCTTTCTCTCTTCAACTTCTTTCCCTTTAAACATTTTCCTCCACCTTTGTCCATTTCTTTTTTCTTTTTGGCTTCTGTGTCTATTACATTTGAAACAAACCCAAAGAATTCCTAATAAAGTTTCATACATATATTGGAGGTGGCGCATCATACAGAAAGCAGTAATGCTCCACTTGTGAAGGTAAATCTGTTGTGCTTCACATTGACACTGCCAGAAAGGAAGCAATAAAAAAATATTAAAAACAAATTACAATTATTTACATGAAAATCCTCAAGATAAATTTGTAGGCACTATTTTGATCTATTCCGTAAAATCTCAATAAATCACCTGGTAGCCCGTGGTTACAACATGACCAAAAAGTCATAAACATATTTGCTGTATGATCAACATTGTTTATTTATTTCAAGACGGATGCTGCACATGATACAACATGCTAGTTGTCAATTGTAGTCCCTCAGGGTACAATCAATAAAAACACAATATATGACTGTTCATTACACACAAGTTAAGCTTTTTCCATCAAAAAGAGAATAACAATAATAATGAATAAAAAGCTTTTTTTTAATCTAAAAAACATATCAGGTTACAAAAAAAAAAAACAAAAACAAAAAACATATAGCACAAAAGTTCACCAGAATACGAGCCATTTATATTAAAAGCAGAATTAATAATATTTGATTGTCTAAGAGCCATAACTTAGTAGAAAAGCTTTAAAAGACTGACTCTTTTATTCCATTTAGTTCTGTGTTTTTTGTGTACTTTTCCCAGTTTAGGCCTTTATTATTATTAGTGCATGCAACAAATCTGGTGAGCACAGACACTTGTGGTTAAACATTGACCCCAGCCAAGTCTTGTAACTAACCTTAAAGTATAAGATGGCTCTCAGCAGCTGCAGCGCGTTTACAATATAGACTGAATCAGTTCTCATCAAACATTAACAAATGCAGCACTCATTGTTTTATTACTTTACAGCTTTCCTAAGTTTTAAGTTTTCCTTTCAGTTGGAATTTTAAGGTCGTGAACACTCAGTCACAGTCTGACCAAGCTTGCTTTATAGCTGTCTGTCACTCATATACTAGCACACACACGCACACACACCACTCCCATCTCCCCTCTCACATGAAAGATTTAGCCCCAGCATGCCAGGGAGCTTATTGCTCTGGCCGTAGAGCCACAACAGTACTTGGCTTAAAAACTACAGGTTTAAAAAATTCAAGCAGAACAAAAAAAGTTATGTAAATATCAAACCAGGATTTAAAGGGCCAGCTGCAAATGGGGCCCCTCTACTATCTAAACAAGGACTCCACATGTTTGACTGTAAGGAAAAAAACTTTTGTTTTTCATGTTTTTTAATGCTGTTTTTTTCCTCATGGAACAAATGTGATTCACTTCTTGGTTTGAAAGAGCGAGATTTAGTCAGATGGTGTTGGCACTCCAGTGTATAATTTTCTATGTATAACTCGGCCTCTGAGGAATAACGATCAGAGCTGTTGTTTACGTTTTTCTCCCGCTCTGCTTTTCAACATGCAATAAATGCAAGTAGGAAGACATGGATGTGTGCAAACTGTGAACATGTGCATCTATGTGCATACCGTACATTCTTCAGCCATCACATCTGGGAAACCCTCCACTTATATAAGTCTGGCCTATACCTCTTTGAACCCACTTCCCCCCCTTCGCGTTTTCCCTCCGGGGGAAATTAGGCGGGATAACAGAGGAAGGTGCAAATCTGGATAAGCTCCTGATTTGCACCTGTTGTCTTGGGAATGAAAATCAAAACAACCTGTGTTCCACGTGTGCCCAAACGCGTGGATACAAGAAGCAATCATATCTGTATGCGTGGAAATGTGCACGTATCGTCCCGCATGGATCAAAACCCGCCAGATGTTTGCGTTGTCACAAGCTTTGTGCTGGTTTCAACTGTCAGGGTTGTGCACTCTCAGGATGTTGTGATCAAGTTCGCATGGCTCTGCTAATGAATAGACTAACTAGTATGTTCGAAAATAAGGTTATGCAGGGGGAAGTGTTTGGCACATAGCCATGCAAAATTCATCAAAGCTGCACAGAGACAGCTCAGCCTGTGGATGTTCAGGAAGAGTAACCTTTTACAAATACGAACATACTCTTTACATCAGACCTACTGATAGGTACTTTTCCTATATACCTAAATAAAGAATCACAGACAACGTATATGAATTTTATGACAAAGCTTTTGCAAAAGGAGAAGTCTCCGAAGCAGCTTCTCCAAGCTGCTTACAAAGAGAGTTCTGATTTCCTTTTACGCGAGCTCCTGTTTTATTGTCAAAGAAAAACAGTCAAAACAGTCAAAGGGCAGAGGTCGAAAAGAACAGAGGTTGTAAACGCGTAGCCTAATCAACATGTAACCTAATCAACTAGAAAACTACTCAACTGCTCACATGAAGATAAACAGACATCCTGACCTCCACGTCAGAAAATACACACAAGGAAGAGAACACTTTAATTAGACTGAATTTCACCTAAAGTCAAAACAAAATGATAATTCCGAAAATTCTCTAACATTCCCCCCTTTTTATCATTTTACGACATGCGTAAACCTTATGCAAAAGCCAAGTATAGAAAAGAAAAAAGGAAAAGAAGGAAAAGAAAACAATAAATGCAAGATTTTTTTTTTCTAACCTAAACAGAAAATACAATGAACAAATGAAATATAAAGTAATAAATGAAAATAAAAGAAACAGCAAAATCAAATGCAGTTTTCTTTCATCCAAAACACCACTTGTTTTCACATTTTCGGTGTAGGAGTCATTCAGCAAATGAAATCATCTGTTTATTGATTACAGAAATTCATCATTTTTCAGAAAATCATCTGAAACTTGGAACAAGTCATCTTCAGTCGACTCATAAGATGCCTTTGTCAGTTGATAATTGATAACAGTTGTGTCAATTGTTTTGGACACCATTTTACGTAGGCAAGGAAAAATGCAACCCGTAAAAAGACAGAACAAAACTAACACAACTAGAACAGGCGTCATGAGTTTTAACAGCAAGGTCCACCATGGTCCAGAAGTAAGCCATGAAAACAAATCGAAGAGGGTGAACCGCTTGTTCCACTCTCCACATACTGTTTTAAATCTTCCAGCTCGTATAGAGCATCAGAAATAGTTCCTCCAGTTCCTGTTTCGTCAGGCACATAAGTACAGCACGTTGGGCCAATGATTTTACAGACCCCTCCTTGAGGGGCAGTGAGGAAGTCCAAGACAACACGATTTTGCATAACCATGTTTCTCAGTTCAGCCAGTTCTTTCATGGTGCCATTGGCCAGCTGGTATGTGATGTTGATTAGTCGCAGTAATCCGTACCTGTTTATCTCAACGTGGTCCCCATTTTTTGACCTCTGACGTAACTGTTCGTTTGGAGCGGGTGTGTAGATCATTCTGTGCTTTCCTGATGAATGCAATCGGGTTGATCAAAGGAACCACAGCACACAGTCCTCCCCAATTTTTCGGCAAGAACATGTATGCTTCATTTCCACATATGAAGTACCAGTCTGCCAACATTCGGGCGCCATAATCTCCTGGCACTATGGCGCTACACAGTGTTGTCTCCTGTCTCCTCTTTGTTTTATGCGTGATGTTGAAACTCCTCTCCTGAAGCAAGTTGTCACAGTCTGGGTTGTCCTTCCAGACTTTGCAGCGTGGAGTCGTCTCTTGACCCCTGCATGCTGTGCAGGTGATGAAATCCTGTGTCGGTTCGCAGTAGGTGTAAACTCTGTTACACAAATTCCAGGGCACCGTCCCTAGAACAACATGTCCATTATTATAAACACAGTTCCCTAGAGATCCTGGTTTAGCTCCTGCTAACGAAATGATCTCTGGTATTTTCCATACAGTTTGTTGAGATGACGAAAAAGGAAGTACATCATCTGCAAGTGAACAATTTAAAGATTGAAATAGGCTTTGCACAGCCTCTCCCATCCGGAGGTCAACTGAATAGTCCTCCTCACGTGGTCTGTCTCCTCTTAGGGGTGGGATACGCCGTGGTCTGGTGCTTAGAACGTAGAGACACATCTGTTTGTCGTCAGTAATGTTACCTGGTCGTAGACCTGAGTTATGTATGGAAACCGGCATCTGCGCACACACGTAGCAGTTCACAGCATGTCCCTCATAAGCGGTTCTATTCATCAGTTTCCACCACAGTCATGCGGATGAAACTGGAGGGAGGTTGTGTCTGCTCTTCTCCTTATCCTATTGAGAGTGAGACCACTCCCTCTGCAAAACAGTTGACATGCTGCAGTCACAACACATTAGAGGATCCACCTGGCATGTGGAGACCCCATTGCTGCTCAGAATACAGAGATGTCAGGACCCCCAGCCTAGCAGAGTGAGGATCTGTTGAATTCTTCTGCTGACCTTGAGACGAACTGTCCTAAACGACAGAACCCTTTGTAAATCAGACTTCCCCGTCACTCTGATTTAGGGGTCTAACACTCTCTGTACCTTACAGTGACTGAGATGAATCCATGTGGGTCTTTCAGCAATCGTTACAGCTGTTGGTGTGGTCATCAGCACCTGGAACGGTCCTTCCCACCGTGGACTCGCCCAGTTCTTTCGTTTGATGACCTTTATGTAGACCCAATCACCTTGCTCGATTGGAGTGGCCTCCTGTACAGGAAGAGAATCAGAAGGCAGTAAACTTGCACTGGACACAAAATCCATATGCATAGTTTGAAATGGATAAGATGGTTTCGGGAACCTGCCTCGTTTTGGCCTTATGTTTCCCTGAGAATTATATTTCACACAAACTGGACATGCAGTACAAAAATTTTTTAAGTATGAATTTAAACCATATGTTGTGAAATGCTGTTGTATTATGGTTTCCATCCCCCCTGTTGACACATGGCATTGCCCGTGTGTCACAATTGCTGCAGCTTTAAATAAAGATTTAGGAAGGACTGGTTTGTTATCGACTTCAAAAATGTTCTCATCATTAATTTTCGCACCCTTAGTTATCCACATTTGTTTTCAACCTTTGGTGCGTTATCCTGCATGTCTTTTAGCACTGCTTTGTCTATCATTTGTTGTTCTCCTTCAGTCTGTGCTGAGAAAGCTCCTTTCCCATGCTTCCCTGCTGCAGCTTCTTTATAAATTTGATTATCATCAATCAAACAAACCTAGACTAAAGGTTTTAAACTTTAGTCTAGAAAATATTGCTCTTATTCACAATCATCAGTTTGGAGTAACCAATTACTTAAAATCAAAGTTTCTTTCAACCTTGTATTTTAAAACAGCTGGCAATTTATTATTATTAAATTTACGGAAACTTCAAGAAATGTTCAATATGTGTTAACATTTTTAATGTGTTAATAATTATCTTTAGTTGTCAGGATCCTGTTTTAGGTATCGTACACATTTTAAAAGAGCTATCTCAGACATGTGGTAGAATCCAGCAACTTCCTGTTGCTGGAACACTTCACCTATGCAGATTCATTCATAGAATAAAATTCTAAATTAACTGTTCAAATTTAAATCCAACAAATACTTTATGGTATATTAACACTTCAGTATTAGTTATTTTCAATGCTTAAAGAGATTTAATGTAATTCCAAAAAGCATGTATTACCAGGATATTTCTTTAAAAAGAAAAAAAACTTTTGCAAATAATTTTTGGCTTAGACTCTTTCATGATTTTTAGTTGGTGTAATTTAGTGGCATAAGTTTTTTGTTAGGTCTTTGCTGACCTTTTAGTAATTGCAGTTTTCCCTTTAGGTTTCCCAACCTATGGCTCGTGGACCCTAAGAGGATCCTTAGCAGTGGTCCTGCTGTACAGGACTCAGAGTTTACGGGGACAAACTGAAAGAATTTGTCTAATATTGAACATAAAAGCCTCCAAGACTTTCTTTTCTGGCTAGATAATATGTGAAAAGGGTTAGTAAGAAAGCAAGTTTTCATTGCAATAGCAGTGTATAACAGCTGTGTGTGTGATACACTTATCTTTTGATGTCTCCTTTCTGTCTCATTTCTCCCTCCTCCTCTTGGTTCTGGCGTCGCTGGGGTGCAATCCTCCCTCCCCCTTTAACTCACTCTGCAGTTTCTGGTGTTGGATCTTGAGTTGTCCAGACTGTCCCTCTGTCAATGTCCAAACATTTCACAAATGAAACAAGCATCGAATAGTTCAGTTTGTTGTCTTCGTCTCTGAAGCACATTATCTTTTCCTTCTCCACGCTGATATCAGGGAGTAGATCAGCGGAGATTGTAAGAGTTCAGTTGCATTTTAGTGTCTGGATGTGATGGAACTCTTCTTTGTCTTCTTGATTGCTGTCAGAAGCTGGTGATGAGGGAGGGACTTCATTTGATCCATTGCAGGACAGCTTCGAGTTGAGGTCAGAGGTCAGACGCACCGCAGCGAGGCTCAGACAAAGGAAAAGGAAAGAAGCAAATAGGAGTCAATGAGGGTTTATCTTTCTTTTTGTGTTTTTTATTTCTAAATATCTCATGTATATCTTTTCTCTCTTTTGATTTTATAGTTTTAGCCACTTATTACCGAACATTATTTATATTTTAGAATTCTAAATCATTTAGAACACCTATAAACATGAAACATGTTTAACCTGTAATCTCTTTATATTCTTTGCCATGTTAGATTTTAAAATGTAGAATGTAAGTTAATTTAATTAACTTAGTTTGAGTGAACATCTTATCAGAGACCAGTGAATTACTTTAAGTTTGTTGATCCTTAATGCTGAAGCTGTGAAGCCAGCGAGCAGCCCTCCTCTCATTTTGGAATTTAAGCGAGATATGAGGCTGGATAAAGTCCAGGTCGGTACCAAACTCTGATCGCTGACCCCTCCAGACATACAGCCAAAGGATCATAGCACCAAGTTGGTGTTTTAACCTTTTGTAGTTATGCTACCCAGTAATCTATGCAGTATAAAACATTGTTCTCTGAGAAGAAATGTTTTTCCCTTTTTTTTATTGTTTCATTTAATTTCTCATCAAGTTGTTTTTGCACCTGTCAAAATTCATTTACACTTAAACTTCCCTCTATAGGAAAGTCATAACTCCTTTTCAAATCGTAGACGAAAGTTGTCCACATCTTCACCACCTTTTTGTTTAATTCCTGACAGATGACTATAATTTGCCCTTTTACGAAATCCTACTGTTTTATATTAGATAAAATACCAAGTGGTATTTATACCTCCAATCACACACAATCCTTCACAGCAACATGAATTGTAACACAAACAGAAACACAAAACAATTAGTCAGATTTGTAGTCAGTCAAAATTTAATCAGTCTCCAATTTTCAGTCTGTCCTCATAATCATTTTCTTTTCTCCAATTATTTATCATATTTTACTGAAGCTTCAGGAATTTTCCAATTTTTTTTTTTTTTTTTTTTTATTTGTCATGTTATAATTTAATTAATTTTAAACTCTAGTCTTCAGGAACCTGTTTTAAATAACTTGTGCACATTTAAAAAGAGATATCTCAAATTTATATTAGGATCTAGCAATAACCAATAATTTCCTGTTGTCTGGTACCAGTTTTTAACCTAGCGCTTATTTCAGACCTACACACCATGTGTTTAACTTTCAACACGCCATCTATACCGTACTTCCTCTTCCATTTAGTCAGGTACATTACGTTTCCTGGCTCCATCTGACACATAAACTTTCCATCCCCTTTAAGCCTTTTCTCCTTCATGTGTGCTTTTTTATACTTTCCCATTATTTAAATCACTTGCAATTTTAGCTTGAAAATTTTGGTATTTTGTGCTTTCTCAGAGAAAGTGCTGTAAATCAGCGCTCAGTGCCTTCTGAAAAACAGGCTTCTACTTGGAGCCTAGCTTCCAAGCGGTTTTTCACTTTGGATCCTAATTCCGAAGGCAGAGAGTTTTACTCCCAGAGAGAGAAACACCATTCACTCCTTCATACACACACATCAACAAAGCAGCAGACAAAAACACCAATATCAACACAGCAATAACAAAACAGTATTACAACTTCCTATCTACGCGAGGACTTACTCTTAAAGAGTGTCCTGTAAATAAGGAGGCTCTAAAAGCCGTTCCTTTTGCCTTTAGTTGAAACTCAGTCAACTGGGACTCTAACCCTTTTTATAACTTCTTTAGTCAAGTTGGTATTTGACAAGGACTCAAACCTTCATTTAGTCAAGTTGGTATTTGACAAGGACTCAAACCTTCATTTAGTCAAACTAAAAGTTGACAAGGACTCAAACCTTCATTTAGTCAAATTGATATTTGACAAGGACTCAAACCTATTACGGAATTTAAGCTTCTAGCAGGACTCCGACATCCTTTTGTTACGGAACTTAAGCGACTGTATCTCGCAGGACTCCGCCGTCCTTTTGTTTTAAAATTCACCTACGTTTCTGTAGTTGTCTGGTCGGATCTCGTCACTCCGCCGTTGGCAGACAAAGTCGGACATGCGTCGCTGGCCCAGCGAAGAATTTGCTTCCTGGGTCCTTCTTTCCAGGTCCAGTTGACTTCTGGCCGTGCACGGATTCAGCGCGTCTTCCTCTGCCTGGCAGCGGGGGAGGAGAGATCCCGGGTTTCGGCACCAAAATGATAGGTACTTTTCCTATATACCTAAATAAAGAATCACAGACAACGTATATGAATTTTATGACAAAGCTTTTGCAAAAGGAGAAGTCTCCGAAGCAGCTTCTCCAAGCTGCTTACAAAGAGAGTTCTGATTTCCTTTTACGCGAGCTCTTATTTTATTGTCAAAGAAAAACAGTCAAAACAGTCAAAGGGGCAGAGGTCGTAAAAAGAACAGAGGTTGTAAACGTGTAGCCTAATCAACATGTAACCTAATCAACTAGAAAACTACTCAACTGCTCACATGAAGATAAACAGACATCCTGACCTCCACGTCAGAAAATACACACAAGGAAGAGAACACTTTAATTAGACTGAATTTCACCTAAAGTCAAAACAAAATGATAATTCCGAAAATTCTCTAACACCTACAAACAGAAGCTGCCACTTTTAGTGTACTACAACTGCTGTTATTATGAAATGTTTTCAACAAGCACAGTGTTTTAATAAGACGACAGAAAGGATTTTTGTTTAAAAAAAAAAGATTCTCTTTTAGAAGAAAGTCATGAAATATCATACATTTTGGGATTGGTTATTTGTATTTTCACACCTAATACATATTTTTATTCCATTCTGGATAACAAGAATGGGATATGGGACTCTTTATTTATTTACCAAGTTTAATCAATAGTCTGCTTTTGCAAACCTGACTGGATGTATGTGATTTCATTCAAAATAAATTAACTATTAAAGCTACTGGTTGGGAACCTGTGTATTTGTTTCTGGTACGTCAGTAAATCTGATGCAAAAGCAAAAACACCAGTGACTGACAATAAAGCAGCTTCTCTGGTCTCACTGGGGGTTGATTTTTTGCTTTAAAAACTGATCTGATAAGATGCTGAAAAAGACTATTGTTGTGTTCATTTTGTGCTAAAAGGAGTTAGCCTGTCTGCAAAGCTGTCCAAAGCTAAAATAGCATCTGAATGCTAAACATGTAGTAGCAACACAGACGTACCAATGCTAACATCAGTGTCCACAGTCCACATTTCTGAAGAAGTACTTTTTCAAAGAAGCTACATGAATAAAACCCTGAAAATTTGAATAGGTTTAACAGCACTTTGCATTGATCTGATAGTTAAATAATATAAATGTGACATCAAAAACAATAAATGTCTGTTGTTGAGCTCATGTGACTATTTATTAAATAATTCTGCAAATAAAAGTGTTTTTCAATTAATTACAGATTCTGCAATGTAGTTGATTAATTTTTTTAGTCCCAGTTTTCTGTTATAACTTTGAGGTTTAAATGTTGTTTTCACTGTAGAGAGTGGCTGACCTGTAAAACTCCAAATTGGGTTCAATTTAATCACTTATTTAGCCAAAAGTCTAGCCTATAGGAAGAATATTTATCATAATTAATCTGAATTTTTTTATATATGAGGAGAAACATATTGAACAGAAAATGCTCTTCTACAAATACTTTCCAGTTGAGGCCGTTAATAGTAAAGATAAACAGCAGCAGTAGGTCAGTGTCAGACTAGTTAAAGCCAAGCGTCCTTCTCCAGACCATCTGGCAGTTTCCAGCTGTGCAAAACAAGTGTAGGGAGGTTTTATGCAATTTTACTGTCAACTGGAATCAGTTCAACAAGAACGACGAATCTAAAAGGAAGTTCTTGAAAAAACAATATTATATCAGTAAATATCAGGAATTTTTACCAATGGCTGCATCGCTGCCACAGACAGCACTGTAGGAGCTTTATGTTTCACCGTTACATGAGGCAAGAACTGGGCAGTGAGGAATGTGATGTAAGGGAAACGATGGAGGAAGACGAAATAGTTCAGGTCAGCCAGGGGTTGGCTGGCTGGTTGGGGAGTTGTCCGTGTTTCCAGACACACAGAATCATTTAAAGCTGTGATCTGCACTTCCTCCTTTCTATTTCCCACTGAGGCAGAGGTCACAAGGGACCAGAGGGAGAGAGAGGCGCGCAGGAATGAAAGGCGAGACGGCGAAGAGACCCAGCATTGTTATTCCTTTTAAAGAATGCTGAAGGACTTCATGTAGGGAGGAGGGGGGCAGTAGAGGCCATTGAAACTGCTTTGGATTTAGGTCCATTTTGAAACATTCTCATCATTGCAACATTCAGGTAGCTCCCAAATGTCCTACATTTTGCTCCAGAGAGCAGAAAGGCCTTCTATAATTATGTTTGCTGTGTGGACTGAGGAGAAAAGACAGGCAGAGAGCATGCAGAGCTGCAAGAAAACGAGGCAACAAAGGAGGACACAGGAGACCAGAGAGGGAGGGGTGGGGTGTGTGTTGTGCAACAGCTTGACATTGACCAGGGTTGTCAAATGATGACGCGGCACTCCCATTGTCTCATGTGTCTGTAGTGTAACCCCCCTTCTCCTTCCTGTCCTCTCCATCTCTCTCAATTAGAGCCACACACGCACACATCTAGTCCCGTTTCCTCACATAAGTCAGAACAACGTGGTCGACTGAGTCAGCTTTATTGACATTGTAGATTTTATGAGACGATCGTCAACTCAGTGTGCTTCTGAGGCAAAACAAACAGCAACAAACGTGGATGATCTAAGACAAGTGCAGATTTTAAAACAGTGAATATGACAAATATATTGAGACAGAAAAGCAGAAGTAAGATCATAAAAACAGAAAAGTAATAAAGTATTCAAGTGTTAAAATTCACACAATTCACAGTTTTGCTTTTTCTTTGTAACAGAGCTGAGAAATGTATTGTTGCTTTCAATAATACTGTTAATAAAGATGTGTTAGTGAATGTGTATGCTTCAATATATTTTAAACCGTATATATTATAAACTGCTAACTAAAAAAGATGTTACCCAGTAGTGCAAAAAGTGGATATGAAACGCATTGGGCGCCATGGTAGAGTGGGCGCCAACAAAACTTTTTTCTCCTCTGCATTTCCTGTATTTAGCAGCTGTTTGTGTAAGTGTGAATAGGCCTGTTACAATAACAAACATTGCTTGACGTTAAACATTATTGTTTTGAGACCATTTTTGGTGGGAACTGGGGTGTTGGTTTCTTTGTGGGTTGTTTTCTGTTTTGCCTGCTGCTTCCCCCTCATCCACTAGATAGTGATTAGAGGCTGCACACCTTGGAGGGCGTGCCCACTGACTGTGTCAGCGCACCTGTGTTTCATCACTCTATCATCCTAGAGTACATGAGGAGCAGGCTGCCAGCACTTCAATGCCGGAGTGTTTGCCAGTTATGGTACTCTGCTACCCTCCGAGGTAGCACTTGGAGTTTTCTCTGAAGATTACTGACGCCTTGGAAATCCCCCTGTGAAACCTGAGACCTGGATTTTCCTCCCTCGTGATGCCGTGAATTGTTACCCACTGGTTGCCCGAGTCCCCGGCCTTCTGGTTTTCTTCCCTCGTGATGCCGTGTATTGTTACCCACTGGTTGCCTGAGTACCCTCTCCGCCCCTGCAGATTTGTAATAAACCGTTCCTGGATTCCCAACTGGCAGTCGGTTCGCTCTGCTGTTCGTCCGCACCTGAACTCACCTGTCTGCCCTCCACAGCAGCCTTCACATCACCAACAAGAACTCACTTTGTCAAGACCTCCCCCCGGAACCCAGACCACTTCAAGGACACCCACAAAGAGCCCATACCCTGGAAACCACTGTATTACCCCCTGGCGGAAATGATTCTTCAAATTAAGTAAGATCAGTCTTATTCTTCTTGAAGTTCCACTTTCCTATGACCTCAAACTCAACTTCTCTTTTTCACTGCTCTTCAGCGTACAGATGACTCTGGCTGCCAACCCCAACGACCAGACTCACACAATCTCACTTCTCATTGTTGTTAAAATAAATTTTATTTATCTGATTATCTGCTCTCCTGGTAGTGTTCTGTATGTGGGTGAAGAAACTGGGACACATCATGACAATTTTCAAGCAATATATATTGGATTATAAAGCAAGTTCACCATCTCAAAGACCAATAAACCTTACTTTTGTACAGAACACTGAAACTGGGAGATATTCGACATTTCATTTTTACATTTCAAATAAAGAAAACAACCAAAAACAATAAACAAAACAGAAATAAAAAACACTTACATCCGAAACAATAAATAAAACTGATTATGATGCCTTAAAAAATATTACTCAGAATGGAAATTATGAAGCTCATTTTAATTTATCATTCTATTAATTGACTATTGCAACAGAAATATGATCAATGATATCTCAACAACAATAGTTACATTGAACCATAGAATTGCACAAATTGAAATTCCAAAAATTTGCTAAATGTCAATTTTGAAAAAATTCATTTTTTGATAAAAAAGTCACATGATCAACAATCGGATGTTACTAATAGCTAAAACAAAGAAAAAGACCACAGGAAGTGGTAGGAGGATGATGGGTTGTTTTTGAGGGTTGTTTTCAGAAAAAAAATGCAGAACCTCCAGATTATAAGATGCTTGTAGCTCCAACTCCTGAATAAGACGCCGACGTCTCCTCTGATTGGCTGATATATGATGAGATAATGTGTATTTTTATAATTGCATTTTAATTGATGGATTTTTCTCTCTCTCTTTGGAGCTGCAATTGAATCTAATGTCTGTTTGCTTATTTATTTCACAATTGGAAGAACTAGAAATAAGCATCATGTCCATCTTTTATTTTCTTCCTTTAAGTCTGCATTAGTCTGAAGATAAGCAATTGTACACTGATTAGATCTTCACTTATGAAACATACTTGTGAATGACTGTAATTGTTTAGGGTTTTTTACTGAAAACTACTCTCCACAGATGCTTTGTCAGGGCACGGTTGATTTATGACTTATGTTTGTGTTGTTCTATGCAGATGACTGTATTCAGTCCCGCTGGAAGCGCCTTACACAGCAAGCATCCACTCTCCAAACCAGCCACTTCACATTAAACACTTCCTGAAGAGCTTGAACGAGTGGATATAATCCATCAAATATATTTTGGACTCTGCCAAGGTGGTGCGACACACAGTAAGCTGGTGGATACTTTGTACTGTATTTTCAAGTAGCAATAAAGAAAATGCAAAAAGAAGAAATTTTCTGATTTGCTCAAACTGTTGACATGAAGACAGAAGCAGACAAGAGAAAAAAAACAATAAAAGTTTTAACTGCACTGGAAATACGTGCCAAACGCCTTACTGTCTTGGGAAATATGTCATGAATATTGGTTTCTTGAAAAGGGGGAAGTGTAAAAATGTCAGAAGAACATTTGTTTTGATGTTTTTAAAGTGGAGAAAAATAAATAAATAAATAAATAAATAAATAAATAAATAAATAAATAAATAAATAAATAAATAAATAAATAAAATGGGAAGGTTGGGCAAAAAAAATGGGTTTATAAATAGATAGATGCAAAGTGGGTTCTTATAGGTTATCTTTTGTTGTTGTTTTCGGCTTTGCACTTTTTATTTATCTTGATTCCTGCTGCTTAAGAGGAACTGAACACTTACAGCAGAACGTGGTTTATCAGCTGAACATCTGATAAGAACTTCCTTTCTATTAGTACTTGAATGAGCAAAAAGGAATGACGGATCTAAACTTTGAACATTCATTTAATTCAACTCAAAAACTAATTTCCAAATAAAAATATAATTTTAAACAGCAGGCTAATTTTTTAGATTAACCACGAGAATCTTGTAAAATTCAAAGTTTTTTATGAGGTTTTTTGATTACACAAACTATTCAATTCAAGTCAAATACATTTATGAGGCACATTAAAAGCAACAGTTAACCAAAAGGCTCAACAAATCATAAAATATCAAAAAAGGCATCACACAGAAAAATTTACAAAACAGAAAATAAGACCCATTTTAAAAAAGCCTAATGATGCGTTATTCAAAAATTTTCTCTGTTTTCACCTTATTGCAAGAAGCAGAAGCTCAGCAATAATTGGAATATGGATCGACTGTGACTCTCTGACGCCAACATAAAGACCAGTTTAAAAGTCTGGGCTGAATGTAATGAAGGCAACTTCAGAGGAAAGAGGTGGACACACCTTTGTGATTAATCTTAATCACACAAGAAAACAAAAGCTTGGAGGATTTGTCTATTTGTAAAAGATTAAATTGTCTAGAGGAGAAGGAGCTTCTGACAAAGGGCTTCATTTTACAACTTGAAGGGACAAAACGTTACTGGATGTAAGTTCTAAAACAGTATGTCTTTGATTTCCCTGTCTTTGATTTCAGACGGTTTCATCCCATCGCATGCTAGCCTCCTCTAAACACTAAGAAATTACCTTCAAAAGAGGTCTGGTATCACATGGTGAGTGTCATCCACCTAGCGATAAATGCTACATACTACAGCCATTATAGACGAAAAAAAGAAGCAAATTTCTTCCAAAAAAACTCAGTAATTTTGAGATCTCAAATTTTCTAGAAAGAACTTTTCAAAAGTTGAAAATCCTTGATTTTTCGACCTCAGAAAATTAAAAAATATTTTTAGAGATTAATCTTAAAAATTCAAATTTCTTTAGCAGAAATGTACTGCTTTTGTTTTTTTCTATCAACAGTGGCCATAATAAGCAGTCATATCATTCTGATGATGTGCTTTAATAATTAACATTTGAGCATTGAGAGAGCAAAAAGAACTGTTCCAACAATTGAGCCATGAGGGACGCCACAAGAGAGGCGAGCATTTGAGGACAACGGGTTGCTCAGTCTGACTGCAGCTCCTCAAATAAACATGCTGTTATTTAGGTCCTGTAATCCTGACAGTATGGCTTAACCAAGGATACAATGGTCTACCATATCAAAAGCAGAACTGAGGTCCAAGAAGCAGTGATGTGAAAGACTAATGGGTTCTCTACAGCAGCGTGGAAAAAAGAGGCAAATAAAAGGCCATTTTATGGATCTAAAATTGGGTAAAACTATTGGGCCAGAATTATACTTTTACTATAAAGAAAGAGATAAAACTGAATTATTGAATTTGAAAATGACTATTTTTTTATCAAGTTGATAATAAGAAAAACAATCCAAATCTATTTGAAAGCTTGAAAACATTCCACCCACTCAAAAAAAAAAAAAAAAAAAGCAAACACAAAAATAGCCTTTCCAGTTGACCGATATGCCAACGTATTTCATGCGTTTCCTGGCCGAGAAGTTGTCGTTTTATTTGATCTGTGACAAAAGCCTGTCTCAAAGTGATGCAGAAGTCGTCTAGGAAAGCTAAAGACGGCAGATTTGTATCCTGGTTAGATTTTTTTTTTATGGGAGACTGCAATTTTATTACACCACTCGACTCAAGTAGCAATTTTACTGTACACTGTAAAAAGTAATAAGTTCACTTTACTTAAAAAAAGTTAGGAAACCGATTGCCTCAAAATCTTCAAGTAAAGTAGCTAAAAATAACTATGTTTAGACCACTCAGATAAAGGCAGTAAACCTGAGTACCGTTAACTCAAAATCATTAATTGGGTTAACTGTAAAATATTCATTCAGACAACTCATGCAATGGCAGTAAACTTGAGTGCCGTTAACTCAAAATCATTAGTAAAGTTGACTATAAAATGTCAATTATGACTACTTCAAATTGTGAGTTATGTCAATTAAGCAGTACTCATAAAAATAAGTTATACTTACACGTTTAAGAGTTCACATTACTTGCAAAATATCAGGAAACCGATTGCCTTGATATGTTCAAGTAAGATGAACCAAAAGTGTTAAGTTATTGGAACGAAGAGCCAACAGACAACAGTTTGAATGGAAAAAAATGTTTAATAATTAAACAAGTTTACCTTAAATACAAGGTTCTCAAGTGTGGTTACATACACACTAACCTGGAAACAAAGTTTTCCATAGACTTTTTTTAGGGAAAAAAATGACATGACTTTTTTTCTAGGGTAGCCTTCAATCTAATATTGAATCCTACAAATGGCCCTCAGTCTTTAAAACTTTGAGAATCCCTGCTTAAATGTCTTTGTTGACTGGTGTGAAACAAAAACTCAATTCTCAATACTAGAGCCCAACATTTATCATAACATTGATAAAGTAAATAGTGAAGTAGTGAAGTGAAGTAATGGTTCTCCTCATTAACATAAAACCATTTAGTAGTCTGCAAATGCAATGATGCTCTCTCCAACAAAAAAAGAATCAAACAAGAAATAAAAATCACTTTTCCAATAACGGTAAAGGTATCAACGTTGATCCATAATGTCACATCACATTCACTCATTGCATCAGAAGATTTTTGAGTGATTGTATTTTTGGTTTTAGGGATTTATGTCCAAGTGAGAGAAGCACCCTTTGGATGAAGTCAAAGGTGTACTTCAGTTGTTGAGGGTACTCCAAATTCAGAGAATAAATAAGTCCAAAGAGCAAGCACATGGCATGTGGAAGATTCCCAAGATCATTCATGACAAGACTTCCTTCCAAAATGATGGCAGTACTTGAAGACTGGAGGTGCAGTGAGTCAGTGGAGGCCTGCCTGTCCTCAGGAATGATGGTCAGGATCCCAATGGGGGTGTGAGACACGTCTGGGTCTTCGCAGTCCTAACAACAATAGAAGCAACACCACAATTACATATCAACATAACACTTCTTTAGGGTGACCAGACGTCCTCTTTTTCCCGGACATGTCCTACTTTTCAGACCTAAAAAAATGTCCGGGGGGAATTTAAAAATCGTCCGGGATTTTGGTCAACTGCCTCAAAACACATTACATAGCTTACAGTGCATTGTGATTACATTGCCACTCCGTTCCACTACTCCATTCCAGGTTTCTTTGTATGGCAAAGAAATCGGCAGCACATGTACACACATGTGCTACCGATTTTTTGTGCTACCGCTGGTTCTACCCCCCCACCCCCCCGTTGGCGCATGTGTGTCCGCCGATTCTACCCCCCGCCAACAAAAAAAAGTGTCCTCCTTTTCAGAAACCCAAATCTGGTGACCCTACACTTCTTCATCATGGCAGCTTCTCCTACAGTTTACAGCTGCCCTACCTATGGCAGTCTACTCACCATAAGCCTTCTATAACAGTACAGCGGCTTTTTTAACCCGCCAACATCTTTATCCTTATCCCTTTTCCTTTTTTTGTTTTGCGCCCCGGATAGCTTTTTTGCTCTGCCGCTCCATCTTGTTGCCACTAAATAAACATGATATTTTCGACTAACGTTAGTCCCAGGCATCGCTAAATCATTACACATAAAGTTAACCTCAAAACCTGGACTTACGGATGAATTATACGGCCGAGATAACGAATATAAGTTTGCTAAAAAACAGTGGGACTTACCGTGACAAAACTTAGCTGCAGCAACCGCCGTATTGTTGACAGTTTGGAGCTTCTTTCAAACACGTCGTCACTCGTCAGTGTCCAATGCGCATGTGCGTTCAACGAGAGCTGCCGAATGATGCCGAGTTTTTTGCTGGTTATGCAGATGCGTTTTGCTCACTCATAACTCCAAGTTCGGGTTACTTGCTGCTGATGAGTTTGATTACTTGCCTCAGTAGAAAGTTGTCTTTGCTAAGTTTAAGTTAGTATAGTCAACAGAGTAAGCTGGAATGAGTTCAGGTCACTTTTCTTTTTGAGTACACTTTACTTTTACATTTTACAGTGTAATAGAAAGTCGTCTGTTGTTCCAACTGTGAGCCTGATCCTCCCACGCCCCCTTTGCCCCCGTGTATTTACAGCCCAGTCGGTTTTATCCTCCCATTTCACCCAATCACCACTTCCCTTCAGACCTTTAATTACATCTCCTTTCAGTTAGAAGTGTTTGTTTTCTTTTTCTCATTGTCTCCTTTTTTCTCCTCTTGCAGCCTCCTGATGCTCTGCTCACCACCAGGGGACTCAGTGTTGATACAATAGGGTCTGTAGCAGGAAAACGTTTTCTCCTCCTGTATATGCTGTAAAAAAAAAAAAAAAAAAAGAAAAGAAAAGAAAAAAACGATTCGCTGATCAAGGTTTTAACTCATATGTAAAGCAAAATATAACTAAGGTAATAACTTTGTCACAGCTGTTTATTTAAATCTGAAACTAAACTGTTTGGTGTATTTATTTATTTATTAGGATCCCCATTAGTGGTTACTAATCTTCCTGGGTCCATCTGATAAAAAACTGAAATATTAATATGAAACAAAAGACCATTTCAAGATTAACATGTAATGTGCACAAGGTCAGTGAGACATCACATTTTACAAATTATACAAATCTCGATTTAAAAAAAGATGCTATTTTGACAAATTAAAGTTTTCTTTTAAAATCTCTGATGTTGTATTTTTTTTTAGTTTCATTCCTGAATTGCTTGTCTCAGCACAGTGTGCAAATAATTTTGTCACAATTAATTTTGTGTCACAAAGTTAATTGTGAATTTATTGAATCTGAATTGACACAAATTGAGTTTGTGTTAATTCAATTCAATTAATTGACAATTCAATTCAATGAATCAATTTTGTGTCACAAAATTAACTTAATTTTGTGACACAAATTACAATTAATTTGTGTTACAAAATTCAATTAATTTTGTGACTCAAAATTAATTCTGCCACAATTGTGACACAAATTTACAATGATTATGTGAATTCTGGTAAAATGATTATGTTTCTGATAAGAATGAATAAGCTTTTCATAAAATGATTCAGAGGTCCCTGTTAGAAGTCAGATTTACTCACTACAGCTAAATGAAATGAAATAATTTTATTTATGTAAATTTTTTGTCAGTAAAATTAACCAGCTACTCTACCTTATTGAAAATGCAAAGTTCCAGTTTCATTACATGACTTCAAATTTGTCTGTTAGTTTTTCGTACACAAATTTGCATTTAACATTGGTGATCATCCATATCTGACATTAACTTGGATTTTTAACCTGTCACATTTTTTTAATTATTTGAATACAATGCTTAATACTGGTTAATTCTAAATTATTTAAATATGTCATTTACACTGTAGTAATGAGGGATTTGATTATCAAGTTTGATTTTTTATTTTATTTTAGGGCTTTTAAAGGTCATTTATCTCTGTATGACTGTTTGAGTATACTTGAATTACTAGAAGTAAAAGGTATAAATTAATTAACTTTTACCCAAATTAAAAAATATAGTCAGATGTAATTAATAACAATGGTTGAAATGAGTTGCCTTAATTTTATCGAGCAGATTTGGGGTATTTTTTTTACAGTGTGTTGTTGCATCTTTCACCTGCCTACCTGGTGAATGAGTGTTTAGAAAAGAAACAGCTGACCAATGAAGCGATTTAAGCTGTGGCTGAGGTCAGCTGACAGTTCAATATGAGTTTTCTGAAAAATTTATATTTATATTTTTCTGAGATTACTGCAGAAACGCAGAGCAGCGTGAAAGGTTCAAAGATCACGTCAATTTGTTGCTGGATTGAAGCCATTTCTCCAGGGTGTACAGATTCTTTAGCTCCTTTAATGATTTTCTTTTAATGGCAAAGTAATTCAATTAAACGTTGCTTCAAAGGACCTTTGATTTATTGCTTTTTAACTGTTTGCACAGAAAACCCCCTGCAACTTCTTTTGGAGCTTGCTGTAAACACCACAAGTCTTAAATAGTAGAGAATGCATGCTGGCACTTCAAGGACTTTACTGTCAAGCCTCAATCAACTCACATATAGGTAACATTTACCTGAGTTTAGTTTTAACCAAATATATAAGTATGATGTTCATTAATCGGTGCTGCTACACTTCTCCTGTGCAGTACATGGTCTGGCCCACTTTCTAAATTCCTGCTTTCTGAGTGGAAAGAATGCAGCAATTTTTTTGAACATTGGTCAAGTTTATTGATGTTGGAATGCTAAGAGGCTTTCTTTTTAACAGCACTTCACAAACTTTCTCAACCACTGAAAGTGCAGCGGACTTCACCCACTGCTTCCTTTAGGAAAAACTTTTCTGCTCCCTACGCAGATGATCACCGTTTTAAATGGGCTCCAGGGAAGTCTTATCTTCTACACTGCCCCCACCTGCAAACAGAGTGCTTGAGTTTTTTTTTTTTGTTTGTTTGGTTTTTTTTGACAAATTGTCAGGCTCCAACCAAAATCTGTGTCAGTTGAAATTTCATGTGAAGGACCAGACATAAAATTCACACCATGCCTCACATGACAGGAAAATAATATGTGGCTTTAAACTGTTATTGCAAATAAAATGTAAATTTGAATTCAGTAAAATCCAATGAAACCGCATCAGAATCCTCAAAATTTTTGACTTATTTTTGCAACAGATGGAATGACTGTGAACTGCTGAATTCAAAGAACAGATACAACAATAATAAAACATTTTCCAATCAATAAATAAGCTACTTCAGGACACAAGTTACATTAAGTCCAATTGTATCACTAAACTGCACATAAAGATCAGATTATTTATAGGGGCGGTATTATGTTAAATCCACTTTTTTTAGCTTTACCTCATGTCATTATATTATTCTTTCATCAAAAATGTTGTTTTGATTCTCCCATGCTTACTTAAGAAAGGCTTTAACCAGAAGTATCCCCTCCACTGAGCTGCAGTTTACAAGTTTCTGTGCTTCCACCTCACAGAGCAATTGATCCACTCAGCTCCTTCAGACTAGCTAGCAATTAACAATCAGCCTTTCTGCCAGGTAATGAGTTGGTTATTTAGTTACCGTTCTGTGTGAATCCTCTAGAAATCCACTGCACATGCAGATGACACTATAGTAAATCTTTCAGCTGCACATGTGACTGTGATTCAAAACTATATTTGTCAAATGCTGCTCTGTATTTCAACACTTTATTCCAGCGCTTTTTTGAACCTCGTTCTTTATCTACCCAGGTCAAAACAGACGTGGATTTTTCAGGAGTTTCTCTCCAGTTTGTGCCGCCGCTCTGGTTTTCCTGATGTTTGCATGCAGCAGAGAGATTCAGTGTGAGGACTGCATTCATTCCTACTGAAATGCAGTCATGTTTGAGAGCCAGCGAGCGGGCCATGGAGAACTCGGGCCTGCTCGCAACTATTTGCTTTTCCAGCTGTTTCCTCGACTCACCCAGCGAGTTGGAGAGAAGAAGGCGGTGTTTTTTGGAGTTGGGGGCTTTGGAGCGAGATGGAGAGAGTCATAGTTCTAGGAAGGAAGCTGGTAAGGAAAAGAGAGCTACAGAGAAAGCGCGTGTTTGAGCGTGTGTTCAGTCAGACTGTCTCCTCTTTCTGTTGTTGGAAACACTCCAAGATAGCGAAACTCTCTCTGTTTTTCTTTTTATGTTTTATGTACATGAAACCATAGAGGAAAATGAAGCCGCCCCCCTTCCCTCCATCTGCGCATGCACCCCAAACAAAAAACACGCCCATGTGCCCCTCATATATAGACCGATCTGCCTCTCAGACACAAAGCCACAAGGGATGGCCTAGATTCCAGCACATGTAGACACAAGCAGGCTGCAAGGAAAAACATCGAGCTCATACACACACACGCATAAATATATGTACACCCACACACACATGCATAACAAGTAGTCTGAAATCACAAAGAAAAAATTTCAGAACACTTCCACAAATGTTATTTCTGCTTTCTGTAATTAACTAACTTTTATTTTGACTGGCAAATATAACATAGATGTAACTGTCCTGGATTAATGCACACCTTCAACAAAAACCACGCATGCTAATTAACGTCCATTCAGTCGTACAAAATTAACATAATAAAGAACATGACAGCTGCAAAGGGGCCTGA
The DNA here is from genome assembly GCF_019740435.1 of Gambusia affinis. Classification (NCBI taxonomy): domain Eukaryota; kingdom Metazoa; phylum Chordata; class Actinopteri; order Cyprinodontiformes; family Poeciliidae; genus Gambusia; species Gambusia affinis. The sequence goes on along the minus strand of NC_057868.1, from coordinate 19,923,636 downwards.
AACAAGTCAATCTGCAAATCTGCTGTCTCACCAAGGAGCTCCGACATTCCCGTCATAAAAAAGCAGAGCTCTTCCACAACAATGGGAATCTTTTTAAAAAAAGAAGAAAGATGTGTGAACAAACTGTTCTCTCACATGGTTGTCATTCCTCATGAATGGTTGCGCAGTCATACATGCCGTTTTAATTTTACGGGACCAGGTGTGAGTGCCAGACAGATTCTGGTCAGAGGCGATAGAAATTATATTCTGAAGGTCTAAAAATCATGTCAAGCTATTAGTGATTTGAATTGGAAAGGACTGTTGTGATAGAAAAACACAGCTGTTTATAGTGTAGCAAGGACTTTTTCAAGCCTTCTTTTACACTGTGTAAAAAGCAAATTCAAGGTTTCAAAATAACTCCATGAAAACCATAAAACAGATTTTACAGTTAAAACCAGAGACGTACATGGATTGTATAAAAATAATCCACATAACCTTTCCGTCTGACATTTAGTCATTTTCAGTGTTTACTACTGAAGTTCAGTTAGCAATACTAACATATTTCTCCTCTACTTGATGCCATAATTGTGAGATATGATTTTGGCTTTTTTAGTTATAGGCTTACATATATTTGCTTACTTTTTTGAGAGCTGCTAATTAACCATTTTTTCAGCTCTCTGTTTTTGTGTTTATTTACACAAATCTGGCTTTTTATGTTGCATTTGGAATATTGACTTCTTCCTTCCTGTGTGATCTTACAGGCCATGTTGGTGTAACCTGCTTTGATAATACATTTTTAGTAGCTTTCTTTTTCTATCTTTTGGTTTTACAATAAATAATAACAGAGAACAAACACATCTCTTTCATCAAAGAAATGTGACAAAAGACATCTCACATCTCAACACATTGACTATTAATGTGTTGAATTGCACATTAATAGTAAGTGAAGAAAAGAAGGCAAGTTTTCAACCCCAAAAACAAGCAATACTGACAACAACAAAAAATCTTTATCAATATTTTCATTTTGTTGTGAAAATTCTGTACTTTTACACAGGTTTTATGTGAAAATATAGAAAACTGTCAAAATGTGTCTGTTTTTGTTACTATGATGATAATAGTAATAATAGCAATAATTCCAATATTTTATCTTTTTTGGCTAATGTCAGATGTACTGTGATGTGAAATGGAAGCAGTGTATTTATGTGTTACCTTCAGATGCATAGTTTTGGTTCATTGAGCTTAAATGTTGAGAGCTATCTACATCACTACTACATTATCTGGGATTTC